>NW_027397077.1:41592633-41655901 GCF_003265705.2 Callorhinus ursinus | reverse complement strand
CACAGTAGGGCCAGTGGCCTCCGGGGCTGCCTTGGCGCGCAGCCTCGGCCCGGCCTCGCTTGTTCCTCCCAGCCACCGCTGGGAGGCGGCCCAGAAATGGTCCCATTTTACAGAGCCGGCATCCGGACGGAGCTCAGAAAGGTGCCCACGGTCACGTCTGGGAACAGTCCGAGGTGCAGGATTCCGGAGCCCGCCTTCCGTCTTCACGCCAGTGTGTCTCACCCTTCGCCCTGCGGGATTTCCTTTTTCCAAGCTGTTATTTTTAATGGCATTCTTTTAAAAAGAAATTAAATCATATTTAGGATCACCTGGTTTTTAGCCGAGGGCCCAATGGTGCTGCGCACTTTCAGCGCCCCCCCTTTTGCATTTGTACTTCACACCGGTGCTCATTAGTTTCTTAAGGTGACAGAGTTTTAGTTTTAATCATTAACAACATTTCTTAAACTCATTAACAGAATTTCTTGAATTCTTTAGCGGTGTTTCCTCCACTGAGGGATCAGGACTCATGGGGTGGGGGTGGGGTGGGACGCGGGGCGTGGGAATCCCAAGTTCGCACGTTGCAGAAGCAATTTGGGGTAAGCTGCCTGGTAAATGTGCTGGGCAGTCTGCAGGCCGCTGCTTTTCCTGCCGCTCTCTCCGTGACGACCCATCCAGAGGGATTCACAGATGCCCCCAGTCAGAAAGCCTCTGGTCTTCTGGACTTGAGGCCCTACCTTTTTCCCTTTCTCCCATCTCATTTACTGATCATCCCGCTCTCGGCCTGGTCCTCCTTGAGGAAGCAAAGACGAGTAACGTTCCTGACTTCAAGAAAATTATCGATTGCTTGTCCAGAATGCTCTCTAGTCCTTTCACATCTTAACTAGTTGGGGACGCTTAGTTCTTTTCCCTTTAAGGGCAAAAGGTTCTCATTTTTGAAGGACAATTTTGTGAGGATGAGTATCACTTCTGAAGCGGTTCAGAGCTAAAGTCAATAGATTCGTGTCCTTCCACTTGTCTCCTAGAACAAGGAGAGCTACAGCTCTGCAGGGACACGAGAGAAGAACATTTGTTGACCATTGGCAACCCCCCATTTCTTTGCCTGTCGTCTAGGTAAGTCAGGTTGTCAGGGCGCAGCATTCTACACTCAGGCATAGAAGCGCTGCATGCATTCTTCTTGATCATTCCAGAGTTCCAAATGTATGATGCAATATTTGTCAGTTTATTGACAGAGTTGTACCACCATCACCATTTCAAAAGAAACCTCCTACCCATTAACAGTCATTCCTTATAACCCTACCTAACCACTAATCCAGTTCTGTCTCCATAGATTAACCTATTAAGGTCTTCTGTGACATGCTTCTTTGAACTTAGCATAATGTTTTGAGGCTCATCCATGTGGTATCGTATCGATATTTCTTTCTTTTCTTTGGTCAAATAATATTCCATTGTATGGGTATATCACATTTCGTTTATTCATCCACTGTTGATGAATATTTGGGTTGTTTGTACTTTTTGACTATTAAGAATAATGCTGTTATGAACATTCATATCAAGGTTTTGTGTAGACATGTTTTTCATTTCCTCTTGGGTATGTGTCTAGGAGCAGAATTGCTTGATCAAATGGTAACTCTGTTTAATTTTTTAAGGAACTGCCAGCCTGTTTTCCAAGGTGACTGCACCATTCTACATTCCTGTCAGCCATGTATGGAGGTTCCAATTTCTCCACATGCCTGCAACACTTGTTATTGTCTTTTTTATTTTAGCCAACCTGATGTGTGTGAAGTGGTACCTCATTGTGGTTTTGACTTGTATTTCCCTAATGACTCATCATACAAGTATCTTTTCCTGTGCTTATTGGCTATTTGTATATCCTCCTTGAAGAAAAGTCTATTAAAATCCTTTGCTCATCTTTAAATTGGGTTATTTATATTTTTATTGTTAATTTATAAGATCTGTTTATATATTCTGTATACAAGTTCTTTATCAGATATATAATTAACAAATATTTCCTTCCATCCAGTAAATTCTTTTAACTTTCTTCTTGGCATCATTTAAAGCAGAAGAATTTTTAATTTTAATGAAATCCAATTTACGTATTTTTCTTTTGGTGTCACATCAATTCCTAATCCAGAGCCATAAAACTTTACTCCTAAATTCTCTTCTAAGAGTTGATAGTTTTATCTCTGATGTTTAGGTCTCTGAGTTATTTTGAGTTAAATTTTGTATATGGTGTGAAGTAGGGCAAACCTGCTTTTGGTTCGGGAAGTTCCCATAATTAAGGACACTGACCAAAGAGAATCCCAACACAGTAAACTCAGAACTGGTGCAACATTTTAGAGTTGAATACTAGAATACGAATACTTTCTAAATATCCTTCTAAATAAAAAAAAAAATCTGTGATTTTTGAAAGTGATCTGTAGTTAGTGAAGCCTAAAAATGTAAGAAGTTAAGCAATGTAAATAGAAATAATATAAATCTGCTTTTTAAACTACTGGTCTTGATTCACTGGTGGATTATTAAATCAGTTCAGTGGGTTATAACCAATATATTTTTTAAAGTCCAATAAAACAGAACAGAAGAGAACAGAAACTATTAGAATGTACTTCCTAAATTAAAAAAAAATGTTGCTTCATAACTTTTATGTTGTGTATGTGTGTATTTGTGTGTACCAGGATTGGTGTAAAATGTGTTTATTACTGTTGGCCATATTTTCAAAAATTAGAAAAACACTCTGTAAGCTACAGTTGCAGAATTCTTTCATTCCACAAACATTTATTGAGTGCTTATTTTGTGCCAGGCCCTCTGCTAAGTGCTGGGGATAAAATGATAAACAGCACATGGTCTCCACCCTACAATAGCATGCATACGCAGTCCTATTCATACTGTAGTTTCTAGAGATAAAAGATTGTACCTTGGTTCAGTTATCCCAACCACAAGGACACCTTCCAACTATCGATGTTTGGTCCTGTGGCACTTATATTTTTGCGATTAGTTCTCAGCTGTTTACCTCATTTGAGATTTGCAAACATATTTGCTTTTCTTCCAACTAGGGGAACTTTGTTCCCAGGTTCATAATTGCATACTATGTTTATTGGGAAGGAAGTACAAATCAAGTAGTGGGAGGTAACCATTACTGAATTGATTTGCATTTTCCTCCAATTAAAACTAGCTTGAGTGAGAGAACCTCAGGTGTTGTTTTTTTTTTTTTTTTTGAGAACTCAGGTATTTTTAAATACTGTTTATATTAGTTCTTTTTTTTATTTTTCAAGGGTTTGGCAAAACAGAGTGTTGACATTAATAGTGATATTTAACTATTTTGGAGACTGGGTTTAGGAAAATTAATGTGCTCTGTTTCCAATCATCCGAGTCACTTATTCATGGCAGATGTGCACCGTCACAACTCTCTCTCTGAGACACCATTTGTCCTATCTAAACGCCACACATTCCCAGGAGATTTAGAAGATCTTAATTTAAAATTTAAAAAATTATAACCAGTTCAACATGCCAGACAGGTTACACACACACACACACATACACTTCCACAAATACAGCCACTTTTTGAATGACTTTGTTGTGTTCCCATACATGATTTTTAGATCTTCTTATAAAATTTTACCCGCAACCTCCCAATTTTACTTTGACTTCGATTAAGGTCCTTTTCTGTTCCTCTCCCTATTCTGTCACCTGTTACCTTGCCCTTCACTAAATGACTTGCCCATTTGTTACAAGATCTTAGGTACCACAGCCAGGCTTGTGTCCCATTTCTTCTGACCTCCAACTGGCTGATCTTTTCATTATACCTCTCTACTTAAGTCAGCTTTCTATTTCTGAGTGGTTGCCTATGAATAAAAAAAATTTCTGGAACATTTTAATACAAATGTTAATCTTGATTATAAACAAATAATTAGGTTACAATAAATGCAGCTATGTGTTGACTCAAATTAAAAACCGTAAGAGAATATAGCCAAATTAGCATTTTTTTTAGTACCCTCACTTTGAGCTTTTTTTAAAGATAATTTGGAATAACCGAAAGAAATAATTTTGTGTGTGTGTGTGACACTTTTAGAACTATCGTCTATTTCAATCCACAGTTCTGCTAGGGCCCAAGAAGTCCCGTTGCCTTATGGCCTCCATGCAGGGCCCGAGGTCCGCCGCCGTAGCTCTCTGTTCGGGCAGCTTCCCTCAAACGGCCCTGCACACAGGCATCCACCACCGGCATCACCCCCCGACAGCAAGACAGAGCACATGTTTGCTAAGTTTCCTCTTCTCTGCTTCCAATTTCTGGTTCCTCACGACGTCGGCATCCTAAATACCCGGGATGTCCCAATACCTTGTTTCCATGAGCTCTTCATGCCAGAGGTCAAGGGTTACTAATGGGCAATGAAACCAGCATTGTCCCTTCCCCAGCCTTGGCAAGTTAAAAGATGGGCAGGTAGAGTCTGGAGGGTTCCAGAGACGTCGGTCCCGAAAGAAATAATTTTAAAAAATTTTTTTATTGTTATGTTAATCACCATATATTACATCATTAGTTTTTGATGTAGTGTTCCATGATTCGTTGTTTGTGCATAACACCCAGTGCTCCACGCAGAACGTGCCCTCTTGAATACCCATCACCAGGCTAACCCATCCTCCCACCCCCCTCCCCTCTAGAACCCTCAGTTTGTTTTTCAGAGTCCATCATCTCTCCTGGTTCGTCTCCCCTTCTGATTTACCCCCCTTCATTCTTCCCCTCCTGCTATCTTCTTCTTCTTCTTCTTTTTTTTTTAACATATCATGTATTATTTGTTTCAGAGGTACAGATCTATGATTCAACAGTCTTGCACAATTCACAGGACTCACCATAGCACATATCCTACCCAATGTCCATCACCCAGCCACACCATCCCTCCCACCCCCCCCCACCCCCGCAACCCCCCCTTTGTTTCCTGAGATTAAGAATTCCTCATATCAGTGAGGTCATATGGTACATGTCTTTCTCTGATTGACTTATTTCACTCAGCATAACACCCTCCAGTTCCATCCACATCGTTGCAAATGGCAAGATCTCATTCCTTTTGATGGCTGCATAATATTCCATTGTGTATATATACCACATCTTTTTTATCCATTCATCTGTCGATGGACATTTTGGCTCTCTAAAAGAAATAATTTTAAAGCCATTTCTTCAAGAGTACTGTTTTCTTTCCTATTGAATGAAATAACTCCCTATTTTTCTTTTTATTTTTTATAATTTGTGAACATCTTATGAACTTAATGATGACATTTAATTCCAAGGAAATTCCATTTGGTAATTTCAATAGTTTTGAATTAGACTACTCAAATTTTAAGTTTTAATGGTTTGAAAACATCTCTTAAATGTTCAGAAATACTTTGATTTTCGGGGAATAAAGAAGAGCATTTTGCCCTGCTTTGCCAAATTTTCTCTACTTTTTTTCCTAAAAATTGACCTACTTTGCATATCAGATTGGCTTCTAAGTATCAAGAGGTAGGAAGTAGAATGAATAGATGTGAGGAAGAAGAGAACTCCTGGTCACCCAAATGGCAGAGTTTTCAGAATGGGCAAGTTGTCTTATTTTCCATTATCTTTTCCTTTCAAGAGCATGAAGTAAGTAGTGGTAGAATGGAAAGAGCCCTGACCTTTATCTCTGCTCATTGTGACCTTGGGCAGGAGACTCGCTCTCTCTGAAGCTGTTTCCTCGTCTATAAAGTGGAAATATAATATATTCCCACAATCTCACCAATGAGATGACATGAGAAAAATGCCAAGTCAGCCTCCTTGTAGGAACTCAGTAAGTGTTGTTTATCAACTGGGTGAAAGCTCTGAGAATGTTCTGATAGTCACTGATTAATATAGTAAAGCACAGTTTGGATGCTACATTGCATTTTCTTTTTTTTTAAGATTTTATTTATTTAGGGGCGCCTGGGTGGCTCAGTGGGTTAACCGTCTGCCTTCAGCTCAGGTCATGATCCCAGGGTCCTGGGATTGAGCCCTGCGTGAGGTTCCCTTCTTGCAGGGAACCTGCTTCTCCCTCTCCTCCCTGCTCATGCTCTCTCCTGCTCGCTCTCTCTCTATGTGAGAGGGAGGGAGAGACAGAGCACGAGCGGGGGGGGGGGGGGGGAGGGGCAGAGAGAGAGGGAGAAGCACACTCTCCGTTGAGCAGGGAGCCCGATGTAGGGCTCCATCCCAGGACTGGGGAATCATGACCTGAGCTGAAGGCAGCTGCTTAACCGACTGAGCCAACCAGGCGCCCCTAAATTGTATTTTCA
This sequence comes from Callorhinus ursinus, assembly GCF_003265705.2. Lineage (NCBI taxonomy): Eukaryota > Metazoa > Chordata > Mammalia > Carnivora > Otariidae > Callorhinus > Callorhinus ursinus. The sequence goes on along the minus strand of NW_027397077.1, from coordinate 41,649,655 downwards.
AAACATTTTTTTGGGAAATACTTTTTGAAGTATTTTTTCCTATATATATCTTATTTAGTCATCAGTCTACATGGACACTCTGCTCTCTTTCTTTCTTGCATGTAAAGAATCACTAGTATAAGGAATAGATTTAAAAATAACTATGAACTCCAGATTTCTGTATGAGAATGGTTTTCTCAGGACACCTGTGTGATTTTATAGGTCCCAGGCTTTGTCATATAAAACTAAAAAGCAAATGCTTGTTATGATGGAAAAGATTAGACATAATACAGAAGTGGACAGAATAGGAAATGAACCTCCTTGTACTCATAATTTTGTGTCAGTTTATGGCCAGTCTTGTTTCTTCTGTGCCCTCACTCGTCTCCCTCTCTTCTAATATAATTCTGAAGCAAATCCCCCAAACACGTTTTCATCATGAAACTTTCAAACTGTTTTAAAATGTTGTTTTTGAGCCTTCTACATAAAAGTTGGTTCAAATGATTTACTCTGGGAGCTTTTTGGTATCAGAAAAGTTTCTCTACTGAAATACCAGAAAATTGTAAAATGTGTTTATTGCTGAGAGAACCATTGTCTGCCTGCTGCAGAGTTCCTTCCAGAGGACCCAAGGACATAAATATGTTCAGGCTGAGAAATGGGCAAGTAACTGGGGAAAGACAGTTATGGTAGTTTCAGTTGCTAACAATAACACAAAATCAAAAACAAAAGCAAAATAACCCTTGTGTACCTGTGTCAAGAACAGATTTCAGCAGATATTGGTTCCTTAAGCTTTGGGGTAGCTGGGTGGGGCCTGGGTTGATAGAGTTCCGGGAGCGGGGGTTGGGGGGGGTCACTTTCAGCCACTGGCAGCCCACTTCTTCTACATTCCTCTTCCCCTTATGTGAACTGTACAAATGAGTATTGTGTGCTAAAGGTTAGGAAGAACAGCAAGACCCTAATCTGCCCTTCTGGAAGACCTCCCTGGGAATAATTGTGTTCCTCCGAATTTCTGCTTATTCCTCTGTGTATACCTAGTTCAGTCGAATACCTGTTGTATTTTGGTATAGATTGTTGGTGAAGTGTCCGTCTTCTACTAGGGTGCAAGTGCCTTGACACGGAAACCATGGTTTATTGATTTTTTTTTTTTTTTAATGCCAAGGGCCTCTTCAGGCACTAAATGCCTGAAATCAAGTAAGTGGGCTATCGATGTCTGTTGAATGATTGATTGCTGACTGTTTAATTTGCAAACCCATGCCTACAATTAAGTAAATAATGCAAATGTCACCTCATCAAGAGGTCTTCCATCACTGTTATTCTTTATTCTTTTAACAGTTTTCTTTTTCTTTGTCCCACCTGAAATTGTTTTTAAACTTTTGGTTATTGTTTGTCTCCCCACACTAGAATGTAAACTCCATGAAGGCAGGGATTTTTGTAAGACTTTATTATTTTAGAGATTCACAGCAAAATTAAGAGTAAGATACAGCGATTTCCCATTTACCCCTTAAGGAGGGGGTTTTTTATTCACTGTTGTAGCCCTAGCTCATAGTATGCCTAACATGACAAGTGGTAGGGGCTCAATAAATTTTTATTATTGTAACAGTAATAATGTGATAGACTCAATTACCTTTAGAAGTTGTATTTTTATCATTTAGGTCCTACAAAATTGATTACTATGTAAATCCCCAGGCTCTGCTACTCATTTTAGCCTTACTTAGGTAGCCACTGGCTTTTCTGTTTTTGTGAACATAATTTTGTTTTGAACTTTTGAACCCATGTGGCAACTTTGCTTTTGACACTGCGAACAGCTACTATTGATACACAATTTCTGTTTTGAGCAGAATCTGAGGACTGATGGGGAAGTTTGACCCTGGAGCTCCAGAGATACGCTTCCTATTAGAGTTATTTTAGATATTCTCTTCCCACTGTGATCTTTCAGTAATATAATTTCCCTTTTCCCCTTGTACAGAAGAGGTTTTCCAGCACCTACATTGCCTATTTCTCAAGCGCCTGACTCCTAAAGGAGCATTTTTCATACATCTAGGACATGACATTTGGGAGTGACACCTGTCTGGGGGTGACGGTCTGGCTCAGGATAGACTTTCCTTCTGTTTTGCATTTCTACTGCAATTTAAATGTTTGAGTATCGGATCGGTTGGTCATGAATTACATGTACAGTTGATCTTTTAACAATGTGGGGGCTAGGGGTCTTCCATGCAGTTGAAAATCTGTTTATAGCAGATCACATCAATAGCCAATGAACACATATTTTGTATGGTATATGTACTATATACTGTATTCTTACAATAAAATAAGCTAGAGAAAGAAAATGTTACTAAGAAAATTATAAGAGAAATGTATTTACAGTTATTGTACTATATTTAAAAAAACTGTACAGTTCAAGGTTCAACTGTATATGTTTAGAAACTTTTGTACACTCTTGGGAGGAGGTGGGGGAGGGAGTTAAGGGGACCAGTGTGCTTTACTGAACAGTGATACTTTGTTGCCATTAATGTCTTTGCAGCCTCTCTTCCTACCACCATAACATGGATACATGGATATTTTTTCCTTCCCAAAGTATTTTTCTGTTTTAAATGTCCTGTAACTATCCATTGATTCTTTCAGTAAAACTTCAGTAATTCAATATAATCCTGTAGTATTTCCAGGCATTCAAAAACATATTTTTAATATATCATATTACATGCTTAAGGCATGCAATGTCATATGAAACAAATAAAACAAACATTTACAAACCATAAGATCAGTAACAATCATAATATATGGACAAAGTCAACCCGACCATACGATAAAAAGATATTTACATCCTAGTTGAAAAACAAAAACAGAATAGAAAAGAAAAATAAATCTCAGCTTTGAACTTTTATGTAAATGACTTTTTCCTTTTCTTTCTAATTACTTTAAAAATTACAGAAGTCATATAAACTTTTTGTAAAAAGTCAAGCTACTTGAATGCTCATTAACAGTGCTCATAATAGTGTTACTCATAGGAAACCAAAAAAGTGGAAACCATCCAAATGTCCAGCAACTGATGAATGGGTAAACAGAAGGTGATGTGTATATACAGTGGAATATTATTCAGCAGTACAAATGAATGAGGTGCTGATGCATATTATGAAATATATGAGCCTCAAAAAAATGCTGAGTGAAAGAAGTCAGTCATAAAAGACCTTATATCATATAATTCCATTTATATGGGATGTTCAGAATAGACAAATCCATAGGGACACAAAATAGATTAGATGGGAGAGGAGAAAATAAAGCACTGGGTGTTACACACAACTAATAAATCGTTGGACACTACATCAAAAATGAATGATGTACTATATGTTGGCTAACTGAACATAAAAAAAGAATAATTGTTAATGGGTATAATTTCTTTCTGGGGTGATGAAATGTTCTGGAATTACACAATGGTGATGGTTGCATGACTTTATTAAATATACTAAAATCCACTGAATTGTTCATTTAAAAGGCTGAATTCTATGGTATGTGAATTATATCTCCATTTTAAACATGTTGAGAAAAAAAATTTATATCCTCCTTTACTGAATAAGAACTAGTGTGTTTTTACTTTTCCCTTCTTCACCCACCTGCCTTATAATGTCATTCTGTTACTCCTGGGCTGCAGCAGATTGTTCTAACTGTGCCCAGAGAGCCCAGCCTAGGGGACAAAAAGGGTCTGAAATCGTAGCTGTGCACTCATTCTACCTGAAAGAAGGGGTGACTTTTTCAGGGAGGAAGGGGCAATGGGAGAGGGGGAGAGAGAGAGAGAATCTTAAGCAGGCCCCATGCCCAGCATGGAGCCTGATGCCAGGCTCAATCTCATGACCCTGAGATCATGACCTGAGCCAAAATCAGGAGTCAGATACTTAACCGACCCAGCCACCCACAGGCCCCAAGGTGAGTGACTTTTTCTAATCCACACAGAAGTGCTTTGGGAAATAGCAGTGGCCTTAATCATTTTAATGGGCTTTTAGGGTAGTGAAGGTTGGTAAATAGATGTACTTGGTCTACTACCTTGGATTAAAAGTCAAACACTTCATTTCACTATAATACTATAATGGATTTACTATAATGGATTATTTTCATGAATGGAACACACTTTGGCCCTCTCTTCACAAGTTAGGTTGAAAATTATCTGATTAATCTCAAAAAGCACATTTCTAGTTTGCATGGGTGTAATACAGTTCCTTTAGATTGGCTTTTTTTTGTTTAAAAAAGAATCAGTGTATTGTTCAATTTTACATTATGATCCTCCAATAGTTTTTATATTTTATATCACTAAAGTACCACCACTACCAAGGGGATTTCCTGATACTTACCTGTTTTAACAATACAACTTTTCAGACAGCATTCTTGTAGATTTCAAAAGAACTCAAATAATAGTATTTTTGACACTAAATTTAATTAGTGAGTCAATGCACATTTATTGAATTACTATTGAAAATAATACTCTATTCCAAACAGGAAGAACCCCCAAACCATGGTACCTTACATACAAAGTGCTTATGTGCCTGGTGCACAGTAGGTACTCAACAAATATTTGGAAATGAATCAATGGATCAAGTGCAATTTTGTTTATTTATGATACCTAAAAATTAGGTACTGGCTAATAGCCATAGATTTGATAGGTCCTTATTTCCATCTTCAGAGAAAAAAGGGAAATTATCTGATGTAAAAAATGGATATAGATCTCACTGATATGAGGAATTTGAGAAACAAGACAGAGGATCATAGGGAAAGGAAGGGAAAAATGAAACAAGACGAAACCAGAGAGGGAGACAAGCCATAAGAGACTCTTAAATCTCAGGAAACAAACTGAGGGTTGCTGGAGCAGAGGGTGTGGGAGGGATGGGGTGGCTGGGTGATGGACATTGGGGAGGGTAGGTACTATGGTGAGCGCTGTGCATTGTGCAGGACTGTTGAATCACAGACCTGTACCCCTGAAACAAATAATACATTATATGTTAATTAAAAAAGTTTTTTTAAATGTGATATAATTAGTGACTACTTCTAAGAGAAGTCCCAGAATTCTGGCAAGTTAACAATCGTTTTAGTGCTAAGTATTTGTGGTATTTTAAGTTGCAAATTTTCATCAGTGATTTTTTTTTTTGGCTACTTTTTCTGTTTGTTTATTTGTTTATAAAAGAAGTATTTACTGTTAAGTTTCAGGATTACTCAAAGGAGTTTCCATATATAAATCAATAATCAGTGGTTCTCAAACCTGGCTGCGTATCAAACATTTAGTGTTTTGTTTTTGGTTTCGTTTATGTGTTTGTTTCTAATCTTAGAAAGGTGGAATCCAGGATTCCTAGACTAATTAGAGTCACACGGTTGAACGCATGAATCTTTGATTTCAGAAGCATCCTAGGTGATATTTTGGGGCGCCTGAGTGGCTCAGTCAAGCATCTGACTCTTGATTTTGGCTCAGGTCAAGATCTCAGCGTCCATAAGATCGAACCCGGCATCAGGCTCCGTGCTGGGTGTGGAGCCTACTTGAGATTCTCTCTCTCCTTCTGCCCCTCCGCCACACGTTCTTTCTCTCTCTCCAAAAAAAAAAGAAAGCATCCTAGGTGATATTTTAAGTTTTATTCTTAACCACTCAAATTCTTCATGAACATTTTTTTTTCTTACAAAAAATGGAAGATTTCAAATAATGCCAAATTCTCATCCTGGTTCCCAATCTTGGTTCCTTCTCTCCTTCCCTGACTGTGCACAGCTAAAAAATTTTGTTAGAACTCAAAATATTAAGCCAGATTCTTAATGTTGTTCTTTATCATGTGAATTAGAGAGTACAAGTCCCAATAAAGAGAGGGAAGAATTGCCTTTTCAAGTATTTAAGGGCCATCATTTAAGATGATATCTTACCAAAAGAATCTCTTCCTTCTCACGGAAAAATAAGTTTAATTCCAATTACTCTTAGTAAGAAATGTGAGCCATGGAAATAGTAAACATATTCAGTATGTGGGGAAAACAGTTGGTATTCAGTAAACACCAAGTAATTTATTGGCTTGGCAAGGCTCCCTTGAACTCTAGTGTATAGTTAACTCTTACTTATCTAGGACCAGATTTACTATTTTGTAGACTGTAATGTCATTGAGCTTCTCCCTATCATGTTGCTGAATTCCAGGATCAGTAGTACTCCTGCAAAAGCAAAGGGATCAAGCTCAACAGAGGGCTAATATAGTTGACTTTCAAATCCTTATTAAGCACATCCTTTTTGTCACACATTGTGTTAGGCTGAAGGGCAAAAACCCTGCTTTTAAGGAGTTCACAGTCCTGTAGAAGAGGCAGAGGCAGACAAGTTAAAAAAAAATGCTAGAATACCAACGTGGTAAGTGCTATGAAATGGTTGTTCCATGGTGCCATGGGGTACTGGAAAGGGAGAGAAATCTAACTAAGGTTGGAGGGGCAGGTGGTTAATGGAAGGGAGGGTGGTTAATGGGAAGGCTTCCCAAAGATGTAATACCTGAGTTTAATCTTCAAGGATGAATACAACCTAGCCAGACAAAAATACTTAGGAGGTAGGATCCAAGGCTTTTACTTATTTATTCATTTATTTATTTTCAAAACAAAAAACATTTGCACTAGAGAACCTAAATCTAAGCTAATGCTCGGGTTTCTAGTACATGTGCTGCCGAAGCAAGCGCCTACGCTCAGGTTTCTGACTTGAGCAATTGATGGGCTTGGTTTGAGACATGTTGAGTTTTAGGTGTTTGTGAGGGATGTCCAAATGAAGATGTGCAGAGATGGTTGGCGATCTCCTGTAACTTTGGAAAGGGGTCTGGGATGGAAATATAATGTGGAGTTGTCATTGTTCACTTAGCAACCGAACCCACTGATGAGAATGACATTGCCGGGGAGAACAAGAAAGTGAGGAGGCTGAGGAGGAATCTCTGGGGAAGATGAGGTTTTAAGGGATAGGTGGAATCTGAGAAGGAACAGCCCAAGAAATAGAAAAAAGGAAAAGGAGAACAGCTTGATATAATGAAGTTCAACAGAGGAAGAACACAATACTCTCAGATGGCACAGAGAGGTCAGTTAAAGCAGGCCTGGTAACTGGTGAGATCAAGGCAGAAGCTGTGTCAGCCAGGAACATTTACTGAGCACCTACTACATGCCAAACATTGTAAATGTCATGCTCTTTATTCTTCAACACAGCCTTCTGAGGGAAGGCAGGATTATTATTATTATTATTATCATCCTCATATTATAGATGAATAAATTGAGACAGACAGAGGCCCTGAGCAGAGTCATACAACCAGCACGTGGCAGATCAAAGGTAACTCAGCTCTTACCCACTTCTGAGTCCAGTCTCTTAGCCATTTCTGGTTACCATTTGTGGCAAGAAAGTAGAGATAATGTATGTATATGCCTCTTTAGAGATGTTTATCAGTGAAATAAGGAGGGTAGATTTTTACAAAGGGGACATTGAGTCTAAACAAGGTGGGTTGTAGGGTTTTATTTTTGTTTTTAAGAAGAGAGAGGTTTGCTCAACATCACTCGGCATCAGGGAAATATAAATCAAAACCACAATAAGATACCACCTCACACCAGTCAGAATGGCTAAAATTAACAAGTCAGGAAACAATAAAGTTGGCAAGGATGCAAAGAAAGGGGAAGCCTCTTACACTGTTGGTGGGAATGCAAGCTGGTGCAGCCACCCTGGAAAACAGTATGGAGGTTCCTCAAAAAGTTAAAAATAGAGCTATCCTACAACCCAGAAATTGCACTACTAGGTATTTACCCAAAGGATACAAACATAGTGATCTAAAGGGGCATATGTACCCCAATGTTTATAGCAGCAACATCCACAATAGCCAAACTGTGGAAAGAGCACACATGTCCATCAACAGATGAATGGATAAAGAAGATGATATATGTGTGTGTATATACATATATATATATATATATCTACATATATATATGTATACACACACACACACAATGGAATATTACTCAGCCATCAAAAAAAATGAAGTCTTACCATTGCAATGACATGGATGGAACTAGAGGGTATTATGCTAAGTCAAATAAGTCAATCAGAGAAAGACAAATACCATATGATTTCACTCATATGTAGAATTTTAAAAACAAAACAGAGGATCATAGGGGAAGGGAGGGAAAAATAAAATAAGACAAATTGAGAGGGAGACAAAACATAAGAGATGCTTAATTCTAGGAAACAAACTGAGGGTTGCTGGAGGGAGGTGAGTGGGGGGATGGGGTGTTGGGTGATGAGCATTAAAGAGCGCACATGATGTAATGAGCACTGCGTGTTATAGGCAACTGATGAATCAATGAACTCTACCTCTGAAACTAATAATACACTATGTGTTAAATAATTGAATTTAAATTTAAAAAAAAGAAGAGAGAGGTTTGCATATGATTTTAAGCTAAGGAGAAAGAGCCAGTGAAAAGAAAGAAAGAGAAGTGTTAAGAATAGGGGTGCCTGGGTGGCTCAATCATTAAGTGTCTGCCTTCGGCTCAGGTAATGATCTCAGGGTCCTGGGATCGAGCCCCACATCGGGCTCCCTGCTCAGTGGGGAGCCTGCTTCTCCCTCTCCCACTCCCCCTGCTTGTGTTCCCTCTCTCACTGTGTCTCCCTCTGTCAAATAAATAAAATCTTTAAAAAAAAAAAAAAAGAAGTGTTAAGAATGAAGAGGTTGATGCATTTCTAGCCATACCTCTATTTTCTGTGGCTGCATCCAAATATATCTGGAAAGAAGCTGTCAGTTTGAATAACTGAAGCTATTTGGTACTAAGTACGTTTTGTGAAAGAAAATGCCTGTAATAGATGTTCATCCAGTCTTTTCTCATTTTGGAATCCATTAATATGATTAGTATAATTCATGATTAAGTAGGCTGAATTTCTTATTTAACTACAACTCACAACTGTGCTTGCCATATCAAACGAGGCCATATCTATGTAGGTTCAAGGCGAATATTAACAGTCAGGGATAGGCTCCATTGCTACATTTCTTTCCCACGTTCACATTATAAAATGGAATGCCTTCTTTCCTTCCATCAGTTACTGTGCCCTTGTGGAATGCCCAGAGTTCTTTCGTGGCACAAAAAATGGTGCCCATTGATGAGCTCTTAGCTGATCCTGCTGGGGTACTAGAAATTATTACTTTCAGTTCTCCCTGGTCTTGTTTTAAAAAATATATGTGGTTAAACTTGACTTCAACTGAGCTTCTAGTAATTGTACTAGAAAGGGCAATACAGTCCAATGTTTCTTGTTTATAAAGGACTTATAATGAAATCCATAACCAAAACAAAGCTCTTTATCATTCCTCTCCAAAAGATAATAGTTTTGCAGCTCTGGTGGAGTGACATCTAACTCATACCCTAGTTCATAATTTTATACATGGAAGACAGACATACTAGGACCTATGTGCCAAGGCACTAATGTGAAGGCTGTGGGGGAAAATGCAATGTACCATGCATACAGCTTCTTTAGGAGCTTTCAACTTTCTTAGAAGAGATGACAGAAATGACTAGAATTCAGAGAAGTGAGGAGCCAATAGAAAGGGTAATATGGTGTTGGATCACCTTATTTTCTTCCATTAAAAATGATTATATCAGTAAGAATTTATTTTTGTTGCAAGAATTTATTATTTTTTTTAAAAGGAATACAGAAAAATCTAGAATACATTCTAAGAGTTCCCCCTTACTACCTTCTCACTTCCACTTCCCTTCCTGGACTGAGGCGTTTCTCACTAATTTCTTCTCTATGCATTTTCATATGTGTGGAAGGACTTATGTAGTTTAGCACAGGCTCTTTCACAGCTGTTTGGCAGAAATTATTTAAAATACATTTTTCCATGAATTTTTCACTTATTAAGGTCTTTTCATGTCAGAACACACAGATCTATTCTTTTGATAGTCAGTGTTGTATTACTACCGAATACATTTTTAAATATATCCTACAAAAGAGAGTGAAACAAAACAATTAATTTTTAAAACTCTTGGTTGGCAAACACTAGTGATTGTATTAAATCACTTCCATGTTTAATTTCTTGTTCGAGACTAAGCCTCATAGAAATTTTCTCTTTTTAATCTTTTAAAAACATAGATTTAATGCATTATTTTGACATGAAATGCCTTACATAAATATTTTGCTAAAAACCAAGTGTTCTTAAAAGGAGGACTTAAGTAGAAAATACTAGAATACTACCTCACAAGAATATATAATTGAATGCTGTGGACCCCACGAGCAGAAACAAAATGAAATAAAATAAAATAAAAATCTTAAATATCTAAGGATAATGGGAATTCTAAGGACAATGGGAGGTTGTTGTTGTTTTTTTTAATTTCAGTTCTTTGTTAAACTGATAACTAAAATCTTTTTAAAAAACAAGATGTGGGGCGCCTGGGTGGCTCAGTGGGTTAAGCGTCTGACTCTTGATTTTGGCTCAGGTCATGATCTCACGGTCGTGAGATGGAACCTCACATATCAGGCTCCAAGTTGGGCTGGGTGTAGAGCCTGCTTAAGACTCTCTCCCTCTTCCTCTGCCCCTCCCCCCCAAATCAAACCAAATCAAACAAACAAAAAACCCAAGAAGGTCTCTACATCTTGTTTAAAAATATATCTGTATGTACACATGCATATAAAAATGTGGAGGAAAAATAAGTTTATTTTTTAACAGTGGTTATCTCTGGGTGGCAAGATGTAGTCAAGGTGTTTTTTTTTTTTAAGCATTTTTTTTAAGATTTTATTTATTTATTTGACCAGAGAGAGAGACAGCGAGAGAGGGAACAGAAGCAGGGGGAGTGGGAGAGGGAGAAGCAGGCTTCCCACCGAGCAGGGAGCCCGATGCGGGGCTCGATCCCAGGACCCCGGGATCATGACCTGAGCTGAAGGCAGACGCTTAACGACTGAGCCACCCAGGCGCCCCATTCAAGGTGATTCTTATTCTTCATCTTTTTCTGAACTTTTCAATTTTAAAAATAATAAGTACCTATTATTTTTCCTAATTAGAAAAGTTGAAGCAATATAATGAATTAATAGTAAATGAGCTAAATGACCATGTCTCTGGATTCAAGAAAAAGAATTGTTCCCTCTTTATCTTTGTATTTCCCCACATTACTTTTTCTTAAGTAATTGTCAGATTTTAAAAATTTATAAGGCCAAGAAATAACATTGGACCATTATGTATAATGTATAAAATTATAACCTTGGGTCAAAATAAAGTTAAAAATAGACTTTTAATGTATAAATAAACACAATACCTAAAGTAGTTTATCCTAGTGCTATTAGGCCAACACACAAAACACATTTTTATTTGCTAATAAGTATGTCTCTTTTGTTAAATAACAGATTAATTTAGCAAAATTTAGGTTTTAAAAAAGCTTATTCTTGTCATTTCCAAAAAAAGAGGGGAAAGGAGAGAGGAAGCTGTGCTTACTGGGAAAGTTGCAACATTCAGTTCGTAAGGACTTTTTGCTTGAGATATTTTTTTCAACTACTTCTCTTACATAAGAGCCCTGTAATATCTCCATAGGGAGAAATAACACTGGGCTACATTATGTCTTTTTAATTTTTCCTCCAGATAGTGTTTACAAATCAACATGTAGGAATGACTCCATACTCAGAGTTATTAGCCAACATTGGTGTCTATTTGCCATTAAGGACAATTGGTAATTTTAACAATCAATGAGAGTTTATTTTAGGAGAAAACTTACTGAAATTTGCAGGAAATAACCTTTTTGTTCCAAAACAGCTGTCATTGAGCACCATTATACCTACAACAATTAAAATTATCTTTGGTGACTTTTAGCATTTGGCATTGCTCCATTATTGTTCAGTTAAATATTTTTCAAGTTTGCTAGGACTTTTGCCCACTGTGTGCTTACGGCCCTTTATTGTCAATATGTATCTTAGAATTCACCTTTGTGACATTACTTTTTTGTATTGTGGGAGAGAGTGTAATTTCTGAAGTGAATTGCCGCAGAAATCAAGTAACATTTATTAGGAAATTGCAGCACATATCTACAAGTTACTTACAAAAATATGATTATAATTTATTCCATTATGTTTGGCAACGGATATCCCATTCTCTCTTTTTCTAGATCCTTGCAAAAAATTCCCAGTTTAAAGGATTAGCTAATGTTTAGTGGACAAAAACAACGAAGGGTGACATGTGCTGTCATTCTGATAGATGTAATTGAAAATTGTGAAGAAAATATCTAAGTTTAAGTCACCCAGGCCATCAGGCAGGGGACTGATTGTCAAAAACAACACCAAACAAAAACATACGATTTTGCAAGGCAATGGAAGTCATAAACATGTTAGCTCAGCACCCATCCAAAATGAGTACTGCTTAGAAAAAAATAACAAACCTGAGATCCTGTAATATGTCACCCAGTCTAAATCTTAAATAAGATCTTATGTGTTTATTTGTTTAATTTTGAAAAAAAGGGAAACGTCTGTCTTCAGAAATGATTAATTAAATATTGAAACACAATAGCTTGGAGACCCTAGCTGCACCATATGATAAAAGGCAATGCTTTTATAGTATGTCAGGCCTTAATACTATTAGTTTATTACTGTATTTTGAGGGAAAGAGTTTATTTGCCATGATTTTATTCAAACCACAAAGGTATTTGGAGAATATTTAAGAGTTATAACTCATTATCTCAACCTAAAATACTGATACCAGTGAACATGTCTTACACCCTGATACTTTTCTCAACATTTGCAAGCCCATAATTGACCTTTCAGACAAAAAAATCCTGGAAAGGATTTAAAGCGCTAGTCGGGTGAGATTTATTTAAGTAACTTCAATAATCTGCAGAAATTCAAAGCAATTTAAGCTTTGTGTTACATATTTAGGGCACAAATTGTCTTTATGCTGACTCCCTTTGACACTCTTCCCTTTGTTATATCCCAGCAGAGATTTTTATTTCTGAATTCCCCCTCCCCCACCCAGTGTCACACCGTCAAATCCTGGGCTGTTTTTGAGGAGAAACAGTAATTAACAAAACTGGCTTTCTAACCCAGGGGGTAAAAAATGGAGGGTGTACAATATAATATTTAAAAAAGCAGATGCAAAACTTCCATAAAATTTAAAATTGACTAACAACTTGAAGACAGATACTCCAAATTGTTGGTAGGCCTAATGGAATACTTGTAATCTTTCTTTTCTTGATATTTTCTGAATTTTTCAGAAATTCATATATTTTTTTCATGTATCATTTTTACAGTGAGAAAAATAGTAAAACATGGGGAAGAGAATCCCACTGATCATGAAAGTGTGAATAAAATATGTAAAACACTGAATTTTTTCAAAGAAGAATAAAAAAGTACTTTTGTAAAAAAATCCAGGCTTCTAAACTCTTCCTCTCATTTGTGGAACATAGAGTATATTTTGGATCAAAACATGGAACATTCCAGACAATGTGAGATCTAGAAAGGAACTGCACCTGTATCCCAATGCAGCGCCAAAAAAATATAGCTACTGAATAAATAGTCTTCCTAAATTAGGAAGAAGAATTCAAGTCCACTCATTACGATGCACAAAAGTGAAAGTTTTACTCTTGGCATGAATATGATAAAATCGTGGGATACAATTAGCAAGAAGGTATTTTTCAGAGTTTTACTATACTGAGCAGCTTCAAGTGGAAGAGTAGATACTGTAGAAAATAACTCAGTGCTTTGCTCTAACTGAAAACTTGATTTTTGATGAAACTATACTTACTTACTCTGTAAGTTTTGAGAATTATTTGATTAATTATTTTTCCTCAAAACTATTCCTTGTGCCAAATAGAAGACATTGTATATTTGAGGATTTGCTTACCTAAACTGATGCTCTTGGTAGGGATGAATTAAGCTTCTGCAGAATTTTCTGTGAGAACAGTAACATTCACATAATGGTGATTCTAAAAATGTGATCTTTTTCATTGGAAAATATGAAGCAATGTATGTGGAAAGCTGCAAAATCTGGAGTTACAGGCAGATTGGGCAAGGGACGTCTGGTACCAAAAAAAAAAAAAAGAATTAAATCATGGCTAAAGATTTTTCCAGCAAAAGTAGTAATTAATAAAGGGAACAGCTATTAACATGACTTTCTAGAACACACTATTAGTAAAACTTTTAAAAAATTACTCAGAAGTTGGAAAAAGAATTCTGACAGAGGAGAGGCATGAGATAAAGAGGGAAGTTGAAAAAGAAGAATGAATATGTGACCAGACATGTGACATTGCCATTATTTTTATTATTTTGCAGAAAACCCCAGACTAACCAGGAGAGAGGACTGAGGAGATGAACTAAAATTTAGCTTCTCGATGAGATCTTTTGCTCATGTCTTATATTTTTCCTTTAAAAAATGTGTGTGTGTGTGTTTGCCTTTTGGGTGCATTTCATGGTAGAAAAATCTGTTGAATATTCTATAGCTTACAACAAAAATTGAAAAGCAAATGAAGCATGTAGGACTGTTCTCAGACACAGATAAAGACAGACCAAAATTAACTCGTCACCTTTGCATTTTGAATTTCAACAGAGCTATGGTAGGTTTCTTTAAAATCTGATGTTTGGCTGCACTCATTTTCATAGCAGTTTTTTGCATTTATCTTGGCAAATGCTTAAGAAGCCTATATTGACAAAACCAGTTCTGAATTAGTAAAATGATCTGTATTTCTTTCTTCATTGAACCATTTTATTAATCTTCCAGTTTCTCCATTTATCAGAATTCGAAGCTGCTCTTGAATTTGCTGTCTTCCATGTAAGGGTTTGGTGATACAATCTATTGTGATATGCATATATATATATATATATATATATATATATATATATGTATGCTCAGCATTATACTAGATACTGGAGATACAACAATGAAATTTCAGGAAATTTCAGGAAAGTTTCCTGGGCTTGCTGTACACCAAGTTCTTTCTCAAAATAGTTTGCAAAAGTTCTAATGATCTCTCTGGCGGTATCAAAAATAATTCCTCCTTTTAATTGGGAAAACAAGAACATGAGCCATTATTTGTTTCTTAGTAATTTTCCACATGCCAGTCATCCTATCTTGGAACTCCTCAGTCTCAGACCAAACCCTTCTAACTCGCGTATGACTTTTCCCATGTGACCCTTTAAATAAATTCTAAGGTTTTTCCCATAATTAATTAATCTCAGAAATCAAAATGAAACATGTCACCAGGGTCTTATTTAAAGCCAAGAAATTTATTGGCTATTATCCAGCCTTCCTTCTAAGTTAAACAACCCCAAACACTCCTCTTACCATCCTTGCTTCTTGATTTTAGGCATTTTCTCTCCAGACAACTGGGGCACGTATAAGAGTTTTGACACGTCCGTGTTTTAACCAAGATCGCATTTATGTTTTCTTGTGATGATCCGTAAGGAAGCTTTTCTCTAAAATATCCATATCCGTGTGCTTTTTAAAAAATTTTTTAAATTTTTTTAAAGATTTTATTTATTTGAGAGAGAGAGAGAGACAGTGAGAGAGGGAACACAAGCAGGGGGAGTGGGAGAGGGAGAAGCAGGCTCCTCACAGAGCAGGGAGCCCGACGCGGGGCTCGATCCCAGGACTCAGGGATCATGACCCGAGCCGGAGGCCGATGCCCAACAACTGAGCCGCCCAGGCGCCCCTATCCATGTGCTTTTAAAAAGGTACACACGATAGAAATTAATTTCCCCATCCTCGGTAGTAAAATGCTATTACATCCTTTTTCATTTTTTTGAAAGTTCCAAAATTTAGCAGCTCAAAGTCTTTTCTCAAAGTCTGACTCTTTAGGCCTGGTAACAATTTAATGTACAACTAAATCTTTATGATTTATAGATGATTACTTAAATTATACTTTATCTTTGGTGACTCAGTTCTTCCTCACCTTTGCCACTTGGCCAGGTTCTTGGATGCTGAACATGAAGCTGAACTGAGTCAGGGTCAAACACGTAGAGTGTAATCATGGGGTGTGTGTGTGCATGTGTGTGCATGTGTGTGGGAGAGACAGAGCAAGAGACAGATTTCATTCCCAAGCCAAACTTGAGATTATCCATTTTTTTTTAGAAAAAAAAAGTCTCTCTTTTGCCGAGGTAGATAAAACATTACATACAACTGAAGAGAAAGCTGGGCACCTCTTCTCCCTCCTTTCCTCTCCCACTGCTTTCCTTCCTTTTTTCACGGCCAACAGTCTCTGAGTCGAAAGCAGAAAGCAGATTTCTTGGCAGCAGCCTAGGCAGGCTCCTTCACGTCCACCCCGCAGTGTGCGCGCGTCTGGTCCTCGGGGCGGCGGTCAGGCTGCTGCAACCTCTGCTCGCGGCCCCTCTGCCCCGCCGCCCACCGAAGCCCACAGGCTCGCTAAGCCCTGAGCCTCCACTGACCCATCTCTGAGCTACGACGCCTTCTCCCCCCCTTCTCCCTCCTCTGCCTGTTGCCTTGGTCTTTCTCTTTTTGTGCTGTGCGCACCCTCCCTCCGTCTCTCTGCTCGGCTCCCTCTCTGTTTCTCTTGCGCGTATTCACATTTTCGCCATTTTTTTCTTGAATTTATTTATTTATTAAAAGATTTTATTTATTTATTTGAGAGAGCGAGAGAGAGAGAGCACATGAAAGGGGGGAGGGTCAGAGGGAGAGGCAGACTCCCCGCCGAGCAGGGAGCCCGATGTGGGACTCGATCGCGGGACTCCGGGATCATGACCTGAGCCGAAGGCAGTCGCTCAACCGACGGAGCCACCCAGGCGCCCTTTTTTCTTGAATTTAGATGAGGGAGCTGGTGATTTGATAAATTGCCATTTCTTTAAAGATAGAATTGCTGTAACTTCTATTTTTTTTTTCCTACGAGTCAGTGACCTTTGATAGAAAGCATCCTTATACAGCTTACGGAATTGCTGCTTAGAACATGCATGAGGGATGCAAAGGGGCTGTTATTCATCTTCCTAAGTTTCTTATGATAATTTTAGAAAGAAAATATCATAAACATTGAAAAGCATACTTATCCTTGGGTAGAGTTGCCAGATTTAGCAAATAAAAATACAGGACATCGGTTAAATTTAAATTTCAGATAAACAACGGATACTTGTCTAGTATGAAGTGTTCTTATGCAATATTTGAGACATATGTATACTAAAAAAGTATTTTTATTTATCTGTTGTTTATCTGGGCATTCTTATTTAGGATTGACCTTTTATATATATATATGTAATATTTGTGGCCAGGTGTTTTTTGTTTTAGGACTAGTCATATTTAGAACTTCTTCTGCAGTTTCCCATGGAGATTTTACTGCCCCTGAGGATGACCATCAGATAAAGGTGAGTAACAGTGAAAAAACTGTAATTAAAATCAATTTTGCTATTTACTTGTTCTGGCATGAGGTTCTACGGGAGGGAATAGTACATTTCTTATTCATTTGTCCCCCACTAATAATGAGTTCAAAATAATGTATTAACTTTATATTGTCCGCCTTGAGTATATATCTTCTTTCACTTCCTTCCCAGTCCATCTAAAATGTAGATGGTTGAAGGAGAAAAATGTACCTACATATTCAATTCCTTATCACCTGCCTCTGAAACAAGCACTTATTTACTTAATAAACATTGTAAAAAGGGCAGCATTTCTGAACCTCTTACAAAATTACATTTGCACTAGGTAGACTTTTTTCTTAGTCACTGTCTCATTTCAAAATAAAATACCTGAAAAAAAATGTGGGTAACTATAGTCGTAATAGTAGCTAGCACTTTTTGAGCACTTAACCATTTGTCAGGCACGGTTGAAACATTATATATCAAAAGGCTTCAATCATTTAAATCCGCAAGACCAATGAGGTAGGCAGTATTATCCCCACTATAGCGATGAGAAACTGAGGCTCGGGGAAGCTAGGTAACACCCAGTTTCCTCTGTTATTATCATATTACATTAGTATGGTAACTTTGTCACAATTAATGGACCGATATTGATCTATTATTATTAAAGTCTATACTTCATTCACATTTCCTTAGTTTTTACCTAATTTCCCTTTTCTCTTCTAAGAGCCTACTTAGGACACCACATTACATTCAGTCCTCATGTCTCCTTGGTTATAACAGTTTCTCAGACTTTCTTCGTTTTTGATGACCTTGACAGTTCTGAAGCGTACAACTCAGATATTTTGTAGAATGTGTCTCAGTTGGGATTTGTCTGATGTTTTATTCATGTTTAGACTAGAGTTATGGGTTTTGGGGAGAAAGACCATAGAGGTAAAGTGGCATTCTCAACATATCATGTCAAACGTGATCACCTGGCTGATGTGGTGTTTGTCAGCTTTTTCCACCACGAAGCGACTCTTTCTCTCCCGCTTTCTGTACTGCACTCTTTGGAAGGAAGTCACTATTCCCCACCCACTCTTACTGGGTAGAGAGTTATAATTGAGCTACTATTATAATAACAGCTTTATTGAAATATAACTCACGTTACAATTAATCTATTTAAAGTGTACAGTTCAGTGGTTCTCAATGTATTGGCAGAGTTGTGCAAACATCACCACAACCAACTTTAAAACATTTTTATCTCCCCCAAAAGAAACCCCATACCTATTAATAGTCATTTCCCCTTTTTCCTGACCTCCCCCTCCCCCCAGCTGTGGCAACCTAATCTACTTCTGTATTTATAGATTTTGCCTATTCTGAACATTTCATATTAATGGAGACATGGTGTTTTGTGACTGGCTTCTTTCACTTAGCAAAATGTTTTTTGAAACACATCCATGTTGTAGTATGTACTTCATTGCTCTTTATTGTGGAATAATATTCTATTGTATGGATATACCATCAGCTGATGGACATTTGGATTGCTTTCCTCTTTTCGCTACTATGAATAATATTGGTATTCACATTTGTTTACAAGCTTTTATGTGGATATGTGTTTTCATTTTTCTGGGCTAAATAGAATAAAGTCACTGGGTATACTTTAGCTATTTTTAAAAATAAGAAAAACATGGCTGACTAGGCTGTGGGCTGGCCTTGCTTTCAGCTGTCCACACGGGCTAGAAAAACCGAGCCGATTGCCCTATAAAGCCATAACACAAGGCCCCACCTCTGATCCGTTGGCAGGTAACCAAATTGTAAGCCTGTTGACTAAGATGAAAGAAAACAGCTTCATAAACCTTGCCCACACATCCCCTTCTATAAACCTGTGGCAAATAACACAGTTTATATGCACTGAAAAAAAAATATAGATCCCATATAATCACTGGTTTCTGTTAAAAAGTTATGATGAGAAAGCTTTGCTTCTCCTAGGTCTAGATGTCCTTCAGGGTGCACAGAGTAGGTCATTTACCTAAATCCTCTTTTTGAAATTCTTCTATATTGCTGGCACTGTCATTGTTGGGACTAAGTATTATTTATCAAGAAAACAGGTACTAAGCAAGGAGCAGTACCACCTCTTTCTAGTGTAAGGGACATATGTATAATTTTAAGGAAGTATTTGACGACAGGAAAAAAATACATGATTACACAGCTTTAAGCACAGACACTTCTACACTGGAGAATGGTGGGTGGAGGAGAAGAGGAACAGAAAAAAAAAGCAAACCTAACGTCTAGACTACCACTCCTTCCCATTAGCCACTCATGGTAGGAACTAGTTCAGGTAAATGGCAATTTTAAAAAGTCAAAATACTTGATCATATTCCTATTCTTGGTGGAAAAAAATGAAACCCAAGGGGTTTGTAACAGATAGCATTATATTATTCCCCTAAAAATAAGCAGATTATCAGTGCTCCCAGATAAATGCCTTTGACCATATCCATTATTCCTTTGAAACACAATCGCCAAAATTCAGCAGGACACTTAGGGCTAGTCCTTTAGCAGAGGATAAGAAAGGGGGAAACAAGTCTGTTTTTAATGAATAATAAAGCACCAGAGGACAGTGGTCCACACAAACTTGTCATGGCTTTTCTTTCTTTTGTTCCTTATTCCCTCCCCAAGGATCTATGATAGGGTCCCACACAAATGGAGGAAAATAACTGTTGGCTGATTCTAACTGATTTATTTCTGTATCTACCTCTAGAATTTTGGTGACTCCTTATTGATAAAATACTTAAGCAATCTGTGAAAATGCAAGTGATAGTCTGGTCTCCATATGTAAGGCACGCATTACATGAGGGTATTACACAAAAGAAAGTGACAACAGATTGCTTTTTAAGGCATGTGATCATGGCCAAACTCCTAAAATTAAGTCCTTAAAATGAGCTAGGTTAGCATGTGGCTTAAAATAAGGGATCTCTGGCTGGTATTCACATGGCGAAATCTGAGGGAAAAGTTTACCTGGGGAAGAGGGGTAGAAACTCTTTTCCTGGGGACATTTCCAAACAGACTAGATGTGCCTCTGCTTGGAATGATGTAGATCAGAGCTGGTGTGCGGGGAATGTGTCTCAGGTGTGCAGAGATAGTGATCATTTCAGCCGTAAGGGGAGCTGGGCAGGGCCTGGGGCCCACAGAGACCCAAGACAGATCATCTTTGTCCACGAGCGTCCTCATGGATATACCCCTGAGTGTCACATAAATGCCATTTTATATGTGCTCCACAATGTGAAAAAGGTTGAGAAGCTCATATTTAGGTGAAACTTGCCAGAGGTTGACCTACATGATTATTCAGTAAGGATTAAGGATATAATTCCTCTTCATTCCTTCTCATGAAGATAAACAATAATGTGATAATTGTCAGTTTTTTAATGTACCTTTAGAATTTGATTGTGTATTTATTCATTTATTTGATTGTTTGCTTGTTTATTTAGACATTGTTTTTAAATGAAAATATTGCTACTTCTTAGGCAGCAGGACCGAAGTGTTTTAGCAGGTGTTACGGACTCAGCATGAAGTAGCTCTAGCCAGGATTCACAGAAAGCTTCAGTGCATCTATGGTTTACTAAGTTAGTGTGATTCTTGGTGTCTTGATTCTGTTGATTGGGGTTCCACCTTGTTTCTCTGCCTGAGTTTCTGTCTTGGTGTTTTGCCTGATACCCCAGAATCTCCCAGACCTTAGGCCCTGTCTTGTTCCTACAAGTCTCTCCTCCAAAAGAATGAATGTCTCTGCTCCTGAAATCAAGCCCACGGCATTCCAGGAAAAAAAAAACAAAACAACCCAGCATCTGTAGATAAACACATTCAGAGAGATTGTGAGTAGTTCAGCATGACTAAAATGAAGTGGAAAGATCTGAGAAGAGTAAAAAATAAAATGAGGTAAGTAGGGAACATATCATGAAAGACCTATGTCATTGTAAGGGTATATATAATATGATTCTGTCCTGCTGAGGACATAATGTGGTTATAGAGATATCATGTATGGCATATATAAATATATTTTTAAAATCTACTCGATTATAAAATAATACATGCTCATTAAAGAACATTTAGAAAGTATAATGAAATTTAAAGAATAAGATAAAGATTACCTATTATCTCATTACTCAGATAGAATCGCTGATGATATTTTGGTGTATTTCTTTCCAGATTTATTTTATGTGTATAATATATTGCTATTTAGCATAAGAAGAATAGTCTGCTTCTTTCACTTAATGTTACATTTTGTACTCTTCCCATGCTGCTAAAATTCTTCCAAAACACAATTTTAATGATTGCTGAATATTTCAACTTAAGTCATACAATTTATTTAGATATTCCCTTAGTACTTGACATTAAGTTGCTTTCAGTTTTTTTCTTCTTATAAGTAATAGTGCAATAAATATTCTTGTACATAAATACTTATATTCTTCTCTGATCATTTCCCTGGGATAGTTTCTTGGCGGTAGAACGTCTAGGTCAGGGCAAAAACTTCAAAATTTTCTGCCTAAGAATTTTCAAATTACATTCTGCCAAGGTTATATTCGTTTTTCTTTATATCAGTGTATCTCATTACACTCTTCCCAACACTTAAAATAAAATTATTTTTTATCTTTGTGAATTTGATAAGAAATAATGGTTTTTTTTCATTTAAATGCATTTGGTAACTAATGAGGTGAACGTTATTTTTTTTTTAAAGATTTTATTTATTTATTTGACAGAGAGAGACACAGTGAGAGAGGGAACACAAGCAGGGGGAGTGGGAGAGGGAGAAGCAGGCTTCCCGTTGAGCAGGGAGTCCGATGTGGGGCTCGATCCCAGAACCCTGGGATCATGACCTGAGCCAAAGGCAGACCCTTAACGACTGAGCCACCCAGGCACCCCAAGATGAATGTTATTTTTAATGGTCTTTTGTATTTTTTCCATTAAGTGGCTTGTCAATGCCATTTTCTGATTTTCCTATTGAAATGTTAGTGTAGGACTATTAATATAAATCCCCAAGTGACCTTTTTGTGTATGGACATAAGTTGGGTATATTTAAGTAGAAGATGATGTAAAACAACAACAACAACAACAACAACAACAACAAAAATCACTCTCTGGAAACCTGATTTAAGGATAACTTAGGGGTGTCTCAGTGGCTCAGTTGGTTGAGTGTCTGACTCCTGATCTCAGCTCAGGTCTTGATCTCAAGGTCATGAGTTCAAGCCCCATGTTGGGCTCTATGCTGGGTGTGGAGCCTAGTTAAAAAAATGAAATAAAATAAAATAAAATAAAAAGAATATTTTGGAAGTAATTACATTTCTTCACACTCTTATTGATATTAAAGGTAAACTAAAAATGGACAGATAACCTTTAGGAAAATGCGACTCACTAACCTAAATAGAATTGTCTGCTCTAATTATGTTGTTGTTGTAGTTACTCCTTTCCTCAAGGGTTTAAAATAATCAAATGTATTTTGTTTAAAAAATCCTATCTTCCATCTTCTTCTGGGCTGTGGGCTGCTTATAAGAATAAGTATATAGAAATAACAATGATGGCCACAAATGATTTTTTAAAGAGGACCAGGTGAAAACATTCAAATAAGAATTTGAGGGCACAATTTACCATTAAAAAACTTCAATGCAAATAATTTTCTGTACTTAACCCAATGCATTCAAAACCAAGAGGATAGATACAATATGAACTTGGAAAGATCTTTAAATGATAGTCAAAATGCAGGACCACCACAGAACTTTCTTCCCCTAAATTAAGCCAAATACAAAAAATGAAGTGAAAAGAGCAAAGGATATATAATTGATGCTGCAACCATGCAAGGGTGTCTATCTTATTCTACAAAGTTCAAGAATATCATCCAATATAACACAAATTTTATCAAATTAAAAGGTGATGCAGGAAACAGTCTCCTGACTTTCTCTCTCAAGAGAGAAACACAGTGAGGCAATCAGTAGGCAGATAAAATTCTGGAAAACCTCACTGAGGTTTGGTGGTATGAAGAGTGGGGATGTAAATAAAATGTAGAGAACTTCTAACTTGAAACCCCACCCTCTAACCTCAGATAAATAGTATGAACCTAATTTAGAAAAATGCATAGAGTTTGCCTCTTTTCCCTTGGGTATAAAGTGAAAGAGGATTTTGTTTGTTTGTTTGTTTTTGTTTTTGCTTAAGTAGCAAATAAAGTCCCTGGATGACAGGTGAGAAGGAGAATGTGTCACACGAAACTAAAAATCAGAACACCCAGTGCTTGCACACTCAATACAGCAGCTGGATGACCCTGGAACAGGGGAACATAGTGAAACTCAAGAGAACCTCAGTGCCCCAGCTATTTGTCTGCAAGGACAGACCCTCACCCCCCAACTCAATGGAATGGCCTTGTTATGTAGGGTTCATTAAAGAGAGGTGATAAAGTTCCATGATCTCATCTCCCCAAGTCCCAAATTCTCCAGCCCCTTCCTGCTCCCACAAGCAAGTATAGAACAAAACCATAGCCCATTAACATGAGGTCTTAAAATCCTGTTTGAGGGGAAGACTCAAATATTACCCAGATGAACAAGATCTGGAGTCAAGGAGAATTTGCTACATTACTTGGGAGCTAAAAGGTAGGATAGGATTGCAAAGCCAAAGATGAGTAGGCAAAACAAGCTGAAATGGGACCTGTGCGAAAATTTGTTAGTCTCCCCTCCATAGGTCCCCCCAAAGGGAAGAAATGCGATGAAGAATCCAAATTGGAAGATGTGTTACCGTGGAAGGAGAAGAAATGTTTAGATACTATATTCTTCACACTCTTGAGGAAATTAAGGAGAATGTGAAATGCATGTGAATGCTGGAAATGTCAGGGCACCTGGGTGGCTCAGTCAGTTGGGCATCTGACTCTTGATGTCCACTCAGGTCATGATCTCAGGGTTGTGAAATCGAGACCCGTGTTGGGCTCTGTGCTGGGCATGAAGCTTGCTTAAGATTCTCTTTCTCCCTCTCAAGGAAAAAAAAAACAAAACATAAATAAATAAATAAAATAAAAGGGGCTGGAAATGTTAATGAAAGGAACTGAGAAGAAAACAATCCAGTCCCAGAACAAAGAAATATGTTAGAAATAAAAAGGCACAGAGTGAACATGTGGAAAACCAAGTCAAAGATATATTTAGGGGCAGAAATATTTCTGAAATGATTAGTTCAATTTACATATTAAAGGGTTTCAGGGAAAAAAATAACAAAATAATTAACACCAATGTTGCTGGTGAAGCAGCTGAAGATAAATATTCCTATAGGCTTCCCGGAAAAGGGGTCAAATTGCCTACACAGGGAAAAAGAATTAAACTGACTTGAGACTTCTTCTCTGGAACATTCATCTGAAAACTGAAGCAACATCTAAATGTTTTAAGATATAAGGGACTTGACTGAAAAATTCTATACCCAGTGTCATTTAGGTAACAGATACATACAGGCAACATACAAACAATAGATAGCATCAGATAAGCAAGGATTCTGAGATAGACCATTTCTTGAAGTCTACTTGAAGATATAATTCAATCAACAAATAAGTGAAATAAAACGAAAACCTGCAATGTCTGAGTCAGAGAGTATGCTTATTTTCAACTTTACTGGTGATTGCAAAAATGCTCTTCAAAGTGGTCCTTTAGATTTACAATGTAGCAAGAGTACACCGTCTGAACTTTCCCACCTGCTTGCCAACACTTAGTACTGTTAAGATTTTAAAATTGTTTCCAATCTGATGTGTACCAAATGGTATCTCGTTACTGTTTTATTTTGCATTTTTCTGATGTGAAGCTTGATTGCTCTCCGAAATAGCTATAGCAACTTTCATTCCCATTAACAATATATTAGCCTTTATTTTGCCCCACATCATTGCCCACACTTGACATGTGGGGAACAAGGATGTCATCATTTGGCCTAATGTAGCCTGCAAATTTGATACTACCTCTTTTAAACATTTGTGTAAATACTGCTAGACCCTCTCAAACAGACTGCATATTATATAATACATATCGTGACTTCCTGTGTTCATTCAACAATGTATTGTGGAGGATTCCACAATCCTTCTTCCATCTACCCCTTACCAGTGACAAAGTCTGTGAAGGAATTGTGTAGGAAAACTATTCCTTCCTTCCTTTGTCACATAATTTAACTAAAACTCAGCAAAATTTTAATGGAGTATCAAACTGAAAACCCTGAATGATATATGGAATTTTCTTCCCCTTGATATAGTGGACCATCCGATGGATCTTCCTTTTCCTACATTATGTCACTGTTTGATAAGATAAACTACCCAAAAACTGGCTGTGGTTTCACAAAAAAAGGAATATTTATAAATAAACTATTGATTCAGCCAAATTGCTTAATTTCCAGTTAGTTATGGAATCATAAAATACAGTTTCCTTAGATACCTAAGTAATGTTTTATTGGGCAAATCCCTCTGAGATAAGTCAAACTGCACCGTAGGCAGATTATATTTTACAGTCACTCTCCAGTTTTATTACCGTATAGAGTCAACCACTTTCCTTATTTCATCATTGTAACTTGAGTTTGTATTTCTGTCAAAAACACATTTTCTCCTGCTGAGGGTATTAATGATAACCTAGTTCAAACATCTAGGAAATAAGCACCTAGTATGGTGCCTGGCACATACGGGGTTTCTAACATTAGTTGTTGACCACGTGAAAATTAAGTTCTGTTCTCTCTCTCTCTCTCTCTCTTTTTTTTAGAGAGGGAGAGTGTGGGGAGAGCAGAGGAAGCAAGAGAGAGAATCCCAAGCAGGTTCCATGCCCAGTGCAGAGCCCGAAGCAGGGCTCGAACTCACAACCCTGAGATCATGACCTTAGCTGAATCAAGAGTAGGACGCTTAACCGACTGAACCACTCAGGCCCTCCCACCTCTTTTTTTTTTAATTGAAGTGTAATTAAAATATAATGTTATATTAGTTTTCAAGTGTACTACATATTGATTCGACAATTCTATACATTACTCAATGCTCACTTTGAGAAGTGCAGTTTATTCAGCAATGTTATTACAATATTATTGACTATATTCCCTTTTTGTACCTTTTACCTCTGGGATGTATTTTTTTTTATAACTGGAAGTTTGCACCTCTTTAAGTTCTGTTTTATGATTGAATTTCCTATTAAATCCATCCCTGCATTCCATGTTATATTTGAATTGTCATTTTAAGTGGCGAAATATAGATCATTTGTATCATATCTATATTATGATCTCCAGTACTGGATCATCTTAAAGTTGTTCCATTTTTCTAGATCAGTCTTGCAAAGGTATGTGGGTCAGTGCAGATGAGATAAAATTTTACATATTATATAAAGAAATATGACGTAAATAGCTTCTTTTGATACCCTTCCCTGAGCAGCTACATCACATCCTCCCCCACACTAATCCTTTAGGATCCTGTCTTTCCCCTTGATCAGAAAACAAACTTATGTGTGCAGAAATCACACCCAGCAGCCATTTCCACTTAAATTGGAAAGGATTAAGTGCAGGTGGCCAGAATGCTAATTCTAATCTTGGACTTGGCTTCTCTCCTCCTATTTCAAATTTTTGTTTATATTCTAGTTAACAAGGTGGATCAATCTTTAGCTCTGTCACTCTATGAAGCATCATCAAAATGACAGAATAGGAATTTTAAATGGCATAAACTCACTGGTACAGACAGAGTGAGAGAGGAGATGACAACAGATGGAAGATTCCACAAATTTCTAAGAGAAAGTAGAAGGGCCTATCATAAATGACTTAATGGAGTGGAGAAAGCTAAAACCTAAGTCTATAGAAGGCAAAGAGAAGAGAGTTAATTCATCCTACAGAACACTAAAAATTTCAGGAATTGGAGACATCAGGTACACCTTGGGATGGAGAGGATTGAGCCCTGGTTGAGAGTCTGTACTAAGAGCATTTAGCTCCCCCCCCATCTGCTCCATTACTCCACCCAGTTACGCAATTACTCCTCTCTTACCCTGAACAAGAATGGAGATTTATTCCTTGAAGAAATTGAAAGACAGAGAGGCTCTGAGCCCAGGGACTGTAGGCATAATGGAAGGTGTGGGTGAACACCGTGCAAAAGTTCCTCCTTGTGCTCCAGCATCCAAGCTTATATCCCCCCTCTTGCTTCCAAGCAGTCCTCCAACTCCCTCCCCTCCCCCACAACCACCAGAGTTTTCCCCAACCAGAAGATTGGATGATTCTCTCCTGGAGAAACCGCTGCAAGAGAAAACAAATCTAGACACTGACATTTGGAAACATCTCAGTGAAAACAAATGGGCTCTACTGAATCACATCACAGTGAAGCCCACCAGTCGACAAACCCTACCCATGCCTCACTCTTAAGTAGAATCTGTCAAAGATCACTAAACATTGGAGGAACACCTCCACCATGACAGGCACACAAATAATAATTTTAAAAAACCAAATAATAATTTGCTTTCAATAATCTGAAAAAAAACTCAGAGAAAAGAAATAGAAACAATGCAGGGAGCAGAAAAGAGTTTCAATAATGTTCTGAAAGGCAGAAGAGTGTATACTGCATCCAAGAAAAAAACAATCAAACAAGAGAGAGCTCTCAAAAATTAAAAATGTGATAGTTAAAAACAGTCAATGTAAGGATTAAGAGATAAAGTTGAAAAACTGTCCCAGAAAGTAGAATTAAAAGACCAAAAGGTGAAAAACAGAAGAGAAACGATAAGAAAGTTAGAGGATCATGCCAGAATTTGAAGAATAGGAATTCTAGAAAGAGAGAGTAGGGACAGTAATGAATTATAAACTATTGGGGAAAAAAAGAAATCCATGAGTAGTCCATACCAAAAATAGAGAGATGATAGATAGGTAGATAGATAGATAGTTAGGAGACAGAAGGATGGATGGATGGGTAGATAGAGGGGAAGGGAAGGGAAGGTTCTTTTAGTAGAATGCTGAGTGCTTACTTATAAATGTGAAGGGAGTGCAGGAGTTAAATCATCATTTGCAACCATCAAAGTAAAGATTGGTTTAGGCAAGAATCATCAATGGTTGCAAAATCTAGGGGGAGATTTCAATGAAGAGAACATTAGCATGGTCTTAAAAGTGTCTTCCCACAAATTGCTTATTGGAAGGAGGAAAAACAAACTAATGGGGGAAAAAATTAACTAGCACCTTGACTGGATGACCAAAATTAACATCATCAATAAGGAGGTGGGGGAAGGACAGTGGATGTCTCCAAATGTGATGCCCTAAAAAGGACACAGGACCCGGAATTCTGACCAGGAATGCATAATTTGAATCTAACCAGGAAGAAACAACAGGAAACCAAAATGAGGAACATCCTAATTAAATAGAAGGGAGGGGGGCTTTATTTATTTTATTTTATTCTTTTTTCTTTTCTTTTCTTTTTTTTTTGTAGAGCGAGGGAGACTAAAGGGAGGGAGATAGAATCTTAACAGGCTCCATGCCCAGCCCAGCTCAGAGCCTGACATGGGGCTCCATCTCATGACCCTGCAATCATGACCTGACCTGAAACCAAAATAGGACTCTTCACCCACTTGCGCCACTCAGGCACCCTGGGGTTTTATTTATTTTAGCAAAAGCATCATAAAAGACAAAGATAGGCTGTGGAAATATTCCAGATTAAAGAAGACCAATGACATCTAAATGCAATACCTGATCTTAGACTGAATCCTGTAACAGAGGGGAAAAATAATATAAAAAACACTTCTGGATCAACTGACAAAATTGATCTAATGGAATATGGGTGGTAGATTATTGTGTCAATGTTACATTTATCAAAGTTGATGGAACTATAAAGTGTACACACACACACACACATACACAGCTTGTGTATGTGTGTGCGTGTGTGTGCACAAATGGGGCAAAATGTTAAGAATAGGAGAATCTGGGGGAAACTATAATATATGATTAAACCCATATAATCTTGAAGCTATTTACAAATAAAGAGTTGTTAAAAATTGCTTCCCTCCACCAAAAACTAATGATGTAATATATGGTGATTAACATAACAATAAAAAAATAAAAAAAATTGCTTCCCTCTCCCTTTTCCTTAGGAAGCTACTAGAAGACGTACTCTAACAAAGATGCAGAGAAAACCAATTACAAAGAAGACAAAAATCCAGGAGACTGGGGAACCAACACTGGAGAAAGGGAGAACAATTCTCAGGGTGGTGGTAAAGGCGAGATTGGCAGCTTTGCAGGAGGCAGAAAAGAACAATTAATCCCACCTGGAGTGGGAGGATGGAGAAATTCCAGAAAGATGTCTCCCCGATTCCCCCAAAATGAAACCAATAGGTCATCTGATGTGGCTGTGTTAAAAAGAGTTTTATAATTCTTTTGAAGAGTTTGGTAAAAATGGGCAGTAGTAAAAAAAGGGGGGGGTTAGGGGGCAATTATTAACTCTAGGGGAAAAAATAAGCATACAGAAAAAGAAATGTAACATACTATGCTATTGGCTCACTCATGAATAATACGTAAATGGTAATAAGAATGTAAACACAGAATGTCCATTTGTCGAAAATGTGTGATAGAACTACGTTGAGAAAGGAAAGAAGGAAAGAAAGGACCGGGGGCGGGGGGTTGGGGGGGAATCATGATAAATTCACAGCTTCCATAGGTACAAGTTAGATAATACACAAGGTGATTAATAAAGAAAAAACAACATAAGAAAATCATTTAGAAATATGGAGGGGACTCTCAGAAGAAACAGAGCAGAAGAAATTGGTAAAAGACTTTGTATCTGAGAAGCAGAACTCAGAAATGGTGGTGTGAGGAAGTGGATTGTAGCTTTTTGGGGGGAGGGGCATTCTTTTTTTGGTTTGTAATAAGCCGTGTAATACTATGAGTTCACTTATTGCATGTACTGTTTAAATAAAGGAGAACATTTTAAAATTCCAAACATCTGTTTATTATGACGATTAACAATGTACTTTTTTACATTTCCTTTTTCCATAGTACTAGGATATAAGTAAAGCAAAAGGGAGCTGCCCATTAGAAAGGTTTGATTGTTATATTCATGATAAAATTTAGTTTACATTAATTTCTTAAAGTTCTGCATGTGTGTGTTAGTTTGGAAGGGAGAGGAAAAAGAAGAGTGGGTTTTGAACAACTCAGGTATTTATGGAAGGAAAGAAGGAACCTGTATTCATTACATGTGCTATAATACGCTCATGCTCAAGAAATAATTATGATCCAAGGGGAGTTTAATGCTTAAAAATAAGAAAAGGAAGGGGCGCCTGGGTGGCTCAGTCGGTTGAGTTTCTGCCTTCAGCTCAGATCATGATCCTACCCAGGGTCCTGGGATAGAATCCCGCAGCGGGCTCGTTGCTCAGTGGGGAACCTGCTTCTCCCTTTGCCCACCTGCCTGCTTGTGTGTGCTCTCTCTCAAATAAATAAATAAAATCTTTAAAAAAAAATAAGAAAAGGAAACACAAAGAGAGGTGCTCCCATCAAAAAGAAGGGTGTAGTCTATAATTTTAGATACAGAACAGGGCGGAAAGGGGGAAACACATAAAAAATGTTTATTTGATGTCTGTAAGCTAAGTGCTCGATCGCATGATGTAGTGCAGTTGGGGAGTCATTCCACCCGCAGGACAGGTGTAACAGAACAAGGCACAAGAGGAGTTTATACATGTCATATGGGTTTCAAGCTGAGATTTCCCTGGGGAAGCAGGGATGCCAAGGAGAAGAGTGTGGGTGGTACCCAGTCACTCAGTCCGGTTGGTGGAAATTTCAAGGCTAAGCAGAAATATGCTGAATTTTCTTTGGCAAAAAAAACATGTGTTAAGAATACCAGTGATTTCTTAATCCAATTTTGCAAGTACAAACAATGACTGTCTATTATAAAAGGGGCTATTCAGATTTAGATTTCTTCATAGTTCCAATAAGGCAAAGATCAAATTTTTAATGTAAAAAAAGGAAAAACAGAGAAGTAGACCGTGAGTGAGAAGCTTCTAAAACTTTAGAGGCATTGTCATTGCTTTATAATTTATGGCATTTCATACTATAATTTTTCCAAATGGAAGTCAATACGCAAAACTGAGTTAAAATGTTATGGTTATGGAGTTTTTTTTACTTTCGTGTCTATCTAAAATAAAATGAAGCATATGCTTTTTCAAAGGCTGGTGATGTCTATATTATTAATTGGGAATGCTTCTTGGTTATAATGCCAAAATCTCATCAAAAAAAGAATTTTTAAGGGGCGCCTGGGTGGCTCAGTTAAGTGTTTGCCTTTGGCTCAGGTCATGATCCCACGGTCCCGGGATGGAACCCAGTATTGGGCTCCCTGCTCAGCGGGGAGTCTGCCTCTCTCTCCCTCTGCTCCTCCCCCTGCTCATGCTCTCTCTCTTGCTCACTCTCTCTCCCAAATAAATAAATAAATAATTTTTTAAAAACCACATGCACAAGAATTTTTAAGCCCATCATCTGGATGTTCCCAAACATCTAGCTATTCGGTGCCATGTAGACAAAACATACAAATAGCCTAACCCAAAACACAAAGACATTTCACAGAACCTTACAGGTTGTGTCCAGATATTTGGGATGGTATAGTTAGATGTTCATTGCTCTTATCTCAGGCCTCAGAAATGGGCTGTGCAAAGTACATGGCTTTGTTTAAATCTGCTTTAAGGTAGCTGGATTTTTTGTGAAATGAGTTATGATAACAACTCTTTGCTTTAATAATCATACAAGCAAGTTTGACCATTTTATTTAGCACATCAAGCCAAAATTAAAAAAAAAAAAAGAATTCATACCTTGGTATACAGCCTGGGATCAGGAGTTTGTTAAATTTATCTTAGTGTTCTGCTTGGGCTTAAGCGGACAAACTGGTAGCTGCATTTTTAAACATAACAGAAAGCACAACCACATATGACTCAGTTGTCTTTTTTCTTGAACTGAGGACAGCGCAAGCAGGAATATCCTCTCTAAACACAGCATCCCCCTGGAGAGAGTCAAGAGTGAGGAGCACTCACTCTACCAGAGGAACATTACCCTAAACCCACTACCCCAAATTTAGAACTTGAGGGGGGTGGAGAGAGTTTAACCAAATAAGAAAAAAAGAAAGGAAGGAAGGGAGGAAGGAAGGAAGGGAGGAAGGAAGGAAGGAAGAAATGCTTCCCCTACCAATAACTTCTAAAGTTATTAATATATATGTTTACATGCATAGGTATGGACCTAGAGCCAACAACAATCAGGCTCCCATGGCTCTAATATAGAAGCAAATCCTCCTGTGTGGTAAAGAAGTAACTGAGACAGGGAAAAAAGAAAATACTTCCTGATTTTCTGAGTTTCTGAGGTTTTTAGTGAAAGAAATCATTCTTCTTGGCTCAGGACTACTACCTTTTCACTGGTGGCCCCGCAGGAAGTTTACCATTCTTCCATAACAATATGGAACATAACAAAGAGAATAGGATTCTCTTTCCAGAAACACCTATGTTTGGGTGCCCATCGAATAACAGAACTGTAGCATGTGAGAGCAGGAAAGGCCACCTATGAGGGAATTCAGTCCAACCCTTTTGTTTTATCCATGAAGGAATGAAAATGCAGGAACATGAAGGAACTGATCCACAGTTCTGGAGCTAAGGAGAAGCAGAGCCCAGGGATCCTGTCACTGGGTCTAACCTTCAAATTCTTGAGTCTTTGCTGAGATCGCATCAATTAATAACTTATTGATGTGTTTTTGAAAATCTTGTGGCTAAAAAGTGCCAAGAAAATAATATTAAATTTGGATTTAGTATTCTTAGGTCGTAATCCCGAGGATGTTTTTCATTTTCTGTAACTTTGGGCGAATCATTTTGCGTCTCTCGTGCACACTTTTCTAATCTATAAAATAAAAGTGTCGGTCCGGATGATCCTTAAGATTGCTTCTACTTCTACAGTTGTATGATTATTTTGCTTTTGAACAAATTTAACTGTAAAAACAAAGCAAGAGGGGCGCCTGGGGGGCTCAGTCATTAAGCATCTGCCTTCGGCTCTGGTCATGGTCCCTGGGTCCAGGGATCGAATCCCGCTTCGGGCTCCCTGCTCCGCGGGAAGCCTGCTTCTCCCTCTCCCACTCCCCCGGCTTGTGTTCCCTCTCTCGCTGTGTCCCTCTCTGTCAAATAAATAAATAAAATCTTAAAACAAAACAAAACAAAACAAGAAAAACCCACCTATTTTTTTTAGTCTTCATAATTCGTTACCCACTGGAGCAAATCTCTATCCTTCATGCTGTGCCTTGGCCTTAGCTTCCCCTTTCCACCCGGCAAAATGGGAATTGTTTCTGTGTAGTTAGTTCTCCTTACACATTGCTTACCACAGCACCATGCAGGCTCAACGGCTTAATAAGTAGTTTTCAATGTGATGATGACAACAATTATAAAATGTGGTGCAAATGTAGACATTCTAATCCCGGATGTTTTAAAAATCTTTATAGAACCCTCTTTGCTATTTCTGTTTTACTCTTCCTGTCAAAGACCAAGAATAAGATACTGGTTTTGGCAGAAATAAATTGATTAAATTCCTTTACAGTCTACCCCTAGCCAAAGTGTTAGCTAATTAAGTTTGAGGGAATCTTAGGAGAAGCATCTTTCCTTCCTGGCCCCTGATCTCCAGGCTTTATCTAATCCATTCGAAAAATATTGGAATTCAAGTAGATAAAAAAAAAAAGTTGAAATACAGGCTCAATAAGATTTTAGCTCTTGGGAAGATTGGTATTTCTTTTTGTTAATGTGTATTTAAAAGGAAACAAAAAACTTTTTTAAGAGATGAAAAGAGGTAACCTGTTTATAAATAAGACATATGGAGGTTTATGGTCTCTAGGATTTGCCATAACATGTTCCCTAGAAAAGGAATTCCACACTATTGAAAAGGGTGCAGGCGTGCCTTCAGTCTAAAATGAAAGTTGAGTAGCCAAAGGTAACTGCCCAGTAGCAAATATGAGTCACCATTTCAAACGATAAGCAAAAGACAAAAATAAAATAACCAAGAGTAGGAAAAAAAAAAAAGCAGAATTACTGGAAGCTTTATTGGATTATCCAGGAGTGTTAGCTCAACTCCTGTTCTTACAGAATTGGATTTGCCTTTTGAAGCTGTTCTACCTATCAAGCACCATAATAGCTAGCATGGCTGTGTAGCTTCATTGGTTTATTGGCAATTACATTTTTTTTTTTTTTTGCTTGTTTGAAGGCCATTTGTGTTAGAGAGATGGTTCATTGGTGTGGTTCTTCCTTAGAAAACAAATGTTCATTTTGAGCTTTCCCTGCTTTATACTGGTGCTAGGAACACGGGATGGCTTTAACTATGCTATAGGAAAGATTCTTGCTTTATTTGGTGTGACACTCCGAGGAAAGAGCAATATAAGGAAAAATGGAGGGCGGGATCTCTTAAGCCAAGTGCAACGAAAAACAGTGAGCATTATCTGATCTTTCATTCCTACAACTCAAGGTGAGTGAGAACAGAAAATCCATTTACTAGTACAAAGACTGACACTCAGATATTTGGGTGTCTCACTAGAAAACAAAAGATGAGCTACCATTAAAAAGACATACAGGAAGCCGCACATCTTTATATTAGTGTGTTTAGAACGCTTAGCAAGTCTCCTCATCAACGGTAAAGGCCAGCTATGATTTGGGCCCAGGGCTTGAATGTCTTTGTGTAATTTAGAAGGATATATGTGCCACATTTTGAAATGCTTTTCAGTGAAGAATTTATTTTGTAGGAGGCTCACCTCCACAATCCATGTGTACCCAGTCATATCAGAAACACATAATTAAAAAAAGATCACTTTGGCCAAGTTAGCCCCCAGGAGGATAAGGAGCTGATAATTCTGTATTACTTGTACTCTCCATTTCTTTACCGCCTTCCTTAGCAATTTTTGATCATAGATCACAGCTCACTAGCTTCTCCAATAAACATAGAGGAAAATTTAAAAGATGGAACTCAAACAAGAATTTGCATCCTATGCAAAACAACAGGTTTGGCGGGGGGGGGGGGGATTCTATGAAGAAGAAACTGAAACTTTACCAGAATGTAAGAACTATGTTTCATCTGGCCGCTCTTTGGAAGTGTCCCAGTGAGAATTTTTCAGAATTGACCACCTGAATAAACAGCAATTTTTAGCTAGGCAAGTCATTAACTATAGACTTTACTCAAAAGTAGGACTTTGTCATGTTATCTCTCTATGAAGCCAAGCACCAAAACATTGGTGACCTTGAAGGTGACACTCTCCAGAGATAGGGCAGTTGTCTCAGGAGTGGGAAAGCAAGAAAGAGGGGGAGATTCAGAGCTTGATTTCCTTTGGATATGTACCTCAAAGGCCTTGCTACTCTAAAATCATGTTCCCAGAGGCCTGTCTCAGATGGCTAAAATGTCACCACTAAAGAGCCAGCCATTTGTATTATTACCTACTATAATGCAAATATTTCCTGAGCTATCAACACATATAAATAAACTGCTATCTCCCCATGCTGCCACAGTATGATTTCTGTAGTCTGATTCTATTTTTAGCATGACAGTTGCCGGAGAGCAAATGTGGATAGTGTGTGGGAGTGACAGTGACACTAGTGGGGAGTGGGATGGCATAGAGATGGAGGGAAGGAGAACCACGTGCAAGAACACGTGCAGAAACCACAGAGATAAAGTTGTGCAAAGCAAGGGCACTGACCCAAACATCTCTGGGTTGAGCACAGTGAGTGCCTCCTGTCTGCTTGGGAGCTGCATCAGGGTGCTGGGCAGCCAGAGCCAAGGGAAGAAGGAGAGAGAGGCTCCTGAGATAGATCTTATCTTCACGGTTTGGTTTAGTTCTGACGCTTGGCCACCTACAGAGTAGAAGCGATGAGAAGGATTTTGGCTTTGGGTACAGGTCAACCCTGGGGAGGAGAGGATTGCAGAATGGGAGGAGGGTTTTGGCTTACTATGGTGTGTGCTCTGTGTGTGTGTGTGTGTGTGTGTGTGTGTGTGTGTGTGTGTAGAAATTGGGATCAGAAATTTGACAGCAGAGCAGGGAGTTCTGACATGAACAGCAGAGTGGTTTTGATAAGCGGATGGACAGGTACAGTAAATGCATCTAAGAATGAGAACAGAAGGCTGGATTTGGGAGTGCAGGTGCAGGTGGTGGGCAGCTCCATGACTGGGAGAAACTACGCTGATCCTTGCTTTCCTTGGCATTGTGCCTTTTTGTCTTTTTCTCTTTTACTATTTTATGTTTGTCTCTTCTTTCCTTTTTGTTTGTTTTAATTGGGGTAAAAAAACACAAACATAAAATGTACCCTTTAAACCATTGCTAAGTGCACAGTTGAGTAGTGGTAAGTATATTCACACTGATGGGCAACCCACTTCCAGAATGTTTCCGTCTTGCACAACTGAAACAGTGCCCATTAAATTATAATTCCTTATTCCCTCCCCCCATCTTCTCAGCCCCCAGCAATCACCATTCTACTTTCTGTTTCTATGGATCTAAGTACCCCATAGGAGTGGAATCTTACTGTATTTATCCTTCTGTGACTGGCTTCTTTCACTCAACATAAGGTCCATGTTGTAGCCTGTGTGGGAATCTCACTCCTTTTCCACACTGATAAAGCTCCTCTGTGGTACAGACCACACTTGGTCT
The DNA here is from genome assembly GCF_003265705.2 of Callorhinus ursinus. Taxonomy (NCBI): domain Eukaryota; kingdom Metazoa; phylum Chordata; class Mammalia; order Carnivora; family Otariidae; genus Callorhinus; species Callorhinus ursinus. The sequence continues at coordinate 41,612,810 of NW_027397077.1, read as the reverse complement.
ATCCATCCATCCGTCCGAGGACATGGGGGATGCTTCCACCTCTTGGCTATTGTGCGTGCTCTCCATGTTTAGCAGCCCCCTTCCCTCTTCTTAGTTGTACACGTCAGGAAGCTGAAGTATATTTTAAATCATTTCTTCACTAAATAAGTCCATCAGGAGAAAGGGGGGAAGCATATGGAAAACAGGTTAACAGCTTGGTATCCAGTGGTGTGTGCTCTGTGTGTGTGTGTGTGTGTGTGTGTGTGTGTGTGTGTGTGTAGAAATTGGGATCAGAAATTTGACAGCAGGATCTTGGACAGTTAATATGGCTGGGTCTCTGTTGGTACATCTGTAAAATGAGGGTCTAAATGGGTGTCCTTCTAAGGTCTATGATTTCTTGTTCTTGCTCCTTATGTTTAAAGCAAGAGGGCTAAACGCTTATCTCAAATCAAGTAGACTATTCCCCACTTGTATCAGACTGTTTTGGATTTTCTTCCCTTTGAGCAAATGATTCTTTGAGAGAAAAATTCTCTACTTCCAAGCTCCTTTTATGAGTCTGTTCATATTTTCAACTGGCACTGCCTTTGATATGTAAGGAGTTTCATAGCTTCCTTCAGATAAACCCTAAGATTATCTCTCTTAAACCTTAGCCTCAATTAAGTGTTTTTAATACACAAATATTCACTGAACACTTACAACTGTCCAGAATTATATTAGTCACCATGGAGAATTAAAAGAGAGAGAGAGAGAGAGTGCAATATAAAACAATGGTATGGTTCTAAAGAAGCTCCAAACCTAATCAACTATGTCCTAGGTTTGGGGGATTATTGATTTTTAAAATTTCCTTTCAACTTATCCTAACTTATACTTAGATTTTATCATCATTACTAGTTCTAAAATTGATTAATCCTGTGATATATCTCTGGCTTTCTTTCCCCATTCAGAACATTATGTTTTTTTGTCTGGGTGACCCTAACAATGTATCCAGTCATTCACACGTTAAAACCCTTGCAAATATGGCATGGTACAGAGACTTCTGCATTTCACCTGTGAAGGCATGTCATGAAGAAGAATTAGAAACAAAAATTTTACATTATTCAAAAAGCATGTTGAGTATACAGTATGCAAGTTGTCTTAAAGGACTAATATTCCTACTCTGGAAAGATGAAGGCTTATGAGTGACACCATCACAGTCTAACAAATATTGATAGATTTGAATGAAAGGATACGGGAATTAGGGAGAACCCAACTAAACTCAAAAAATAAACTCTGGACCAATTAAAAAGCCAAACTTGCCACTTAAATGTGCTGCTCTGCAGAAATAGTCTGGGCTTACTGAACTCATCAAGTCCCCAGGAGAGGCGCAGCCTATAAGTACAGTTTTAATAAAGTTTGATAAATGAATACAACAGGTTTAAAGGAGAAATTATGCAGATAAAAGGGCTCCCTTGGACATGGTTTGGTAGCTGCTTTTACATGTGGCTATTTCAACTGTATGTAGTCCCTCTGGAGATAGAGGAGCGCATATTAAAATTTCTGTTATGGGCTGAATTGTGTGTCATCTTCTGTGTCCGCCCCACCCAAATTCATATGGTGAAGTCCTAACCTCCAGTACTTCAGACTGTGACTGTATTTGGAGATACAGCCTTTATCGTTTTGACTAAATTGCAATGAGGTCATTAGGGTGGGCCCTAATGTTATATGTACTTACAAGAAGAGAACATTTGGACACATACATGTGTGGAAGGAAGATGGCATGAAGACATAGGGAGAAGGCTGCCATCTACAACCAAGGATCAAGGCCTGGGACAGATTCTTCCCTCATTACCTTCAGAAGGAAACAATCCTGCCAAAACCTTGAGTTAGCACTTCCAGCCTCCAGAAGTGAGAGACAATAAATTTCTGTTGTTTAGGGGCACCTGGGTGGCTCAGTCGGTTAAGCATCTGCCTTCATCTCAGGTCATGGTCTCAGAGTTCTGGGATCAAGCCTGCATGAGGCCTTCCACTCAGCAGGGGAACCTGCTTCTCCCTCTCCCTCTGCTGTACCTCCCCCCACTCATACTCACTCTCTCTCAAATAAATAAATAATATCTTTACAAAAATTCTGTTGTTCAAGCTACCCAGTCCATGGTATTAATATGGCAACCCTAGTGAATCAATATGGTTGTAACACACTTTTATATTATTTATTTAGCAAACACTTATACAGAGCTTACTACGTGCCAAACACACTTCAAAGCATTTTACAAATTTTATTTTATTTCATTTTTAAAAGATTTTATTTTTTTCACTGTTCTAAACACATTTTATTATTTTTTTAATTAACATATAATGTATTGAGGAAGAGGAAAACATGGCAGAGGAGTAGGGGATCTATTCTAACAGGTCCCCTGAATTGAGCTGAATAAGCCCACTCTAAACACCCATGAAATCAGCCTGAGATGTAAGAAGATATACCGGGATCTCTACAAACAGAATATCGCAGGAGGTTGGTTTCGAGGTATGAAGTGGAGAGCCTTGATTCTGCAGGCAGATATCGGAAGATAACTGGAAGGGGGAGGGAGCCATGGGGATCCTGCACCCCTGATTTGTGAAAGCCTCCAGTGCTGGAGATGGGGCACAGACTTGCAGACTGGTAGTGGCAGGGAAAGGACTTTAGGGCAGCCCCCCAGAGAGAAACCCTGAGTGGCGGGGCCACACGTGCGAACTGGGGGTGGCTGGCGGTTTTAGAAGCACAAAGAGCAGAGACGTGCCCCCGGGCCCAGACCTGGAGCCTTGCTGAGGGGCGCACAACCCAGGACTCTAGTTTATAGCAGCACAGAGAGAAACAGAGATAGTGTGGCCTGGAGAGCTCATTGAAGAACAGACTGTGATCTCTCTGCTCTGAGGCAGAAGGTTGGAAACGATCTCTTCTGCTCTCGCTCTCAGAAGAGATGCGGAAAGTCACCAGGGAAAGCCGCCAGAGAACAAAAGCCCCAAAAAACCGGTTTTCACTGAGCCCATCCCCCTCCCGCCAGAGGGGGCAGGGCAACTCTGCCCAAACAGAGTTGCCTCAGTAACAGCACAGCAGGCCTCTCCCCCATAACACAAGCTGGGAGAATAAGAGGCTGACAACCCTAAGGACCCTAGAAAACAGGTGCATCTTGTTTGAGTTGTGGTCAATAATTTGGACTCTGTACATTCTCTCAACCACCCCTCAACAGAATGACTAAGAGGAGGAACACCCAAAATAGGAAACACTCAGAGACTGTGATCTCTGCCACAGATTTACAAATGGATACAGATATAACCAAGATGCTGGAAATGGACTTCAGGGTAGCAGTTATGAAGAAAATAGCTAGAATGGAGAAATCGATTAATGGCAACATAGAGTCTCTAAGGGCAGAAATGAAAGCTGAACTGACAGAACTTAAAAATGCTATCAATGAGATCCAATTTAATCTACATAATCTAACAGCTAGGGTAAGTGAAGCAGAAGAACGAATTGGTGATCTAGAGGACCAGTTGATAGAAAAGAAAGAAAAAGAGGAGGCCAGGGACAAACAACTCAATATCCATGAAAACAGAATCAGAGAAATAAATGACAACATGAAATGTCCCAATGTCAGAATTATTAGGATCTCTGAGGAGGTGGAGAGAGAGAGAGAGGACTAGAAGATATATTTGAGGAAATCATAGTTGAGAACTTCCCTAACCTGGGGAATGAACAACCATTCGTGCCCTAGAGGCAGATAGGACCCCTCCAAAGATCAAGGAACACAGGCCAATGCCCCGGCATGTAATGGTAAAATTCGCAAATCTTAGAACCAAGGAAACCATCTTAAGGGAAGTTAGGGGAAAGAGCTTCCTTAAATTCAGAGGGAGGAACATCAGAATAACGTCAGACTTATCCACAGAGACCTGGCAGGCCAGAAAGGCCTGGCAAGACATATTCGGGGTACTAAACGAGAAGAACATGCAGCCAAGAATACTTTATCTGGCAAGGCTGTCATTTAGAATGGATGGAGAGATGCAGAGCTTCCAAGACTGGCAGAAACTGAAAGAATATGTGACCGCTCAGCCGGCCCTGCAAGAAATATTAAGCGGAGTTCTATAAAAGGAGAAAGACCCCAAGAGTGATACAGAACAGAAATTTACAGAGACAGTCTATAAAAACAAGGTCTTCACAGGCAACATGATGACAATAAATTCATATCTTTCAAGAATCACTCTCAACGTGAACGGCCTAAATGCTCCCAAAAAACAGAACAAGGTTGCAGATTGGATAAAAAGACAGGACCCATCCATATGCTGTCTACAAGGGACTCATTTTGAACCTAAAGATACATCAGGACTGAAAGTGAAGGGATGGAGCTCCATCTTCCATGCCAACGGACCTCAAGAGAAAGCTGGGGTAGCAATTCTTATATCAGACAAATTAGATTTTAAACTAAAGAGTGTAGTTAGAGACACAGAAGGACACTATATCATTCTTAAAAGGTCTATCCAACAAGAATATCTAACAATTGTAAATATCTACTCCCCCAACATGGGAGCAGCCATCTACATAAGCCAACTGTTAACCAAAATAAAGAGTCATATTGACGTTAATTGTAGGAGACCTCAGTACTTCACTCTCAGCAATAGACAGATCATCTAAGCAGAAAATCAATAAAGAAACAAGAGCTTTGAATGATACAACAGAATACTCATTCTTCTCGAGCGCACACAGAACTTTCTCCAGAATAGACCACATACTGGGTCACAAATCAGGTCTCAACTGACACCAAAAGACTGAGATTATTCCCTGCATATTCTCAGACCATAAGGCTTTAAAACTGGAACTCAATCACAAGAAAAAAATTGGCAGAAATTCAAACACTTGGAAGCTAAAGACCACTCAGCTCAAGAGTCAACCAGGTCAACCTGGTCAACCAGGAAATCAAAGAAGAACTTAAACAATTCATGGAAACCAATGAGAATGAAAACACATCGGTCCAAAACCTATGGGCTACTGCAAAGGCGGTCCTAAGGGGGACGTACATAGCCATTCAAGCCTCACTCAAAAAAAAAAAAAAAAGAAACATCCCGAATTCACCAACTAATGCTACACCTTAAAGAACTAAAGAAAAGGCAACAAACGATGCCTAAGCCACGCATTAGAAGAGAAATAATTAAGATTAGGGCAGAGATCGATGAATTAGAAACCAGAAACACAGTAGATCAGATCAATGTAACTAGAAGCTGGTTCTTTGAAAGAATTAATAAGATCGATAAACCACTGTCTAGACTTATCCAAAAGAGAAGAGAAAGGACCCAAATTAATAAAATTAAGAATGAAAGGGGAGAGATCATGACTAACACCAAGGAAATAGAAACAATTATTAGAAATTATTATCAACAACCATATGCCAATAAATTGAGCAATCTGGAAGAAATGGATGCCTTCCTGGAAACCTATAAACTCCCAAGACTGAAACAGGAAGAAATTGACAACCTGAATAGGCCAATAACCAGTAACGAGATTGAAGCAGTGATCAAAAACCCCCCGAAAAACAAGAGTCCAGGGCCTGATGGATTCCCTGGGGGACTTCTACCAAACATTCGAAGAAGAAATAACCCTATCCTCCTGAAGCTGCTTCAAAAAATAGAAACAGAAGGAAAGCTTCCAGACTCATTCTATGAGGCCAGCATTACCTTAATCCCCAAACCAGGCAAAGACCCCATCAAAAGGAGAATTTCAGACCGATATCCCTGATGAATTTGGATTCCAAAATCCTCAACAAAATCCTAGCTAATAGGATCCAACAATACATTAAAAGGATCATCCACCACGACCAAGTGAAATTTATCCCCGGGATGCAAGAGTGGTTCAACATTTGCAAATCAATTAATGTGATAGGACACATTAGTGTGAGGAAAGAGAAGAACCATATGGTCCTCTCAATGGATGCAGAAAAAGCATTTGACCAAATACAGCATCCTTTCATGATTAAAACTCTTCAGAGTAGAGGGATGGAGGGAACATTCGTCAAGTTCATAAAATCCATCTATGAAAAACCCACAGTGAATATCATCCTCAGTGGGAAAAGCTGAGAGCCTTTCCCTTAAGATCAGGAACACATCAAGGATGCCCACTCTCACCACTATTGTTCAACATAATACTAGAAGTCCTAGCAACAGCAATCAGACAACAAAAAGAAATAAAAGTATTCAAACTGGCAAAGAAGTCAAACTCTCTCTCTTTGCAGATGACTATACTTTACATGGAAAATCCAAAAGACTCCACCCCCAAATTACTAGAACTCATACGGCAATTCAGTAATGTGGCAGGATACAAAATCAATGCACAGAAATCGGTTGCTTTCTTATACACTAACAATGCAACTATAGAAAGAGAAATTAGAGAAATGATTCCATTTACAGTCACACCAAAAACCATAAGATAACTCAGAATAAACTTAGCCAAGGAGGTAAAGGATCTATACTCTAGGAACTATAGATGAAAGAAATGAAGAAGACACAAAACTCATGAAAGAAATTGAAGAAGACACAAAAACATGGAAAAATATTCCATGCTCATGGATTGGAAGAAGAAACATTGTTAAAATGTCTATGCTGCCCAAAGCAATCTACACCTTCAATGCCATCCCGATCAAAATTCCAATGACATTTTTCAAAGCACTGGAACAAACATTCTTAAAATTTGTATGGAATCAGAAAAGACCCCGAATCACCAAGGAAATGTTGAAAAAGAAAAACAAAGCTGGGGGCATCACGTTGCCCAATTTCAAGCTATATTACAAAGCAGAGATCACCAAGCCAGCATGGTACTGGCACTAAAACAGACATATAGACCAATGGAACAGAATAGAGAGCCCAGATATGGACCCTCAACTCTATGGGCAAATAATCTTTGACAAAGCGGGAGAAAACATGCAAAAGAAAAAAGACAGTCTCTTCAATAAATGGTGCTGGGAAAATTGGACAGCCACATGCAGAAGAATGAAACTCGACCATTCTCTAACACCATACACAAAGATAAACTCAAAATGGATGAAAGACCTCAATGTGAGACAGGAATCCATCAAAATCCTAGAGGAGGACATAGGTAGTAACCTCTTTGACATCGGCCACAGCAACTTCTTTCAAGATACATCTCCAAAGGCTAGTGAAACAAAAGCAAAAATGAACTTTTGGGACTTCATCAAGATAAAAATCTTCTGCACAGCAAAGGAAACAGTCAACAAAACAAAGAGGCAACCCACAGAATGGGAGAAGATATTTGCAAATGACACTACAAAGGGCTGATAGCCAAGATCTATAAAGAACTTCTCAAACTCAACACCCAAAAAACAAATAATCAGGTCAAAAACTGGGCAGAAGACATGAAGAGACACTTTTCCAAAGAAGACATACAAATGGCTAACAGACACATGAAAAAATGTTCATCATCATTAGCCATCAGGGAAATTCAAATCAAAACCACACTGAGATACCACCTTACGCCAGTTAGAATGGCAAAAATTGGCAAGGCAAGAAACAACAAATGTTGGAGAGGTTGTGGAGAAAGGGGAACCCTCTTACACTGTCGGTGGGAATGCAAGTTGGTACAGCCACTTTGGAAAACAGTGTGGAGGTGCCTCAGAAAATAAAAAATAGAGCTACCCTACGACCCAGCAATTGCACTCCTGGGTATTTACCCCAAAGACACACATGTAGTGCAAAGAAGAGCCATAGGCATCCCAGTGTTAATAGCAGCAATGTCTGCAATAGTCAAACTGTGGAAAGAGCTGAGATGCCCTTCAACAGATGAATGGATAAAGAAGATGTGGTCCATGTATACAATGGAATATTACTCAGCCATCAGAAAGGATGAATACCCAACTTTTACATCAACATGGATGGGACTGGAGGAGATTATGCTAAGTGAAATAAGTCAAGCAGAGAAAGTCAAATATCATAGGGTTTCACTTATTTGTGGAACATAAGGAATAGCATGGAGGACATTAGGAGAAGGAAGGGAAAAATGAAGGGGGGGGAATCGGAGGGAGAGATGAACCATGAGAGACCATGGACTCTGAGAAACAAACTGAAGGTTCTAGTGGGGAGGGGATGGGGGGATGTTTTAGCCTGGTGATGGGTATTAAAGAGGGCACGTATTGAGTGAAGCACTGGGTGTTATACGCCAACAATGAATCATGGAACACTACATCACAAACTAATGATGTAATGTATGGTGATTAACATAACATAATAAAATAAAATTAAACAACAAAACAACAACAGAAAACATATAATGTATTATTTGTTTCAGGGGTACAGGTCTATGATTCATCAGTCTTACACAATTCACAGTGCTCACCATGGCACATACCCTCCCCAATGTCCATCATCCAGCCACCCCCTCCTTCCCACACCCTTCACTCCAGCAACCCTCAGTTTGTTCCCTGAGATTAAGAATCTCTTATGGTTTGTCTCCCTCTCTGGTTTTGCCTTGTTTCATCTTTCCCTCTCTTCCCCTATGATCCTCTGTCTTGTTTCCCAAATTCCTCATATCAGTGAGGTCATATGATACTTGTCTTTCTCTGATTGGCTTATTTCACTTAGCATAATACCCTCTAGTTCCATCCGTGTTGTTGCAAATGGCAAGATTTAATTTTTGATGGCTGCATAATATTCCATTGTATATATATATACCACAACTTCTTTGTCCATTCATCTGTTGATGGACATCTAGGCTCTTTCCATAATTTGGCTATTGTGGACATTGCTGCTATAAACATTAGGGTGCACATGCCACTTTGGATCACTATGTTTGTATCTTTGGGGTAAATACACAGTAGTGCAATTGCTGGGTCGTAGGGTAGCTCTACTTTCAATTAAAAGATTTTATTTTTAAGGAATTTCTACTACACCCAATGTGGGGCTCGAACTCACAACCCTGAGATCAAGTGTCTCATGCTCTACTGACTGAGCTAGCCAGGCACCAGCCTTTTACAAATTTTAATTTAATTATCATAACAACCCTATGAAGTAGAAACTACTATTGTCCCCATTTTACAGATTGGGTAACTGAAGCACAAAAACATTAATTAACTTGCCTAACGTGGTAAGTAAAGGAGCCAGTATCTGAATGGGCAGTCTGATTTGAGTCCACATGCTGAAACCCCTCTCTACAAGGTCTGTTGTCCTTTGTCTCCTAGGGGATTTAACCAGGGATTCTAAAATACAAGTTAAAACTTGTCTCCACAGAGGTGTGTGTGTGTGTGTGTGTGTGTGTGTGTGTGTGTGTGTGTGTGTGTTTAAATCTAATACCACACCATCCCTCACTGCCAAGTAGATAGAAATCACATTTCATAATGTTTTTCTAGATTTTTAAACCTCACATCAAGGAAAACAACCCAGAATTTTTAAACAAAATATCTGCTGGTCCTTCATGAGAAGCAGACTACTGGACTCTCCAGGCTTTGGATGAACAATTCTTATTTCTTACTTAGCAACATTCCACAGAGGTATGAGAGGAGTGATGTTGTCTTCTCTGTTAGCCAGCAAATAACCACTTCTAGTTATACAGAACTTGAAGAATTGCATGAAAGGTAGGGCTCTGCAGTCATACAAGACAGCTTGCAAGCAAAGAGCTTTTCCATCTGCGTCCTTAGCTATCAACCAATGTGTGTACAGATGCATGACTTCAATGTCTGAAAACTCTCTCTACAAAATCAACCAGAGAAGCCAAATTTAATGAATAAACATTTTAGAACATGGGCAACTAGGAGGAAAAAATTCACTGCAGGGAAAGAGGGAATCTTTTATCCCTGGCCAGAAAACACAAGGGTGTTGAAGGTTGATGTTGTGGTGGTATTTTCCATGAAGAGCATCGGAAGCTGGACTGCAGCTCAGTGGGGAGAGTTAGTTATTAAATGGAAGGAAAGTACACATGTCCAACCTGCTAAGCGTGCACCATGTTGCACACCTCCCCACACCCTGCCCTTGAGAGTTTCAGGTTGAAAGACTTTGTTTGCAGTTTTTCATTGCTCAGACTCTTGAGTGGAGAAGCCAGAAACACACCTCTTTACTCTTCCCTATTTCAGCTGACTGACTTGGAGATTTTGTGGAGGCGACTGTGAGAGGCAAAGGTGGTGCCAGCAAAAGGGTGGACTTTAATGGATCAAACACACTTAGTGATGGGGGAAAAGAAAGAAAGAGTGACGGAGGGGTTTCATGTTCCACATACATTCCGTAGGTTTTTCACTCCCCTCAAGAGTTGATGCTGGACCCCAAGTTATACAAGAACAGCTTGATAGAAGGTTAGCAACAGATCCTTTTCCAATCATGACAGAGGAAACAAAACCAAAGTCTGCTCATCAACAAGGGGGCAGTGACCTGTGACCTCCTCTAAACCATTCCTTCTCACATCCAGTCCAAAGCTCGGCTTCTTCAAAATGATCTGTGTGGTTTTCTATCTTGTTCTAATAGGAAGCATTGGCACTGCCCCCTCCCCAAGTTATCTCTGATATTTCCAAACAGGCCCCAGTCCCAAAATTTCCACTGCAGAGAAATCCGAAGCAAGCTTGTTGGCAAGTCTCTCCTGTTGTTCTGGGAGCCAGCTCTGCCCCAGGTGTTCTAATGTTGACATGCGCTGCAGGGAGCCGACTTAGAACATCTGAGAACAAAAGGAGAAAAACATTATGAAACGTGATTTCTACCTGGGATATGCCAGATAGGAAGGAAAGAAGTCCTTTGTAAGGAAGCAGGTCTCAGCCTGAATTGCAGTGCCCAGTAAAGAATGCCAGGAGTTTGTTGTGGGGAGGGGGGGTGGCTGGGGGGGGGGTTGGTGGGGAAGGAGGGTCAAGATTTGTAAATGAGACTGCCTAGCTCCAGAGAGGCAGCATGATGTTGAAAGCAAGGCCAGATTCACCCACACCAGCCATGTGAGAAAACTTCGTAAGAAGCCAGGGAACTGAGAAACATTTCTAAAACTGAAACCTTTGTAGATCCGTGATATCTTTGGAGATGTTGCTAGAGAATGGAGTTATGTGTGAGGTCAAGGCTGGATCTGACTTCCTCTCTGGGTAGTTTAACCTAAATGGAAGACTTTGGGGAATTCAGTTCTTCATGCATGCTGAAGCCTCCCACTTCCCCAAACTGAAGTTCTTTATCACTCTCTTAAGCAGATACCATGACAACACAGCAGGTAGCTTTATGCTCCTTCAGGTCCTTTTAACTCGAATAACAACATTGCTAGTTTATCATTTCCAACTAAGTCAGGCAATACCTGCTATGCAGGATTTCTAAGCAAAATAATTTACTGCAAGAAATTGTCAATTGCTTGTCTGCCTTGGTGACTCTAAAGAGATTGACAAAGACCAGAGATATGAAAGGAAAATATTTGTAAAATAGAATCAGAGTCCTTGCTCCCTCCACTTGGCATCATTCTTATCTTTCTAGAGTAATTCTAAGACTCATATTCAAGTTGAAACTCACCCTGATGCCTTTTCATGATGAATATTTGTATAACTGGTTGTTCATTTGTTCCTTAGTTAGTTAACCAATTTATTGCAGATGAAGCCTAAGTATATGGAAGTGAACCAATTTGCATGTACTTTTGGTCAGAATAAGAGTTTCATCCTACCACAGGTGAAGCTAAATTTCACACAAGGAAGTATATTATGCGAAGCACTTTATAAAAGTGCATGCACATTTTCTGACAATTATGTTAGCCCATTGGGTTCAAGTAGAACTTATAAAAAGGTCTTATCGGGTTATTCTTTAAGAAAAACCCTGATATTGCTGAAAGTACCTCAATATTTTCTCACCCGAGCAAACTTGTGTTGGTTAAATTATGCTCCTGGGTTGCATAACTTAATTAGGAAGCGGGAATACCAGAAACCCACTTGAGGTTTAAAGAGCAATGAGGTTGAAATAACTGTGGTCTCCAAAGTATTGAGTCAAGAAAATGCTCTGAGTTCACGGAGTGATTTGGAGAGAAAGCAAAAGGAATCCAGTGGTTATGTGGTCAGGTAGTAAGATTTCTGAACCAATAGTCAAAAGATCTAGCTTCAGATTCCAGCTTTTGTTGGCACATACTGGGGAATTCACTTTTCCTCTCTGGGTTTCAACTATAGAATAAGGTTCTTGGATTAGATGATTTCTTTGAGGCCCCTTCCAAGTCTACTACTCTGTGAAATAGGTGACCTTAGTTTAGGGCATGCTGGTTTTGATCAGTGATACATTTTTGTTGTTGTTTATACATATTTTAATTAAATTAAAATTTGTACTACATTAGGATGCTTGGGATTTTTTCAAAAAAAAAATTTTTTTTTAAATCCCTGCATTCAAGTCGGTTAACCAGGCTATTTAAGTAGTTTAAGACTAGAAATTGCCAGGTAAAATTGATAAGGTAGGATTTTTAACTACACCTCAATAAAATAACAAAAAAAGAATGAATGGGGTGTGGAGATTAACGGAGCAAGCTGTCACAATAGCAGCATGGAGACCTTATATCAAAGACAAGGATGAAGATATTTAACACTTGTCCAAGTTTTAGCAGACAGAACATGAGGGCAAGAGAATTTGCTCTCTAAGGCCATGATGGGAAAAGAGATGTTCATAAATATTTCTTTATTTTGGAGCATAAATTTTGGTTTAAAAGAAATAGAGGATGATCAAAATGAACATTTGTAACATTAAAGAAATAAAATAATGTAACATGAAAAAGCCCTTGATATTTCATAGGCTGTAAGCAAAGATCTAAACAAAACTTCTTCAATAAAAGTGGTTATCTGAGTAAATGTTAGCTTCTAATTTATCTTTCGGAGCCTAATTTTTATGACCTCAGCTAATAAACTTCAAAGTCTCCACTCAAATAAGGAATTCTGTAGGAAGTATGGAAATCTAGAAGTTGGAGCAGAAGACAAGCAAGATAGAGGTGTTATCCTAATGCATAAATGTTGATGTCACAGAACTGTGAAGGACGACACTAGCCCGGCTGCCATTGGCCGAGGAACTCATTACTGCCTCTCTTAGGGTGGGTTGCCTGAGATGGGGGCTCTGGGAGGGAGATTTGCCTGAAGGAGGGTCAACGGGAATTCTCTCTAGACGTTGACCTGGGAGGGAGTGAGGGAAGCAGGATTGGGCAGGAGAAGGTGAGCTGTGGTGCAGTTGCAGTAATGGCTTTAGCCAATGCCACAGAAAGTTCTGGAGCTGGGATGGCCTTTCAAAGTTGTCTTCGGTCAAGGTAGGAAGGCTGGACCTATGTACCCTCACAAAAATTGGTCATTGGATGTGAGCTGCACCTGGGGAGGAAGCACAACCTGGGGCAAAGCAGCTCCCCCTAGCTGAGGGCAGTCCCCAGAGAGAAACCCACCTGTGAGATTTATGTAGTTAATGCTGTCAACTGATGGGGGAGAGAACACCCCACTCCTGAAAGGCCACTGGGGGTCCTGCACCACGGCATCTGCTATTCATCTTGATAGTACGAAAACTGACTCTTCACTGTGAAAAAAACCATACAAAACAGTAACAAAACGTCAACGAACAAGAGCTCAGCTCCTAAGCAACATCACCTATATTTTCCAAAAAAAGATCGTGATAACAAATGCCTTTGAACAGATGAAACAGATGCTACCAAGTCTATGCACCAAAGCGAGTGAACTTGACTCATCCGAGAGTCTCTGCACGGGAAATCTGGCAACATATCATCTATGCCCACATCCAATAATAACAAATTGAGAGAAGTATTAAAAAATTTCTTAATAACAGGAAGTAGTGTCCACTCATACTGTGTCTGTGAGGAAAGAGCCAAACGAAATGACATGAGGAGAAAACACCCAACAACTTAAAAAGGGACAGGAGTCTGGAACCAGTTAGTATCATAGGGAAAAATGTGTCCTAGCATCTCACTATACCTAAGAGTATCACCACATTACAGCTCATCACTGTGATTGAAATTTTTAATGATTATGTAGGTGTTCAAGAAAATTGTATTCTAGGGGCACCTGGGTGGCTCAGTTGGTTGGGCGACTGCCTTCGGCTCAGGTCATGATCCTGGAGTCCCGGGATCAAGTCCCGCATCGGGCTCCCTGCTCGGCGGGGAGTCTGCTTCTCCCTCTGACCCTCCCCGGTCTCATGTGCTCTCTCTCTCTCATTCTCTCTCTTTCAAATAAATAAATAAAATCTTAAAAAAAAGAAATATTATAAAAAAAGAAAATTGTATTCTATACATTTTGCTTATAAAAGAAAAATAAATTTCAGAACTATTTCCTTTTAGAAGAGTTAATTTTTAAAAAGCTTGATGCTTATTCATAGTTATCCAGAAAATCTTGGCTGTCCAGATTCCAGTCAGTTCTCAAAAGGACCCATATAGCCAATATTTACTATATGCATAGACTCAGAAGTTAAAGGTTAATAGGCATGGCTTCAGCAGTGTTTTATTAGGTAGATGTTCACACAGCCAATCTGTGGCAGTGGCTCCAATATCCTATTTCTTTCCTTCCTTAATCAGGTCCTCTAAGGAGTACAGTTGATAAGCAAGACGCTAGGCACAGATTCTTTCAGGTGAACTCGACAATTCAATAGCAAGGAGTCTGGAGCATGCTCTTTGCCTCACCGGCCATCTCCCCCTTGCTAACCTAGCCTAGAAAAACTGTCTGCCAGCAGGTAGAATTCTGCCCTGGCTTGGTCATCCATTCAGTCCATTTCCTATTGCTTTCAGAGAGGAAAGTGGATATAAAGAAGACAGTAAAAGCAGGGCTCCAACCAGCCTTCAGAAGCCATGACTGCTTTGGAAGTGAATGATTTGCTTTTCCACTGACTCAGCCATGTATGAGGAGAAAGTATTCCTGAAAATTTACCTAACTGGAAAGTCGATGGAAGCAAATTTTTTTGTGAAACGCTGAATCATTCTGATCCATTAGCCAGAAGTTTATGCAATTTCTCTTTTATCACCGGAAGATCTTTAGTAATTGTAGGCACTCCTCTTATTTCAATAGCTTCAGAGAGGGATTGTTGACACCTTAGATTAAGCCAGTGGATACATGCCACCTTCTTCCATTCATAAAGTCAGAGAACGAGGCATGTGCCGAAAACCTGAAAGTCTTTATGGGACTGGACTTCAAAACAATTTTTTTTTCTTGAAGTCTTTTTAACATTCCTATAAGATCTCTATACCACGAATATAATTAGGAATCCTCTAATCTTTTTTTCATATTGTAATAAGAACACTTAACATGAGATCTACCCTCTTGACAAATTTTGAAGTGTACAATACAGTGTTGTTGACCATAGGTACAATATTGTGCAGCATAAGTCTAGAGCTCATTCATCTTGTTTAACTGAAACTTTATGCCCCCTTGATTAGTAACTCCCTGGTTTCCCCTCCCCCCACCCCTGGCAACCATCCTTCTTCCCTGTCATCCTACAAATTTGACTACTTTAGATACTTCATATGAATGGAATCATGCACTATTTGTCTTTCTGTGTCTGGCTTATTTCACTGAGCATAACTTCCTCAAGGTCCATCCATGTTGTTCACATATTGCAGAATTTCCTTCACTTTTTTTCTGCCAAAGGACACAGAGGCTGTTTCCCTATCTTGGCTACTGTGAATAGTGAGTGCTGTGATGAACATGGAAGATATTTCTTCAAGATTCTGGAAATCTTCTCATCTTAAATGCATACAAATCATATCCATTATCTGCCTTTCTCCTCCCCTCATCTTTCTTTGTTCTCAGTCAAGCCTCCTGGCATTTCTGACATTCACCTCGATTGCTATGTTTCCATAGAATAGCATGACACATTACTCTATACCCTGGCATAACTAACTAAATCTACCCTTTTTACAGGTAACAGTTTTGCTTACACTGTATCTTCAGTGCTGGGGGCACTTGAATAAATATTAATAAGCAAAAATAATTATGTCTTCTTTACTTACCTTTTTGTTTGAAGTTGCTTAACATCTCCTATAGTCCTGACCACACATAACACAAGCTAACTCAAATTAGAGATTTATATACTTAAGAGACTCACCTTTCCATTTATCCTAATTGTTAATTTTCTACTCAGATAAAATATCTAGCATGAAGTAAGCATTGAAGTGGAGGCATCTTTCTGAAAGTATACATGAAACTATGTAAGACCCATTCAAACTATTAATCATGTCTCCATCGTTAAAAAAATCCAAACACTCAACACAAATTGAGTGAGGAAATTGGCCATAATCTCAAAAACAGAATCTTACACTTTTAGATCTTACAAAGAAAGACTATTTTTCCTATGAAATCATAAACAAAAATTAGTGTATCTAACCTTGAAAACATGGTTGGCTGGCTTAATTCCAACATCACTGGAGCAAACTGGAGCTTGTTATTCATCCTTCAGTGAAATAAGGCACATTTGGGATATACGGTGTTCTTAACTTCATGTTGGAGGAAACAGAAGATAGCTAATGTTACTCGAGGTAGCATTCCATTGGTGTTAATGATCAATTAAAGCCCATTGTGATGGGGTAATTTCTAAAATATGCCTGACCTGAGAGAAAGAAAGAACCTTAAATTAAATCGGCAACATGACATAAAGAATTCTTGTTGAAAGTGAGAACTTAAAGTTTCCCCAAGCTAAAGGAGGTCTGATTACAGCATTGGCAACTTATTTTACTATACTTCATTTTATTCATTCACTCATTCTTCCTTTACCTTAAGTGGGAACACAGCTATAAACTATCATTGTCCCATGAGATGAAAAAGCAGATTATAGTTCTACTTCTAGCCATGGCAGAAGAACTGGAACCAGACTTGTCCTCCTACTGTAAATTACTAGAAAACAGAACAAAATTTATGAAACAACTGCTTCAGACAGTAGACAATAGAGAGCACAGGACTGTGATCCTTAAGAGAAACAAAAGAAGCAAGTCCTATGATCACCAGAGCTTTCTGCCAAGACACTTTCTGGACTACAGTGTAGGGATGGGGAACCTAAGCAGAACAGGTAGGTCATGTTAAGTGAGGAGACAGAGACTAGAATTCTGGGAGAATGGGGTGGCTGGAGTCTATGGTGTAGAATAAGAGTGAGGAGAGAAAAGCTCCAGAAGTTTGCATGAGTTCCCCTTTAGTCTGTGCCTGAATACTAAGCTGGGCATGCAATAGAATGGGACTACACAAGGCAGTGGTAGTAAAAACTATAACAATTACTGGGGAAATCATAACTATCAGGAACTATAAGCTTATAGTTCAATTCATGGAGCACGATTCTTAGAGCTCACACAATGCTGAGAGATATTCAAGTATAGACTTCTTAAAACACCTGGCACATTCAGCTCCCAGGTCAGGTCATGATCTCAGGGCTGTGAGATTGAGCCCCAGGTGGGGCTCCACACCGGGCAAGGAGCCTGCTCAAGATTCTCTCTCTCTCCCTCTCCTTCTGTCCTCCCCCACCACCCACGCTCTCTCTCTCTGAAAAAAAAAAAGAAAAGAAAAGAAAAAAAAAAAGTAGGGCTAAACCAGCCGTAGATTAAGGCTGTTCTATACCTATATAACAAAACTTAAAAATGAAGCCTTGAAAGGACTTTCTCCAAGTATTTTATCTCCAAGTATTCTCCTGCCAAAATCCCACAATACTCTTTGAAGGAAGATAACAAAATCCAAACAATCGACACAAAAAAATCACAATTACCAGTATCCAATAAAAAGTTGTTAGACTTGCGAAGAAGCAGGAAATTGATCCATATCTATAATAAAAATTAGTCAATAAGGACAGTCATAAAAATGACAGAGATGATGGAATTATCAGAAAGGACTTTAAAAGCTATTGTAAATGTCTTCAAGGGTTTGAATAAAAATATGAACACAATGAAGAGTGAAATTAAAGATATGTAAAAGGACTGGATGGACATTCTAGAGCTGAAAAAGACAGTATTTGAATTGAAAAATCCACTGGATGAGAGTAATGGTACTTTAGGATATATAAAAGAAGACCAGGGAAATTGAAGCCATAGCTATAGAAACTATGTGGACTAAATATGAAAAAAAAATTGAGAAAAAAATGGACAGAGCCCTTCTGACTTGTGAGACAACATTAAATGGCCTAACATGAATATAATTAAGTCCAAGAAGAAAAAGAGGCAGGAAAAAAAATGAAGAAGTAAAGACCAATTGTTCCCCAAATTAAAAAACAATCTATAAACCCACAAATCAAAGAGGCTTAATGAATTCCAAGCAAAATTAATATGAAGGAAACTATATCAAGATACATCATAATCAAATTGCTGAAAAACAAGTTATAAAAAGAAAATCTAAAAGCACCCAGAGGAAAAAGGCACATTATAATCAGAGGAAATGGAGATAAGAATGACTTCTGATTTTCCTCAAAAAACCATGCAAACCAGATGATGTTTTTTAATTTTTTATTGTTATGTTAATCACCATATATTATTACATCATTAGTTTTTGATGTAGTGTTCCATGATTCATTGTTTGTGCATAACACCCAGTGCTCCATGCAGAACGTGCCCTCTTGAATACCCATCACCAGGCTAACCCATCCCCCTACCCTCCTCCCCTCTAGAACCCTCAGTTTGTTTTTCAGAGTCCATCGTCTCTCATGGTTCATCTCCCCCTCTGACTTACTCCCCTTCATTCTTCCCCTCCTGCTATCTTCCTCTTTTTCTTTTTTCTTAACATATATTGGATTATTTGTTTCAGAAGTACAGATCTGTGATTCAACAGTCTTGCACAATTCACAGCGCTCACCATAGCACACACCCTACCCAATGTCTATCACCCAGCCACCCCATCCCTCCCACCCCCCACCACTCCAGCAACCCTCAGTTTGTTTCCTGAGATTAAGAATTCCTCATATCAGTGAGGTCATATGGTACATGTCTTTCTCTGATTGACTTATTTCACTCAGCATAACACCCTCCAGTTCCATCCACGTCGTTGCAAATGGCAAGATCTCATTCCTTTTGATGGCTGCATAATATTCCATTGTGTATATATACCACTTCTGCTTTATACATTCATCTGTCGATGGACATCTTGGCTCTTTCCACAGTTTGGCTATTGTGGACATTGCTGCTATAAACATTGGGGTGCACGTACCCCTTCGGATCCCTACATTTGTATCTTTGGGGAAAATACCCAGTAGTGCAATTGCTAGATCGTATGGTAGCTCTATTTTCAACTGTTTGAGGAACCTCCATACTGTTTTCCAGAGGGGTTGCACCAGCTTGCATTCCCACCAACAGTGTAGGAGGGTTCCCCTTTCTCCACATCCCCGCCAACATCTGTCATTTCCTGACTTGTTAACTTTAGCCATTCTGACTGGTGTGAGGTGCTATCTCATGGAGGTTTTGATTTGGATTTCCCTGATGCCGAGCGATGTTGAGCACTTTTTCATGTATCTGTTGGCCATTTGGATGTCTTTGGAAAAATGTCTGTTCATGTCTTCTGCCCATTTCTTGATTGGATTATTTGTTCTTTGGGTGTTGAGTTCGATAAGTTCTTTATAGATTTTAGATACTAGCCCTTTATCTGATATGTCATTTGCAAATATTTTCTCCCATTCTGTCGGTTGTCTTTTGGTTTTGTGGACTGTTTCTTTTGCTGTGCAAAAGCTTTTTATCTTGATGAAATCCCAATAGTTCATTTTTGCCCTTTCTTCTCTTGCCTTTGGCGATGTTTCTAGGAAGAAGTTGCTGTGGCTGAGGTCGAAGAGGTTGCTACCTGTGTTCTCCTTTAGGATTTTGATGGGCTCCTGTCTCACGTTTAGGTCTTTCAACCATTCGGAGTCTATTTTTGTGTGTGGTGTAAGGAAGTGGTCCAGTTTCATTCTTCTGCATGTAGCTGTCCAATTTTCCCAACACCATTTGTTGAAGAGACTGTCTTTTTGCCATTGGACATTCTTTCCTGCTTTGTCAAAGATGAGTTGACCATAGAATTGAGGGTCCATTTCTGGGCTCTCGATTCTGTTCCATTGATCTATGTGTCTGTTTTTGTGCCAGGACCATACTGTCTTGATGATGACAGCTTTGGAATAGAGCTGGAAGTCTGGAATTGTGATGATGCCAGCTTTGCTTTTCTTTTTCAATATTCCTCTGGCTATTCGGGGTCTCTTCTGGTTCCATACAAATTTTAGGATTATTTTTTCCATTTCTTTGAAAAAGGTGGATGGTATCTTGATGGGGATTGCATTGAATGTGTAGATTGCTCTAGGTAGCATTG
>NW_027397077.1:41511956-41592533 GCF_003265705.2 Callorhinus ursinus | reverse complement strand
TATTCTTGTGTGTGGTGTAAGGAAATGGTCCAGTTTCATTCTTCTGCATGTGGCTGTCCCATTTTCCCAACACCATTTGTTGAAGAAACTGTCTTTTTTCCATTGGACATTCTTTCCTGCTTTGTCAAAGATGAGTTGACCATAGAGTTGAGGGTCCATTTCTGGGCTCTCGATTCTGTTCCATTGATCTATGTGTCTGTTTTTGTGCCAGTACCATACTGTCTTGATGATGACAGCTTTGTAATAGAGCTGGAAGTCCGGAATTGTGATGCCGCCAGCTTTGCTTTTCTTTTTCAGTATTCCTCTGGCTATTCGGGGTCTCTTCTGGTTCCATACAAATTTTAGGATTATTTGTTCCATTTCTTTGAAAAAAGTGGATGGTATTTTGATGGGGATTGCATTGAATGTGTAGATTGCTCTAGGTAGCATTGACATCTTCACAATGTTTGTTCTTCCAATCCATGAGCATGGAACGTTTTTCCATTTCTTTGTGTCTTCTTCAATTTCTTTCATGAGTATTTTATAGTTTTCTGAGTACAGATCCTTTGCCTCTTTGGTTAAATTTATTCCTAGGTATCTTATGGTTTTGGGTGCAATTGTAAATGGGATCGACTCCTTGATTTGTCTCTCTTCTGTCTTGTTGTTGGTGTATAGGAATGCCACTGATGTCTCTGCATTGATTTTATATCCTGCTACTTTACTGAATTCCTGTATGAGTTCTAGCAGTTTTGGGGTGGAGTCTTTTGGGTTTTCCACATACACTATCATATCATCTGCAAAGAGTGAGAGTTTGACTTCCTCTTTGCCGATTTGGATGCCTTTGATTTCTTTTTGTTGTCTGATTGCTGTGGCTAGGACTTCCAATACTATGTTGAATAGCAGTGGTGATAGTGGACATCCCTGCTGCGTTCCTGACCTTAGGGGAAAAGCTCTCAGCTTTTCCCCATTGAGAATGATATTCGCTGTAGGTTTTTCATAGATGGCTTTTATGATGTTGAGGTATATACCCTCTATCCCTATACTCTGAAGAGTTTTGATCAAGAAAGGATGCTGTACTTTGTCAAATGCTTTTTCTGCATCTATTGAGAGGATCATATGATTCTTGTTCTTTCTTTTGTTAATGTATTGTATCACGTTGATTGATTTGCGGATGTTGAACCATCCTTGCAGCCCAGGGATCAATCCCACTTGGTCGTGGTGAATAATCCTTTTAATGTCCTGTTGGATCCTATTGGCTAGTATTTTGGTGAGAATTTTTGCATCCATATTCATCAAGGATATTGGTCTGTAATTCTCCTTTTTGATAGGGTCTTTGTCTGGTTTTGGGATCAAGGTAATGGTGGCCTCATAAAATGAGTTTGGAAGTTTTCCTTCCATTTCTATTTTTTGGAACAGTTTCAGGAGAATAGGTATTAATTCTTCTTTAAATGTCTGATAGAATTCCCCTGGGAAGCCATCTGGCCCTGGGCTTTTGTTTGTTGGGAGATTTTTTATGACTGCTTCAATTTCCTTAGTGGCTATAGGTCTGTTCAGGTTTTCTATTTCTTCCTGGTTCACTTTTGGTAGTTGATACATCTCTAGGAATGCACCCATTTCTTCCAGGTTATCTATTTTGCTGGCATAGAGTTGCTCATAATATGTTCTTAGAATTGTTTGTATTTCTTTGGTGTTGGTCGTGATCTCTCCACTTTCATTCATGATTTTGTTGATTTGGGTCATTTCTCTTTTCTTTTTGATAAGTCTGGCCAGGGGTTTATCAATCTTGTTAATTCTTTCAAAGAACCAGCTCCTAGTTTCGTTGATCTGTTCTACTGTTCTTTTGGTTTCTAGTTCATTGATTTCTGCTCTGATCTTTATGATTTCTCTTCTCCTGCTGGGTTTAGGCTTTATTTGCTGTTCTTTCTCCAGCTCCTTTAGGTGTAGGGTTAGGTTGTGTATTTGAGACCTTTCTTGTTTCTTGAGAAAGGCTTGTATTGCAAAAACTTTCCTCTCAGGACTGCCTTTGCTGTATCCCAAAGATGTTGAACAGTTGTGTTTTCATTTTCATTGGTTTCCATGAATTTTTGTAATTCTTCTTTAATTTCCTCGTTGACCCATTCATTCTTTAGTAGGATGCTCTTTAGCCTCCATGTATTTGAGTTCTTTCCGACTTTCCTCCTGTGATTGAGTTCTAGTTTCAAAGCATTGTGGTCTGAAAATATGCAGTGAATGATCCCAATCTTTTGGTACCGGTTGAGACCTGATTTGTGACCTAGGACGTGATCAATTCTGGAGAATGTTCCATGGGCACTAGAGAAGAATGTGTATTCCATTGCTTTGGGATGGAAGGTTCTGAATATGTCTGTGAAGTCCATTTGGTCCAGTGTGTCATTTAATGTCTTTATTTCCTTGTTGATCTTTTGCTTAGATGATCTGTCCATTTCAGTCAGGGGGGTGTTAAAGTCCCCCACTATTATTGTATTGTTGTCAATGTGTTTCTTTGCTTTTGTTATTAATTGCCTTATATAATTGGCTGCTCCCATGTTAGGGGCATAGATATTTACAATTGTTAGATCTTCTTGTTGGATAGACCCTTTAAGTAGGATATAGTGTCCTTCCTCATCTCTTATTACAGTCTTTGTTTTAAAATCTAATTTGTCTGATATAAGGATTGCCACCCCAGCTTTCTTTTGGTGTCCATTAGCATGGTAAATGGTTTTCCACCCCCTCACTGTCAATCTGGGGGTGTCTTTGGGTCTAAAGTGAGTCTCTTGCAGACAGCATATTGATGGGTCTTGTTTTTTAATCCAATCTGATAGCCTGTGTCTTTTGATTGGGGCATTTAGCCCATTTACATTCAGGGTAACTATTGAAAGGTATGAATTTAGTGCCATTGTATTGCCTGTAAGGTGACTGTTACTGTATATTGTCTCTGTTCCTTTCTGATCTATGCTGCTTTAAGGCTCTCTCTTTGCTTAGAGGACCCCTGTCAATATTTCTTGGAGGGCTGGTTTCGTGTTTGCAAATTGCTTTAGTTTTTGTTTGTCCTGGAAGCTTTTTATCTCTCCTTCAATTTTCAATGAGAGCCTAGCTGGATATAGTATTCTTGGCTGCATAGTTTTCTCGTTTAGTGCTCTGAAGATATCATGCCAGTCTTTTCTGGCCTGCCAGGTCTCTGTGGATAGGTCTGTTGCCAATCTAATATTTCTACCATTGTAGGTTACGTATCTCTTCTCCCGAGCTGCTTTCAGGATTTTCTCTTTGTCTCTGAGACTCGTAAGTTTTACTATTAGATGTTGGGGTGTTGACCTATTTTTATTGATTTTTAGAGGGGTTCTCTGTGCCTCCTGGATTTTGATGCCTGTTTCCTTCCTCACATTAGGGAAGTTCTCTGCTATTATTTGCTCCAATATACGTTCTGCCCCTCTCTCTCTTTCTTCTTCTTCTGGGATCCCAATTACTCTAATGTTGTTTCATCTTATCGTATCGCTTATCTCTCGAATTCTGCCCTCGTGATCCTGTAGTTGTTTATCTCTCTTTTTCTCAGCCTCTTTATTTTCCATCATTTGGTCTTCTATTTCGCTGATTCTCTCTTCTGCCTCATTTATCCTAGCAGTTAGTGCCCCCATTTTTTACTGCACCTCATTAATAGCCTTTTTGATTTTGACTTGGTTAGATTTTAGTTCTTTTATTTCTCCAGAAAAGGTTTCTCTAATAACTTCCACGCTTTTTTCAAGCCCAGCTAGTATCTTTAAAGTCATGATTCTGAACTCTAGGTCTGACATCGTACTAATGTTCGTATTGAGTAGGTCCCTGGCTGACGGTATTACCTCTTGTTCTTTTTGCTGAGGTGATTTTTTTCGTCTTGTCATTTTGTCTAGAGGGGAATAGATGAATGAGAGAACAAAATGCTGACAGGTTAACAACGTCCCCAGCAAATATACTGTATACAAATCAGAAAAGACCTGAAACCAGGGGAAAAGAAAGGGAAAGAAAGAAAAAAGAAAGAGAAAAAAAAGATTAAAAAGATAAAAACAAAAACAGAACAATACAAAAAAAGCAGAATATGATCAAA
Organism: Callorhinus ursinus; assembly: GCF_003265705.2. Classification (NCBI taxonomy): domain Eukaryota; kingdom Metazoa; phylum Chordata; class Mammalia; order Carnivora; family Otariidae; genus Callorhinus; species Callorhinus ursinus. Next base: position 41,588,479 of record NW_027397077.1, on the reverse strand, counting down.
TATGATCAGGCTAGTGCATAGATCAGTGCCACACACTAGATTTTGGGTGTATTTTGGTCTGCTAGAAAAAAGTGCCTCCTAAAATTTTAAAGGAAGAAAGACATATATGTACAAAATAAGGGTTGATACAATGAAGGGATGGAAGATGACTGTAAAGATGAAAATTATAAAAGATTTTATAAAAGAAATTGATAGGATAATTTGTTTGAAAAAAGAAAGACGAAGATTTAAAAAAGAAAAAGAAAAAAGGGAGAGAATGTGATCAGGCAGGCGACTAGAACAAAGCCATACACTAGTGATTTAGGGTATATTTTGATCTGTTAGAAGAAACTGTATCTCAAAATTTTAAAGAGAGAACAACTTATATAGATATATGCCAAAAATAAGGGTAACTACTATGAAGGGATAAAATATGACTCTAAAAATGAAAAATAAAAAATGTTTTTTTCAAAAAGGGATTGATAAGATGTTGCTTGAAAAAGGGAAAAAGAAAAATTAAAAAAAAAGTTAAAAAAAATTAACTTTGATGAACTAATGAATCATGGTAAAAAAAAAAGCCATGAATTCTATGTGCAGTATTCCCCTAGCGCTGGAGTTCTCCCGTTCTCCTTGATCGGTAAACTTGGTCTTGGCTTGCTGGCTGTTCGTGCTGATCTTCTGCGGGAGGGGCCTGTTGCCGTGGTTCCCAAATGTCTTTGCCGGAGGCTGAATTGCCCCGCCCTTGTCGGTCGGGGCTAAGCAATCTGCTCGGGTTTGCTCTCAGGAGCTTTTGTTCCCTGCAAGCTCTCGGTACAGCTTTGGAGGACCAGGGCGAAAATGGTGGCCTCCCAATCTCCACCGGGAGGAACTGAGAACTCGGGGCCCCACTCCTCAGTGCGCCCCCAGAGAAAAGCAGTCACTCCCGTCTCCCGGTCTCCGGCCGCACTCTGTGCTCACCTGGCCTGTGAGCGAGCGTTTGTATCTCTGGCACCCGACCCCGTGTGGAGTCTCCAAACCCAGCAGATCCCTGCGGTGCGTTCCCGCGCCACTCCTCCTGGGGGACAGAGGGGAGTCTCCCCGGCTCTGCCGCTTGTTGGGTCCCTGCTGGAGGAGCAGTGGCCCAGCTGGGCCGCGGATCACAGTTTATGGCAACCCCCAGCTGAGACCCCACGCCTCGGCTCCGTCTCTGCAGCCGGCTTCCCTGCTCCGATACCTGGGAGCTCTGGTGCACTCAGGCACCCCTGGTCTTTCTGTGACCCCAAGGTTCCTGAGACCACACTGTCCCCGGAGGATTCCCCCCCCCCCCCGCGCTTAGCCACTGGAGCGACGTCCCTCAGCGGAGCCGACTTCTAAAAGGTCCGATTTTGTGCTCCCTGGGTCTATCACTTGCCAGAAGTGGCCGATGGAGGCCCCCTCCCCTGCCATCTATCCTCCTGAATATCGCCTCGGATTCACTTCTCCGCACATCCTACCTTACAGTAAGTGGTCGCTTCTCTGTTCAGAGAGTTGTTGCTACTCTCCTCTTCGATCTCCTGTTGAGTTCGTAGGTGTTCAGAATGGTTTGATCCCTATTCAGCTGAATTCCTGAGACCAGATGAAATCCAGGTCTCCTACTCCTCCGCCATGTTGCTCCGCCCTGCAAACCAGATGATTTTTAAATGAAAGAAAAAAATACACAGCGAAAATATCCCTAAAAAATAAAAGTGAAATAATGACATTATTAGACAAACAAACCATGAGAGAATTGGTCAGCAGCTTACAAGCACTGCAAGAAATGTTTAAAAAAAGTTATTCAGGCTGAAGGACAATGATATCAAAGTTTGGATTTATACAAAGAAATGATGAATCTCAGACATAATAAATATGTGGGTAAATATAAAAGATTTTTTCTTTTTTTATTGTATTGAGAGTATTGTATTCAATGTCCAGAGTGTTTATAATATATATATAGAATTTAGAATGTATGCAATAACACAAATGCAGGAGGGAGAAATGGAATATCTTTTTTTGCATTTTTGTTTGTATGGTTTTTGGAGCTTTTTGCATTTTTTATTGTGGTAAAATATAGATAACATAAAATTTGCCTTTATAACCATTTTTAACTATATAATTATGAATTTGCCTATTCCACTTATTTCATATAGGTGGGATGATACCCATACTTGTCCCTTTGTATCTGGCTCATTTCACTCTGTTTTCAAGTTTCATCCACGTGGTAGCATATATCAGGACTCCATTCCTTCCTATGGCTGAATCATATTCCATTATATGTAATACTACATTTTATTTATCCATTCATCTGTTGATGGAAACTTGGGTTGTTCCATCTTTTGGCGATTGTGAATAATGCTGCTATGAACATTAGTGTTCGAGTATCTGAGCCCCTTTTTTCAATTATTTGGGGTATATCTAGGAATGGAATTGTTAGGTCGTATGGTAATTCTATGTTCAACTTTTTGAGGAACGGATAAACTGTTTCTACAAGGGCCACATTATTCTACATTCCCACCACCAGCATTATATGAGAGTTCCAAAGTACACATCCTCACCAACATTTGTTATTTTATCATTTTTTGGGTATAACATCCATTCTTTTAGGAGTGACACAGTATCTCACTGTGCTTTTGATTTGTATTTCCCTAATGACTAATGATGTTTAGCATTTTTTCATGTGCTTATTTGCCATTTGTATATTTTCTTTGGCAAAATGTCCATTCAATTCCTTTGTCCATTTTAAAATTGTTTGTCTTAATCTTGTTTGTCTTTTTGTTGTTGAATTGTAGAGTTCTTTGTATATTCTGAATATTAAACCTTTATCATGTATATATTTGTAAATATTTTCTCTCATTTTGCATATTGTTTTTCATTCTTTTGATAGTTTGATGCACAAAAGCTTTTTTGATAGACTCAAATTTATCTATTTTTTCTTTATTACCTGTGCTTTTGGTGTTGTAGTTATGAAGCCATTGCCAAATCCAAAGTTGTGAAGATTTGTTCTATATTTTCTTAGACTTTTAAGAGTTTTAGCTCTTAAATTTAGGTAAGTTAAAAGTCCAACTTCATTTCTACATGTGGATATCCAATATTCCCAGCACCATTTCCTGAAGCCTGTCTTTTTCCCATTGAATAGTCTTGGCACTCTTGCCAAAAAGCAATTGATCATAGATGTTAATTTATGGGCTCTCAATTCTATTTCATTGGTCTACATGTCTATCTGTATGCCCAGTAGCACATTGCTGTAGCTTTGTAGTAAGTTTTGACATTGTGAAGTATGAATTCTCCAACTTAGTTCTTTTTCAAGATTATTTTGGCTATTTGGGATACCTTCAAATTCCTTATGAAAACACAGTAGGGATTTGATAGGGATTGCATTGAATCTGTAAACTACTTTGGGTAGTATTGTCACCTTAACAAAATTAAATCTTCTGATCTATGAACATGGAATGTTTTTCTGCTTATTTATGTCTTTAATTTCTTTAAGCAATATTTTGTGGTTCAGTATACAAGTTTTACACTTGCTTTGTTGAACATGTGTAATTATTTTATTATTTTTGTTGTTATTAAAATGAAGTTGTTTTCTTAATTTCCTTTTTGGATTGTTCATTGCTGTCACATGGAAAGGCAACTGATTTTTGTGTGTTTTTTTGGTATCTCACAACTAGGCTGAATTCGTTTATTAGCTATAACAGGGTTTTTGGGGGGAGATTGGCAGGTGGATTCATTAGGATTTTCGACATATAAGATCATGTTATCTGCAAAAGAACACATTTTATTTCTTCCTTTCCAATTTGGATGCTTTCAATTTCTTCTTATTGCTTAATTGTTCTTGCTAGAACTCCCAGTACTATGTTGAATAGAAGTATCAGAAGCAGGTATCCTTGTTTTGTTTCTGATCTTAGGAGAGAAGTTTTCACTATTTCACTATTAAGTATTATGTTCACTAGGATTTTTCATATATGGCTTCAGCTTCTATCATGTTGAAGTTCTTTTATATTACTTGCTTATTGAGTGTTTTTATCATAAGAGGGTGTTGCATTTCGTCAAATGCTTTTTCGGTGTGAATTAAGATGATCATGTGATTTTTTCCCCCTTTCATTCTATTAACATACACCGATTTTCATATGTCAAAACTGTCAACTACTTTTTTTCCTTGTGAATGAGCCACATTTTCCTGTTTCTTTGTATGCTTTATATTTGTTTTTTGTTGTTGTTGTTGAGACCTGGACATTTTGAATATTATAATGTGGTAACTCTGGAAATCAGACTCACCCCTTCTCAGGGATTGCTATCAAGGGCTACAGTTTTCTATTTTAATAATGACTTTTCCAAACTACTTTTGCAGAGCCTGTATTCCTTGTTGTATGTGGTCACTGAAATTTCTGTTGTTATTTTTGAAGTCAGTCTATGACGGGAAGAGTGTGATCTCCTCAACAATGTGTTCGAGCTCTTTAAATCTTCTGATAGGTGCTGTCAGGGAAGCTGTCACAACCTGAGAGGGCTGAAACAGAGGTAAGTGTTTGTGTTGGTCCCCCAGGGAACAACCAGGCTAACCAAAATGTACAACCCAGTTATCATTATTGCCCACCCTGGCACTATCCCCACAGCAACAGAGGGACTGAGGAACAGGGCGTGGTAGCTGGTTCATGTCTGCTGCTCTCTTACCAAGGTTCAGTAGTCTTTCCTTTCACCAAGTGTTCCACTGGTTGCAGTAAATGTCTGGCCAGGTTCCAGAGTTCTGAAATAGTTGATTCTGATTTTTTCCAAGTTAATATTTGTTTCAGTGAAGGGACTGACCCTGAGGCTTTCTCCTTCACTATTTTCCATGATCAGGAAGTATCTTTTTTTAAGAATCTTACATTATATGTGAAAAAGTGTAATATTACTTAGCTGTATATGAAGTTAAAAAGTGATACAAAAATGCATAGATATTATATACATAATTATATGCATTATATGCATAGGTATTATAAGCCTAGAGCAAATGCAAAAGGCAACACATAAAGTTTACCTAATATGCCAATCAAAGATATAAAATAGTATTCTAAAAAATATTAAATTAATCCAAAGGAGGCAGGAAAAGAGCAAAAGAGGAGCAAAAAACAGAAGAGACAAATAAAAAACAAATAGCAAGACAACAGACCTGAATTCAACCATATCTATAATATATTACATGGAAATGATCTAAACACTCCAATTAAAGTGCAAAGATTTCTAGTCTGAATTTTTAAAAATGTCCTAGTCATATGCTCTTTGCAAAAAGTGAGGTTTACATATAAAGACATAGATTAGTTAAAAGGATATCATCCAAAATATATAAAGGATTCTTGCAACTCAGCAATAAAAAGACAAATACCCTAATTTAAACATAGGCAAAACATTTGAATAGACATTTTTCAAAGAAGATATACAAATGAAAAATAAGGACATGAAAAGATGCTTAGAATCATTACCCATCATGGAAATTGAAATAAAAACCACAATGAGATACCACTTCATACTCACTACGGTGGTTATAACCCAAACGACAGATAATAACAAGTGCTGACAAGAATATGGGAAAAGTGGGTGGGTGGGTAGATGGGTGAAATAGGTGATGGGGATTTAAGAGCACACTTATCATGAGGAGCACTGAATAATGTATAGAACTGTTGAATCACTATATTGTAGACCTGAAACTAATATAACACCATATGTTAACTATACTGGAATTAAAATTACAAACTTAATAAAAACTTAAAAAAAAAAGAATATGGGAAAAGTAAAACCCCAGTACACTGCTAAATGAAATTAACAGGGCACAGATTGGAAGATGAATATACAAATTCATTTGTATTTCTACATACCAACAAAGAAGAAGTGGAAAGTAAAATTAAAAATACATTCATAATAACATCTCCAAATTTAAATTACTTAGGAAAAAATTTGACAAAATAGGTGTAAGACCTATACACTGAAAACTACAAACATGGTTAAAATAAATGAAGGGAGGAATCATGTTTATGGATTAAAAGATTCAGTTCTCAAATTGACCTATAGACTCAACATAATCCAAATCAAAGTCCCAACAAGCTTTCTAAAGAAAAGAAATGTATAAGCTGAATCTAAAAATTATATGGAAACATAAAATACCTGGATTGGCCAAAACAAATTTGAAAATTATATTACCTGACTTAGTATAAGCTATAATAATCAAGACAGTGTGGTATGAAAATATAGATTGACCTATATTCTATAAAGCAATGAGGTTATATATATAATAATGAGATTATATACATATTTATGAGACTATGTTCTATATATGAGACTATATTAGACTATATATATAGTCGCTTAATTAAATTCTAATATATATATTAGATTATATATAGTCTCATTGTTTTACAGAATATAGTCTCATTTTTTATATATATAGTCTTATATATAGTTTTTATATATATATAGTCTTTATGTATATAGTTTGGTATATAGCTTCATTCTATATAGAATATATATAGAATATTAGAATATATATCTATACATATGGAATATAGATAGATATAAATACATATAGATATATAGAATATAGAATGTCTATATATCATATAGTATATATAGGATATGATCACATATATTATCATATATACTATATAGAAGATATAGAAAATATATATGTATCTATATATTATAGAGAATTGATTTTCAACAAAATATCCAAGGTAATGCAATGGGGATAGAAAAATCTTTTCAACAAACTGTGCTGGAGTAACTAGATATCTATATGGAAGAAAATGAGCCTCAATCTTCATCTCTCTAAGCTAGCTCAAAATGGATTATGGACCTATATATAAAATAAAAGATTGCAAGGTATAGGAAAAAAAGTTAGGAGAAAAATCTTCACAACTTTAGGATAAGCAAAAATGTCTTATATAAGATGAATAAAGAACTAACGATAAGAGAAAAATAATGATAAATTTGACTTCATCAAAATTATAATCTACTCTTAGAAGAAATCTACCAAGAAAATGAAGACAAGCCACAGACTAGAATATTCATAATACACCTATGTGACAAGAGACTTGTATCCAGAAAATATAAAGAACTCTTATGTATTAGGAAAACAAATGAGCCAATTATTTTTAAGTGGGAAAAAGGTTTGACTAGACACTTCACAAAAGAGGATTTACAAATGACCAATAAGCACATGAAAAAATGCTTAATATGATTAGGCATCAGGAAAATGTAACTTAAAACCACAATTAGATACCACTATACACCCTCTAGAATGGCTAATATCAAAAAGACATACTATCAAGTTTTGGCAAGGTTAGGAACCTTTAGGACAGCTATACATTGCTGGTGGGAGCATAATACAGTCCAACCACTTTGGAAAATCATTTGGCATTCTCCTATAAAGTTAGTATCTTACCATCTGACCTAGAAATTTCACTCCTAGATACTCCTCAAGAAAAATAAAAACCAATGCCCACACAAAGGCTTATAAATGGATGATTATGGCATTTTCATTTATAATAGTCCCAAACTGTAAATAACTCAAAAATCCATCAAGATATGAATAGATAAATCAATTGTGATATGTATGGACAACCAGTCAGCAATAGAAAGGAATGAACTACTGCTATAGACAACAAGAATGATTCTCAAAAACAATATGCTGAACAAAATAAGTCAGACACAAAACAGTACCCTCTTTTTTATTTCATTTAAATGAACTTCTAGAACAGATACAGCTATCTTTAGTGTTAGAAATCAGATCAGTGGTTGTCTTTAGCCCAGGGCTATTTGGCTGGTGGAGAACAGGAATTGATTGCAAAGGGCACAAGGGAACTTTTTGGGATGGTAGAAACATTCCATATCCTGATGGGTGAGGGGTTACATGGGTATAATCATTTTTTTAAAGCTCATCAAACTGTGTACCTTTTAAAAAAGAGTACATGTTATTGTGTATAAACTACATCTCAGGGAAGTTTATTTTTTTAAAGTTTTTAAAATGCTGATCATAGTAACATTCAGTTAACAGTCAGGTTGGTTTAATGCAATACAACTTTGTACTAAATGCCAAGGAGGGAATACAAAGTTGAGTTAGACACGGCCTTGCCTCTGTATACCTTTCTTCAGACAGATAGGTATACAGATAATTATTACACAAAACAAATTATAATTACATCCTTTTACAATTTCATACTACCATGAAAGGACAAGACTTAGTCTAGCTTTCTATAACTGTATAAGAACAATGTGGATTCAGCTAGTGGGGGCACGGAGCAGGGGCAGGTCTTTCACCATAAAATCTACATACAACTATGTACAACAAAGCATTAAATATATTCACTCAAACCCAATTAATTGTACATTTGTAACAATATGCAAAGCACATTTAAGAAATTCTTGTTGAGGGCCGCCTGGGTGGCTCAGTTGTTTAACGATTGCCTTTGGCTCAGGTCATGATCCCAGGGTCCTGGGATTGAGCCCTGTATTGGGCTCCCTGCTCCTCGGGGAGCCTGCTTCTCCCTCCCCTTCTGCCTGCCGCTCTCCCTGCTTGTGCGCTCTCTCTCTGTCAAGTAAATAAATAAAATCTTAAAAAAAAGAGAGAGAAATTCTTGTTGAATGGGAAGTTATGTAATTTAGGATTAATTTAGGACTTTAGAGGTAAGGTATCATTAATAATAAAGAACCAATGGGCATTGTATACTTTTTTCTTTACCACATTCTTTTATGATGATAAATTGGCATGACAAAATAAGTGTAAGCTTTGGAGAGAAACCTAATAATAATAATAACAACAATAATAATAATAGCTAACATTTACGAGAGTTTAGTAGATGCCTGGCAGTGTGCAAAGTCCCTTGCATACCTTATCTTATTGAATCTTCACAGTGAATCAATATATATCTGTGAAATAGGTATTATTATTATTATTAACCATTTACAGATGAGGAAACTGAAAATTGGAAAGGCTAAGTAACTTTGCCCAAGTTTACAAGCTCATAACAGACAAAGCCAGGAACTGAACTAAGGTTTATTGCTCCTTGAGCTTAACTTACTGCCTCAAATTCCAGTTTGGTACTTATTAGCTTTGTGTCCTTTGCAAGTAAAATAGGCCTTTGAGCCTCAACTTTCTTGTCTACTGGACAAGAATAATTTATGGCGGGCTCTTGATTAAATGAGATGATTTAAGTTAGCACATTATTTGGAAAGGATACAATTAACATAGCTTTTCTTTGCTCCTTAATTTAGACTTAATTTATAACATGTATAGTATAGGACTTTGTGACTATCAAATGAGAGAATTATGTAAAAGTCCTTTGCAAACAACAGAACACCATATAAATTCTATTATTGTAAATCTACAGAGACATAAGTAAAACTTAGCTGTGTTCTTTAAAAAAAAATTCAGCATGTAAAATTAAAACTCCTAAGACTGCCCTAAGAGTAGTTTTCAAACCTGACTGCCTAGCAGAGTTACTGGGGGAATGTTGTAAAAACCATATTCCTTAGTCACATTCTATCTACACAGAGTTATTGAATTTAAGATCTCTATGTTCCTGGAATCCAAATGATTCTAATGCACCTGTCTGGATGGCTGCCCCTATAAAAACCACTTCATGTTTATCATCATTCAATAAATACTTAATGTATTTCAACTATGTCAAAGCACTGTGTGGGTCCTATGAATAATGATCTGTAATGAGTAACGCCAATTATTCACAATTGGATATCTCTGAAGTGTATAATAGCATTCTTTTAGTGTCTTAAATGTTCTAAAATCTGCTTTATATTTTTAATTTATCTAGAAAAGCATTTCTTGAGAAAATTCCTTTTTTATTGAAATACATAGATTGAATTAAGATAGTTAAATAAATATGAAATAAATCTATACATTCCTCATGCACGATTCTTTATAATGATAAAAATATATGTGTGTATAAAGAATAAATAGTAAGAGAGGAGTCCAAGATGGCAGAGGAGTAGGAGACCTTAGTTTTGTCTGGTCCCAGGAATTCAGATAGATGGCTATCAAATCATTCTGAACACCTGCAAACTTAACCAGAGATCTAAGAAAAGAATAGCTGCAACTCTACAAATAGAAAAGTGATACCTTTCTGCAAGAATGACAGGATGGAAAAACTCACTTCAAAAAAGAGAACAAGAGGCAGGACTGACTGCCAGGGACCTAATCATTATAGATGTAAGTAAGATGTCAGAACTAGAGTTCAGAATAATGATTATAAAGATACTAGCAGGGCTTGAAAAAAGCATAGAAGACACTAGAGAATCCCTTCCTGGAGAAATAAAAGAACTAAAATTTAATCAAGTTGAAATTAAAAAAGACTATTAATGAAATGCAATAAAAAAATGGAGCCTCTAACTGCTAAGATAAATGATGCAGAAAAGAGCATTAGTGATATAGAAGACCAAATGAATAAAGAAGCTGAGAAAAAGAGATAACTACTGGATCATGAGGGGAGAATTCAAAAGATAAGTGATACCATAAAGCAAAACAATATTAGAATAATTGGGATCCCAGAAGAAGAGGAAAGAGGCGGGGTAGAAGGAGGAAAGAAAGAGAGGAGGAAGGGGGCAGAAAGTATATTGGAGCAAATTATAGCAGAGAACTTCCCTAATCTGGAGAAGGAAATAGAATTCAAATCCAGGAGGCACAGAGAACCCCCCCTTAAAATAGGTCAACACCTCAACATATAATAGTGAAACTTGTAAATCTCAGAGACAAAGAAAAAGTCCTGAAAGCAGCTCAGGACAAGAGGTCCATGGGTAGAAACAATAGATTGGCAGAGACCTATCCACAGAGACCTGGCAGGCCAGAAAGGAGTGGCATGATATATTCAGGATGCTAAATGAGAAAAATATGCAGCCAAGAATTGGCTAAATGACAAGCAACGTTGTCATTCAAAATAGGAGAGACAAAAAGCTTCAAGGACAAACAGAAACTAAAAGAATTGGTGATCAATAAACCAGCCCTGCAAGAAATATTAAAGAAGATACTTTAAGCAAAGAGAGGGCCCCAAAGTAACATAGACCAGAAAGGAATAGAGACAATATACAAAAACAGTGACTTTACAGGTAATACAATGGCACTAAATTCATATCTTTCCATAGTTATTCTCAATGTAAATGGGCTAAATGCCCCAATGAAAAGACACAGGGTATCACTGGATAAAAAAGCAAGACCCATCGATATGCTGTCTCCAAGAGATTCATTTTAGACTGAAAGACACCTCCAGAATTAAAGTGAGGGGATGGAAAACCATTTATCCTGCTAATGGACATCAAAAGAAAGCTGGGGTAGCAATCTTTATATCAGACAAACTCGATTTTATTTACTTATTTTTTAAAAGATTTTATTTATTTATTTGTCAGAGAGCACAAGCAGGGGAAGTCACAGGCAGAGGGAGAAGCAGGCTCCCTGCTGAGCAAGGAGCCCGATGTGGGACTCTATCCCAGGACCCTGGGATCATGACCTGAGCTGAAGGCAGATGATTAACTGACTGAGCCACCCAGGCATCCCCAAACTCAATTTTAAACCAACGAATGTAATAAGAGATGAGAAAGGACACTATATCAAAATTAAAGGGTCTATCCAACAAGAAGATCTAACAATTGTAAATATTTATGACCCTAACATGGGAGCAGCCAATTATATAAACCAATTAATAACAAAATTAAAGAAACACACTGATAATAATTCAAAAATAGTAGGGGACTTTAACACCCCACTCACAGCAATGGACAGATCATCTAAGCAGAAGATTCACAAGGAAACAAGGGCTTTGAATGACACACAGGACCAGATGGACTTCACAGATATATTCAGAGCATTCTATCCTAAAGCAACAGAATACACATTCTTCCCAAGTGCACATGGAACATCCTCCAGAATAAATCACATACTGGGTCACAAATCAGGTCTCAACCAGTACCAAAAGATTGGGATCATTCTCTGCATATTTTCAGACCACAATGCTTTGAAACTTGAACTCAATCACAAGAGGAAATTTGGAAAGAACTCAAATACATGCAGGCTAAAGAGCATCTTAAAGAATGAATGGATCAACCAGGAAATTAAAGAAGAATTTAAAAAATTTATGGAAACAAATGAAAATGAAAACACAACTGCTCAAAACCTTTGGGATGCAGCAAAGGTTGTTCTAAGAAGGAAGTATATAGCAATACAAGCCTTTCTCAAGAAACAAGAAAGGTCTCAAGTACACAACCTAAACTTACACTTAAAGAAGCTGGAGAAAGAACAGCAAGTAAAGCCTAAACCCAGCAGGAGAGAAATAAAGATTAGAGCAGAAATCAATGAAATAGAAACCAAAAGAACAGTAGAACAGATCAATGAAACTAGGAGCTGGTTTTTTGAAAGAATTAATAAGATCGATTACCACCCCCCCCACAGCCAGACTTATCAAAAAGAAAAGAGAAAGGACCCACATAAATAAAATCATGAGTGAAAGAGGAGGGATCACAACCAACACCAAAGAAATACAAACAATTATAAGAACAATATTATGAGCAACTCCACGTCAACAAATCAGGCAATCTGGAAGAAATGGATGCATTCCTAGAGACATATAAACTACTAAAACTGAAACAGGAAGAAATAGAAAACCTGAATAGACTCATAACCAGCAAGGAAATTGAATCAGTAATCAAAAATCTCCCAACAAACAAGAGACCAGGGCCAGATGTCTTCCCAGCAGAATTCTACCAAACAGTTAAAGAAGAATTAATACCTACCCTTCTGAAGCTGTTTAAAAAAATAGAAATGGAAGGAAAACTCCCAAATTTATTCTATGAGTCCCGCATTACCTTGATCCCAAAACCAAAGAACCCACCAAAAAGGAGAATTACAGACCAATATCCCTGATGAACATGGATGCAAAAATTCTCACCAAGATACTAGCCAATAGGATCCAACAGTACATTAAAAGGATTATTCACCACAACAAAGTGAGATTTATTCCTGGGCTGCAAGGATTGTTCAACATCTGCAAATCAATCAATGTGATACAATACATTAATAAAAGAAAGGACAAGAACCATATGATCCTCTCAAGAGATGTAGAAAAAGCATTTGACAAAGTACAGCATCCTATCTTGATTAAAACTCTTCACAGTGTAGGGATAGAGGGAACATACCTCAATATCATAAAAGCCATCTATGAAAAACCTACAGCGAATATCATTCTCAATGGGGAAAGCAGAGAGCTTTTCCCCTAAAGTCAGGAACATGACAGGGATGTCCAGTATCACCACTATGGTTCAACATAGTCTGGAAGTCTTAGCCTCAGCAATCAGACAACGAAAAGAAATAAAGGCATCCAAATTGGCAAAGAAGAAGTCAAACTCTCACTCTCTGAAGATGATATGATACCTTATATGGAAAACCCAAAAGACTCCACCCCCAAATTGCTAGAACTCATACAAGAATTCAGCAAAGTGGTAGTATATCAAATCAATGCACAGAAGTCAGTTGCATATCTATATACTAACAGTGAGGCAGAAGAAAGAGAAATTAAGGAGTTGATCTTATTTACAATTGCACCCGAAACCATAAGATACCCAAGATACCTAACCAAAGAGGTAAAGGATCTATACTCTGAAAACTATAGAAAACTTAGAAAAGAAATTGAGGAAGACACAAAGAATTGGAAAAACATTCCATGCTCATGGATTGGAAGAACAAATAGTGTCAAAATGTCTATGCTACCCAAAGCAACCTACACATTCAAAGCAATCCTATCAAAATACCATCAACATTTTTTCACAGAGCTGGAACAAACAACCCTAAAATTTGTATGGAACCACAAAAGATCCAGAATAGCCAAAGGAATGTTAAAAAAGAAAATCAAAGTTGAAGGCATCACAGTTCTGGACTTCAAGCCATATTACAAAGCTGTAATCATCAAGACAGGATGGTACTGGCATAAAAACAGACACATAGATCAATGGAACAGAATAGAGAACCCAGAGGTGGACCCACAAGTATATGGTCAACTAATCTTCAACAAAGCAGGAAAGAATATCTAATGGAAAAAAGACAGTCTCTTCAACAAATGGTGTTGGGAAAATTATACGGCCATATGCAGAAGGATGCAACTGGGCTGCTGTCTTACACAATACACAAAAATAAACTGAAAATGGATGAAAGACCTAAATGAGAGACAGGAATCCATCAAAATTCTAGAGGAGAACACAGGCAGCAACCTCTTTGACCTTGACCGCAGCAACTTCTTGCTAGACACATCTTCAAAAGCAAGAGAAACAAAAACAAAAATGAACTATAGGGACTTCATCAAGATAAAAAAACTTCTGCACAGTGAAAGAAACTATCAACAAAACTAAAAGGCAACCTACAGAATGGGAGAAGATATTTGCAAATGTGTTATCAGATAAAGGGTTAGTATCCAAAATCTATAAAGAACTTACCAAAATCAACACCCAAAGAACTGATAATCCAATAAAAAATGGGCAGAAGACTTGAATAGACATTTTTCTAAAGAAAAGATACAGATGGCTAACAGACACATGAAAAGATGCTCAGCATCACTCATCATCAGAGAAATAGAAATCAAAACCACAATGAGTTATCACCTCACAGCTGTCAGAAGGGCTAAAATAACACAAGAAACAACAGGTGTTGTTGAGGATGTGGAGAAAGGGGTACCCTCTTGCATTATTGGTGGGAAAGAAACTGGTGCAGCCACTCTGGAAAACAGCATGGAGGTTCCTCAAAAACTTATTCAGTTTTTTGGGTTTTGAGTTTGATAAGTTCTTTATATATTTTGAATACTAACTCTTTATCAGATGTGTCATTTGCAAATATCTTCACCCATTCCATAGATTGCCTTTTAGTTTTGTTGGCTGTTTCCTTTGTTGCACAGAAGCCTTTTATTTTGATGAAGTCCCAATAGTTTAATTTACTTTTGTTTCCCTTGCCTCAGGAGACATATCTAGTAAAATGTTTTTGCAGCCGAGGTCAGAGAGGTTGCTGCCTGTGTTCTCCTCTAAGATTTTTATGGTTTCGTGTCTCACATTTAGTTCTTTAATCCATTGAATGCATTGAATTTGGGCACTGGAGTAATAAAAAGTAGGCCAGTATACAGTAAAAGCCAACCATGAGAGATGGGGAATCTCCACAGCCAAAAAACAAACCACTGTAATATCACATTTGGAAGATATCTGTTCTCCTTAATTTAGCATCTAAATTAGACAATGGCAAACAGAAAAAGCATTCACATAAGAATCTCACACATAAGATAAGCATACAAAAAAGAATCACCAAATACTTGAAAAAAAAAAACACAGCATAACAGAAGCATTAAACTCAATTAAGACATTAATTCCCAAGCTAACAGAAGAAGAATGTGAAATAAATATGGTGAGTTTCCATTAATATACTGCAATAAGTTCATATTTTCACATACCTTATCTGCTTCAAACATGTAGAAATGTCTGCAAAATATAAAAAGCAAAACCCAAAAAGGTCTTTACATTTAGGATCAATTGATTTCCAAAAAGCGTGCCAAAACAATTCAACGGAAGAAAGTAGTTTTTTCAGCACATGGTGTTGGGACAATTGGATACACACATGTGAAAGAATGAAGTTGGAACCTTACCTCATACCATACACAAAACTAATTAAAAATAGATCAAGGACCTAATTGTAAGAACTAAAACTATAAAAACTCAGAAAAAAATATTGCTATAAATCGATGTAACACCTAAAGCACAAGAAACCAAGAAAAAATAGATAGATTGGACTTCATCAAAATTAAACTTTTGTGCTTCAAAGGATGTTATCAAGAAAGTGAAAAGACAGTTGACGGAATGGGAGAAAATTTTTGCATATCTTAATGGCCTAGTATCTAAAATATACAGAAAACACTTACAATTCAACAATAAAGTTAAATCACCCAATTTAAAAATAAACAAAGGATCTAAATAGACATTTTTCCAAAGAAGATATATAAATTGCCAAAAAGCATATGAAAAGATGTTGAAGATGCCTAGCCATTAGGAAAATGCAAATCAAAACCACAATGAAATACTACTTCTCACTCACTGGGATGGCTCTAATACAAAAGACAAGTTACTACCAGCACTGGCAAAGATGTGAAGAAACTGAACCCTCATAAACTGCTGGTAGGAATGTAAAATTATGCAGCTTCTTTGGAAA
Organism: Callorhinus ursinus; assembly: GCF_003265705.2. Classification (NCBI taxonomy): domain Eukaryota; kingdom Metazoa; phylum Chordata; class Mammalia; order Carnivora; family Otariidae; genus Callorhinus; species Callorhinus ursinus. Next base: position 41,572,302 of record NW_027397077.1, on the reverse strand, counting down.
AAGTCTGGCAGTTTTTCAAAAAAAGCAAAACAAAATAAAACAAAAAACTAAAGTTACCATAAGAACCAACAGTTTCATTTTGAGGTACATACCCAAGAGAATTTAAAACGCATGTCCATGCAAAAACTGGTACACAAATATTTGTATCTATCATAGCCCCAGAGTGGAGACAACCCAAATGTCCATCACTAATGAGTGGATAAATAAAATGTGGTATGTTCATATAACGGAATATTATTTAGCGATTAAAAGAAATGAAGTATTGATGCATGTTACAAGATGTATGAACATTATGCTTAGTGAAAGAAGTCAGTCACAAAAGATTACAAGTTGTATGAGTCCATTTATATGAAATGTCTAGCATAGGCAAATCTATAAAGACAGAAAATAGATTAGTGGTTGCCTAAGGCTGAGGGAGAGGTAGGGAGTGACTGTTAATGGTACATAGTTTCTTCTGGGGATGGTGAAAATATTCCAAACGGATTGTAGTGATGGTTGGACAAACATATGAATATACTAAATAACTTTGAATTGGACATTTCAAGTGGATGAATTGCTTGGTGTGTGAATTAAATCTCTAAAATAAAGCTTTCAGTGAATGCACATTGTAATCCAACCGGTCCCCAGAATTGAACTGGATATCTACCAGGCCACTCTGAAGAACACCCATGAAATCAGCCTGAGATGTAATAAGATAGATCTGGATCTCTACAAACAGAATATTGCAGGCGGTTGGTTTCGAGGTACAAAGCCAGGAGTCGGGATTCCACGGGCAGATATCGGAGGATAAACAGCAGTGGAAGGGAGCCTGGCTGTGGGGATCCTACACCGCTGGTGATCGATAACCTCCTGCTCTGGGGACTGGGCAAAGGCTCACAGATCGGTAGCCGCTGGGAAAGGACTTTAGGGCAGCCCCCCAGACAGAAACCAGATCGGTGGGGCTGCACGTGGGAACTGGGGGCAGCTGGTGGCTTTAGAAGCACAAAGGGCAGAGATGTGCCCCCAAGCCCCAACCTGGAGGTGAGGACTGGGAGTGCTGCTGAGGGGTACACAACCCAGGACCCTGCAGTTTATAGCAGCACAGACAGAAAAGGAGAGTATGGCCTGGAGAGCTCACTGGAGAACGGACTGCGATCTCTCTGCTTTGAGGCAGAGGGTTGGAAACGATTTCTTCTGCTCTGACTCTCTGAAGGGAAAGCCGCCAGAGAACAAAAGCCCCCCAAAACCGGTTTTCACTGAGCCCATCCCCCACTAGAGGGGGCAGGGCAACTCTGCCCAAACAGCGTTGCCTGAGTAACAGTGCAGCAGACCCCTCCCCCAGAAGACAGGCTGGGAAAACAAGAGGCCAGCAACCCTAAGGTCCCTAGAAAACAGGTGCATCTTGCTTGAGTTGTGGTCAATAATTTGGACTCTGTACATTCCCTCAACCACCCCTCAAGAGAATGACTAGGAGGAAGAACCCCCAAAATAAGGAAAGACTCAGAGATTGTGACTTCTGCCACAGATTTACAAATGGATACAGATATAACCAAGATGTTGGAAATGGACTTCAGGGTAGCAGTTATGAAGACAATAGCTAGAATGGAGAAATTGATTGATGGCAACATAGAGTCTCTAAGGGCAGATATGAAAGCTGAACTGACAGAAGTTAAAAATGCTATCAGTGAGATCCAATCTAATCTAGATAATCTAACAGCTAGGGTAAGCAAGGAAGAAGAATGAATTAGTGACCTAGAAGACCAAATAATAGATAAAAAGGGAAGAGAGGAGGCCAGGGAAAAACAACTCAGAATCCATGAAAATAGAATCAGAGAAATACGTGAAACCATGAAATGTTCAAATGTCAGAATTATTGGGATCTCTGAGGGGGTGGAGAGAGAGAGGGGACTAGAAGATGTATTTGAGCAAATCCTAGCTGAGAACTTCCCTAATCTGGGGAATGAAACAAACATTCATGTCCTAGAGGCAGATAGGACCCCTCCAAAGATCAAGGAAAACAGGCCAACACCCCCACATGTAAGAGTAAGACTTGCAAATCTTAGAACCAAGGAAACCATCTTAAGGGGAGTTAGGGGGAAGAGATTCCTTACATACAGAGGGAGGAACATCAGAATAACGTCAGATCTATCCATATAGACCGGGCAAGCCAGAAAGGCCTGGCAAGACATATTCGGGGTACTAAACGAGAAGAACATGCAGCCAAGAATACTTTATCTGGCAAGGCTGTCATTTAGAATGGATGGAGAGATGCAGAGCTTCCAAGACTGGCAGAAACTGAAAGAATATGTGACCGCTCAGCCGGCCCTGCAAGAAATATTAAGCGGAGTTCTATAAAAGGAGAAAGACCCCAAGAGTGATACAGAACAGAAATTTACAGAGACAGTCTATAAAAACAAGGTCTTCACAGGCAACATGATGACAATAAATTCATATCTTTCAAGAATCACTCTCAACGTGAACGGCCTAAATGCTCCCAAAAAACAGAACAAGGTTGCAGATTGGATAAAAAGACAGGACCCATCCATATGCTGTCTACAAGGGACTCATTTTGAACCTAAAGATACATCAGGACTGAAAGTGAAGGGATGGAGCTCCATCTTCCATGCCAACGGACCTCAAGAGAAAGCTGGGGTAGCAATTCTTATATCAGACAAATTAGATTTTAAACTAAAGAGTGTAGTTAGAGACACAGAAGGACACTATATCATTCTTAAAAGGTCTATCCAACAAGAATATCTAACAATTGTAAATATCTACTCCCCCAACATGGGAGCAGCCATCTACACAAGACAACTGTTAACCAAAATAAAGAGTCATATTGACGTTAATTGTAGGAGACCTCAGTACTCCACTCTCAGCAATAGACAGATCATCTAAGCAGAAAATCAACAAAGAAACAAGAGCTTTGAATGATACAACAGAATATTCATTCTTCTCGAGCGCACACAGAACTTTCTCCAGAATAGACCACATACTGGGTCACAAATCAGGTCTCAACTGACACCAAAAGATTGAGATTATTCCCTGCATATTCTCAGACCATAAGGCTTTAAAACTGGAACTCAATCACAAGAAAAAAATTGGCAGAAATTCAAACACTTGGAAGGTAAAGACCACTCAGCTCAAGAGTCAACCAGGTCAACCTGGTCAACCAGGAAATCAAAGAAGAACTTAAACAATTCATGGAAACCAATGAGAATGAAAACACATCGGTCCAAAACCTATGGGCTACTGCAAAGGCGGTCCTAAGGGGGACGTACATAGGCATTCAAGCCTCACTCAAAAAAAAAAAAAAAAGAAAGAAAAATCCCGAATTCACCAACTAATGCTACACCTTAAAGAACTAAAGAAAAGGCAACAAATGATGCCTAAGCCACGCATTAGAAGAGAAATAATTAAGATTAGGGCAGAGATCGATGAATTAGAAACCAGAAACACAGTAGATCAGATCAATGTAACTAGAAGCTGGTTCTTTGAAAGAATTAATAAGATCGATAAACCACTGTCTAGACTTATCCAAAAGAGAAGAGAAAGGACCCAAATTAATAAAATTAAGAATGAAAGGGGAGAGATCATGACTAACACCAAGGAAATAGAAACAATTATTAGAAATTATTATCAACAACCATATGCCAATAAATTGAGCAATCTGGAAGAAATGGATGCTTTCCTGGAAACCTATAAACTCCCAAGACTGAAACAGGAAGAAATTGACAACCTGAATAGGCCAATAACCAGTAACGAGATTGAAGCAGTGATCAAAAACCCCCTGAAAAACAAGAGTCCAGGGCCTGATGGATTCCCTGGGGGACTTCTACCAAACATTCGAAGAAGAAATAACCCTATCCTCCTGAAGCTGCTTCAAAAAATAGAAACAGAAGGAAAGCTTCCAGACTCATTCTATGAGGCCAGCATTACCTTAATCCCCAAACCAGGCAAAGACCCCATCAAAAGGAGAATTTCAGACCGATATCCCTGATGAATTTGGATTCCAAAATCCTCAACAAAATCCTAGCTAATAGGATCCAACAATACATTAAAAGGATCATCCACCACGACCAAGTGAAATTTATCCCCGGGATGCAAGAGTGGTTCAACATTTGCAAATCAATTAATGTGATAGGACACATTAGTGTGAGGAAAGAGAAGAACCATATGGTCCTCTCAATGGATGCAGAAAAAGCATTTGACCAAATACAGCATCCTTTCATGATTAAAACTCTTCAGAGTAGAGGGATGGAGGGAACATTCGTCAAGTTCATAAAATCCATCTATGAAAAACCCACAGTGAATATCATCCTCAGTGGGAAAAGCTGAGAGCCTTTCCCTTAAGATCAGGAACACATCAAGGATGCCCACTCTCGCCACTATTGTTCAACATAGTACTAGAAGTCCTAGCAACAGCAATCAGACAACAAAAAGAAATAAAAGTATTCAAATTGGCAAAGAAGAAGTCAAACTCTTTCTCTTCGCAGATGACATGATACTTTACGTGGAAAATCCAAAAGACTCCACCCCCAAATTACTAGAACTCATACAGCAATTCAGTAATGTGGCAGGATACAAAATCAATGCACAGAAATCAGTTGCTTTCTTACACACTAACAATGCAACTATAGAAAGAGAAATTAGAGAAACGATTCCATTTTCAATCGCACCAAAACCCATAAGATACCTCAGAATAAATCTAACCAAAGAGGGAAAGGAACTACAGAACACTCATGAAAGAAATTGAAGAAGACACAAAAAGATGGAAAAATATTCCATGCTCATGGATCGGAAGAAGAAACGTTGTTAAAATGTCTATGCTACCCAGAGCAATCTATACCTTCAATGCCATCTTGATCAAAATTCCAATGACATTTTTCGAAGTGCTGGAACAAACAATCCTAAAATTTGTATGGAATCAGAAATCGCCAAGGAAATGTTGAAAAAGAAAATCAAAGCTGGGGTCATCACGTTGCCGTGATCACGATTTCAAGCTATATAACAAAGCAGAGATCAGCAAGCCAGCATGGTACTGGCACTAAAACAGACATATAGACCAATGGAAGAGAATAGAGAGCCCAGATATGGACCCTCAACTCTATGGGCAAATAATCTTTGACAAAGTAGGAAAAATATGCAATGGAAAAAAGACAGTGTCTTCAATAAATGGTGCTGGGAAAATTGGACAGCCACATGCAGAAGAATGAAACTCGACCATTCTCTAACACCATACACAAAGATAAACTCAAAATGGGTGAAAGACCTCAATGTGAGACAGGAATCCATCAAAATCCTGAGGAGAACATAGGCAGTAATCTCTTTGACATCGGCCACAGCAACTTCTTTCAAGATACATCTCCAAAGGCTAGTGAAACAAAAGCAAAAATGAACTTTTGGGACTTCATCAAGATAAAAAGCTTCTGCACAGCAAAGGAAACAGTCAACAAAACAAAGAGGCAACCCACAGAATGGGAGAAGATATTTGCAAATGACACTACAGATAAAGGGCTGGTATCCAAGATCTATAAAGAACTTCTCAAACTCAACACCCAAAAAACAAATAATCAGGTCAAAAACTGGGCAGAAGACATGAAGAGACACTTTTCCAAAGAAGACATACAAATGGCTAACAGACACATGAAAAAATGTTCATCATCATTAGCCATCAGGGAAATTCAAATCAAAACCACACTGAGATACCACCTTACAACAGTTAGAATGGCAAAAATTGACAAGGCAAGAAACAACAAATGTTGGAGAGGTTGTGGAGAAAGGGAAACCCTCTTACACTGTCGGTGGGAATGCAAGTTGGTACAGCCACTTTGGAAAACAGTGTGGAGGTGCCTCAGAAAATAAAAAATAGAGCTACCCTACGACCCAGCAATTGCACTCCTGGGTATTTACCCCAAAGACACAGATGTAGTGCAAAGAAGGGCCATATGCACCCCAATGTTCATAGCAGCAATGTCTGCAATAGTCAAACTGCGGAAAGAGCTGAGATGCCGTCTAACAGACGAATGAATAAAGAAGATGTGGTCCATATATACAATGGAATATTACTCAGCCATCAGAAAGGATGAATACCCAACTTTTACATCAACATGGATGGGACTGAAGGAGATTATGCTAAGTGAAATAAGTCAAGCAGAGAAAGTCAATTATCATACGGTTTCACTTACTTGTGGAACACAAGGAATAGCATGGAGGACATTAGGAGAAGGAAGGGAAAAATGAAGGGGGGGGAATCGGAGGGAGAGATGAACCATGAGAGACAATGGACTCTGAGAAACAAACTGAGGGTTTTAGACAGGAGGGCGATGGGTCAGCCCGGTGATGGGTATTAAGGAGGGCACATACTGCATGGAGCACTGGGTGTTATATGAAAAAAATGAATTGTGGAACACTACATCAACAACTAATGATGTAATGTATGGTGATTAACATAACATAATAAAATAAAATTAAAAAAACTCTTAATAAGCTAAGAATATAAGGAACTTCCTTAATCTGAAAAAGGGTATGTTAAAAATTAACCAACCAAATAAACAGCAGGAAAAACCCAGTGAATATATTTAATGGAGAAATATTGAAAGTTTTCCTCCTGAAATTAGAGATAAGACAAGAATATATGTTATCACCACTTCAGTTAACATTATATTGGAAGTCCCAGCCAGTGCAGTAGGGCCACAAAGAAAAAGGATATAAGGATTGGAAAAGAAATAAACAATCATCATCCACAGATGACATGATTGCATAAGTAGAATCCAAAAAAGTCTACAAACCATTACAATAAGTAAATTTAACAAAATTGCTAGATATTGGATCCACATACAAAAATATGAGTGGTATTTCCATATACCAGAAATAAACAATTAGACAACACAAATTTTTAAATGATCATTTATACATATTTATAAATATAATATATTATATATATGTATTTGTAATAGAAAAAAAATCAACTCTCCAGGATAAAATATCTAGCAAAAGATTTGGAAGACTCCATACAGAAAACTAGAAAACATTACTTAGAGGAATTAAAAAAGACCTAAGTAACTAGAAGTATACACCATATTCAAGAATTGGTAGGCTCAATATTGTAAACATGTCAAGTCTTCCCAATGGATTCAAAACAAAACAAAAAAATTTCAGAAGGCTTTTTGTGGAAAATGACAAGCTGAAGAATATTAAGATAATTCTGATGAACACTCATGTTACAGTTACTTGATAACAAGGCTTACCATAAAAATATAGTAATTCAGACAATGCCATTTACAAAAGTATAGACCCCTAAAACATAATAGGGGGTTCTAGAACAGACCTCCAGAGATTTATGATAAAGTAGTCACTGTAATTTAGTAGGTCATAGATTGTCTTTTCATTTAATAGTGCTGAATGGATTTGATATCTATATAGAAAAATAAATAAATCTTGACTCTTATCTCCTATCATACACTAATCAATTCCAGATGATTTGTAGATCTAAATATAAAAGGAAAGACAATAAAGATTTTAGAATATAGGAGAATACAGAACAATTTCTTAAATAGGAACAGAAAGCAATGAAATGAAGGGAAATCTTGATATTTAGGACTTAATTAAAATTAAGAACTTCTGTTGATCAAGAGGTAGGGAAAGTAAATTAGAGGCCAAAGGATTGTAAAGGAAGATTGAAAATAGTCCTTCTTGGTAGACAATATGAATGTCTATATAGAAAATCCAAAAATTTCTATACATACAGCTAATGAGAGAATGCAGCAAGATTCTTGAAGAAATCAACAATTAAAAAAACCAATAGCACTCCTATACACCAGTAATAATAAGTCAGTTAGGAAATAGGTAAAGGATGTCTATCATAACAACAAAAACTATAAGCTATCCAGGAATAAATCTAAGAAAGCTTATTCAAGATAATTTTGTGAAGATAATTTAAAAACACTACTGAAGAACATAGAAGTCCTAAATAAATGGAGAGCTATATCACATTTATGGGCTAGAAGACTCAGTTTGTAAAAATGGCACTTCTCCCTAAAATTCATTTATATATTTAATACAATTACAATACAAATCTCAGCAGGGTTGATTTGTCAACCTAACAAACTCACCCTAAATTTTTATGGAAGGGCAAAGAGTCATGAATCACAAAGACAATTTTGAAGGAGAATGTGGTAAGGGACTTTTCTTATCAGATAATAAAATTTATTAATTACAGGAAGATAGTGCAGTATTTGTGTAAGGACAGATGAATAAATTAATGGAACAAATCTGAGGAGCCACAAATATACCCAAGCATTGATGTATGATAGAAATATCACTGCAAGTACATGAGGATTATTCAAGAAGTTATTGTGGGATCATGGTTATCCATATAGGAGAAAAATGAAACAATTCCTCCATCACAATACCACAAATATTAATTTCAGGTACACCAAAGACCTAAATGTTAGTGGCAGATTTATAGAAGGGGGTGTAGGAAAGTATCTTTATGATCTTGAGATAAAGAAGGATTTCTCAAAACACTACATCAAAAACTAATGATGTAATGTATGGTGATTAACATAACAATAAAAAATTTTTTAAAAAAGAAGGATTTCTCAAATAAGATGCAGAGAATACAAACCATAGGGGAAGATATTAATAATATGAGTAGATTAAAATTTAAAACTTTCATGTTTCCTATTTCCTAGGAATAAAAGGGAAGTTTCTTAACCTGATATATTTCATCTATCATATTTAATAATTTACTATGATGAGCATTTCCTAAAATTAAGAAACAAAACAAGGATGCTTCTTACTCATAATTTTCAACATTTTATTGGCGGTCCCAGCCAATGAAAATACAAAACAGGGAAATACTTCAGGTAAAAATATCAGAAAGGAAAAGACAATATTTGCAAATTATATGATTGTTGATCTAGAAAGTCCAAGACAATCAAGTAAGAAACTATTAGAATTTTCTAATTTTCAGCCATTTAGAAAGTTAAATGGAATAAAATTCTTTTCAGAATAGCAACAACCACAAACATAACTGGAACTAATTTTCAAGAAATTAGCAAATCATATATGAAGAAAACTGTAAATTGTTATTTAAGGAATAAAAGAAGACCCAGTTGTATTAATTTATCAGCAAATATTTGTAGAGCACCTGTTAAGTGTCAGGCACTGTCCTAGGCATTGGGGCTATTTACAGCAGGAGAGAAGTACTTGTCCTCGTGGAGCTTCCATTCTAGTAAGGGGGGGACAGATGATAAACAAAATAAATAACAAAATATGAAGTATGTTAAATGGGGACAAGTGCTATGGAGAAAAATAAGGCAGGGAATAGGGACTGTTGGGGGGATGCAATTTAAAATAGGGTGGTAGGGAAGGCCTTGCTTAGAGGGACAGCATATGCTACCAAGATGGGAAGTCTTATATTGTAGTGATGTCAATTCTCCTGGTAAATAAATATGTAAATGCAATGCCTTCCCAATCAAATAATCAAGCCAACTTTGGAAAGGGAGAAAAGGCTATAATTTTCCTAACAATAAAAACACATGGTAAAGTTATGGTAATTAAAATTGCATGATCCTGATCTACAAATAAAAAAACAAACTAATGGAACAGAACAGAGAGTAAACAGGAATGTAGCATATTAAATAAGTGGTGGTGGTGGTGGGGAGACCTAATTTCCTGCTTCTTAAAGTCTTTAATTATTTGTAGTTTTCCATCAATTCTCTCGGATTTCCACCAAAAGATAATTTTATCCTTCTTTTCCAATTCTTATGCTTCTAATTGCTTTCACTTATTGAACAGCATGGACTAACACTTCCAATACCAGGTTAATAAAATGGTGACTGTGGTCACCCTTATCTTAAACCTGACTTTAGTGAGACTGCCTTTAGGATTTCCCATGAAATGAGATGCTGGTCTGGGAGCTAAGATATCTCTGTCTCTCTCTCTCTCTCTGTCTCTGTCTGTCTATCTTTATTTCTATCTCCATCTTCATGTGTACATCTATATCATATATAAAATTAAAAGCGTAAAAGCAGTGTGTATATAAATTCATGTTAATGAAATAACATCGTTTTTGTACTTTTTTTTAAAAGATTTTTTATCTATTTATTTGACAGAGAGAGACACAGCGAGAGAGGGAACACAAGCAGGGGGAGTGGGAGAGGGAGAAGCAGGCTTCCTGCGGAGCAGGATGCCTGATGTGGGGCTGGATCCCAGGACCCTGGGATCATGACGGGAGCCGAAGGCAGACGCTTAACGACTGAGCCACAGAGGCGCCCCACTCTTTGTACTTTATGATTTTAAGAAGGTATCCATTGGTTCCTATTTTATCGAGTGCTTCTATCAGGAATAGGTTTTTAATTTTGTCAAATGCTTCGATCTGCTAATATGATGTTTATGTATTTGATTGACTTATGATAACTAATGATTTCCTAGTATTAAAGCATTCTTGCATTTCTGGAACACGTTCTGCTTGATCATGACATTTGCTTAGTATGCTGTTGGGTTCTATTTTCAAATATTCTACTTAAGATTTCTGCATCAGTATTCATAAGCAAGATGGGTCTGTAGTTTTTTGTTGTTGTGGGTAAATTACATATATTTTTTGTAAATTATATTTTCCTAGAACATCAAGTCTCCAGGTCTTTCCTTCATTGTCTCACTAATACATGGTTGCGGTATCCAGAGGCTACAGCATGTGACATCACAATAAACTCAGGGTAAAAGTGGGTGAGAATCCAGCTGTATTCTATCAAACCAGATATTAAAGAGATCTGCAAAAATGTAAACCAGCCACTCCTCTCAGTAATTTTTAAAGGAGAACAGAATTTTTGTTTTTCCTAAAATTGTTATTTATGTTAACATGCAACGGGTTTTTAATTATTTAAAATTTTAATGAATACATAAATATTGTTTAAATTGTCAAATTTAATACCAAATATGGTAAATAGTAATAGATATAACCCACATAAATGAAAGTTCTTTTGGGTCTTCAGTAATTTTTAGAGGAGACCCCAAAATTGCTTCTCTTTTGATGGTTACTGTCCCCTTGCCATTTCTTATTTTGTGTCTTTGGGCTCCCTCTCCTTTTTCAAAATTAGGTTGGCTATTGGATCATTTATTTTTGTTAAATTTTTTCACTGAACCATCTTTTGATGTAATAGAGTCAGTTTTTAAATCTCATTATTTCTCCTTTTATCCTTATCAATATGTTTCTTCTGCTCTCTTTCCATTTGTATTATTTTCCTACTTTTTATTTATTTGTTTTATATTATATAACATTATATATTACACATTATAATTATATTTAATTCATTTATTTTAATATTTATCAACATAGATATTTAATACTATTAATTTCCTTTAAGCACTGCTTAGCTATATTGGTGAGATTTTGACATGTCTGTTTTTAGTATCAGCATTTTCTAGAAATTCTAGGGCTCTTTGATTATATATATTTCAAATATCATAAATAACATGGGTTTTTAAAATTTTCTTTTTATTTTTTTATGCCCTTTACAAAATATTGCAAAATTTGAATAGGAGAACTTGAAAGCATGAAGTTTTACTGTTTATCTGTTTGTACTTTGCAAGCCTCATGCACAACTCCATGCCAGGTTTGTGATAAATGAGTTTGGGCTAGATCCCCTCTGAAAGTCCTTCCAATTCTAAGATTCAAATATTCTAAATGTATGTTTACAGATCAGATTTTTAAACTCTTTTTCTTTAAAGATATTATTTATTTATTTGAGAAAGAGAGAGAGCACACACAAGTGGGGGGGAGGGGCAGGCGGAGGGGGAGAAGCAGACTCCCTGCTGAGCAGCGAGCCTGACCCAGGGCTCATCCCAGGACTCCAGGATCATGACCTGAGCCTAAGGCAGATGCTTAACCAACTGAACCAACCAGGCGTCCCTTTAAAATTATTTTTTAAAAAATAGTTGTTCCTCTCCTCAGAAATATGTTATGGCTCTAGAGAAAAAGCAAACGTCTTCATTGTGTGCCTCACACTTAGACTGACTGCAGCCAAGTAGAAAATTTCTTATAGGAGGTGAGTTTAGAATAAAGTGGAGGTGGCAAAAGGGCAGGAGACTGAATACGATTCTGGCCATTACCAACCAGGTCTCCCTGTTCTCAGGGCCACTGCCCAGTGTTACTTCACCGCACTCTTTAGTGCCTATTACATTGTGTTCAGTTGACAGCAGAAACTGCACACACGATTTATCTCCAGCAAGGGCAATTGTGCAGCAAGGAGCCCAAATGACTCTTATTTATACACTGACAACATGAAATCCTTATGCCAGCAGCTTGTTACTACCCATTAAATAACATACCATCTGTATTTGGAAGTACGCTACCACTCTCAGCATAATTCAGAAGAAGCAAAGGGGCTGATTGGTAAGTTTTAGGTTGTATTTGTTTCATAGTTCTGTTTGATTGCCTGAAATCTGTGTTCTGAGGATTTGCCAGGTGTTTTCTCAGAAGCACCCTTCTCTTTTGTGCTCTCCAATATACATTCTCCCAGTAGGCACCTAGTTGGCATTTTACCTATGGGCTGGTGCACATCTACCAAAATCCAACTTTGGTTGTTTTGTTTTTTCCCAGTTTGGCTCCCAGCAGACATACCCTTACTCACAGGAGAGTGTAGAATCTTATACTCATTTTAATATTGTATTTAAATACAGTATATTTTAAAATGAATCACTTCCTTTCATATAGAGTTCTATCTTCCTCTCTTCCTTCTATCTTACAACCATGGCACCTTTGCAGGTTTGTTGGAAGGCAACCACACCTAACTCAGGAGTGGGAATGGGAACACTGGCTTAACCCCAAGAGGTTCTGGATAGCCACCAGGAAGTTAAGCTTCCTACTTGTGTTTATCCACGATTATCTGCCACATAGTACTTTTCCTCAGTTCATTTGGATGCAGAACCTGGCATGAGGAATCCTTTGCACAATGGCATTTAAATGTTTATTGGTTTTTGATAAGCTCCTTTTTCCATGAGAAGAAAAATACATGTATTTTGTGATCCTGGAAGATTTCCATCTATTGGTCTTGGACTTCACTATGAAAGAGAGAGACCTGGGATGGGTATGAGTGAAAAAAAATGGCAATATGATACACATTTTTAATGTTCTCCAGCCTTAGTCCTTGTAACCTTTCACTAGATTGATCCAATCACTTAAAGTAAATGTTTTAATTAAAATTATATTTCAAATAGCCAGCAGCCCTGAGGCTTGGAGCAATTGTAAGGAATTAAGAATAGTGCCAAAGAGCCCAATCCCATTTTCCAAGGTACACTGTGTAGAACTCCTCCTGCTGTCTTCACTGGGCTGGAGGCGGTCGGCTCTGATCCAGAGGTTGACATTGAGTCCCGTCCCTCATTGCTGTCTGAGTACTTCGGCATGCACAGCACATGTTGCTGTCTGTTGAAGGTTCCGGACCTGTTCATCCCAGGTGGATTTTGATTTGAGTCGCTGCTACTTCTCCATTTTGATAACGGTTATAATATTAGCTTATAGCTCAGATTCAGCTAAACAGGAAGTCTAAGATCTTAGATTTAAAAACAGGCTGAGTGGGGTTGCCTGGGTGGCTCAGTTGGTTAAGTGTCTGCCTTTGTCTCAGGTCATGATCCCAGGGTCCTGGGATCGAGCCCTGCATCAAGACCGGCATCGAGCCCTACATCATCAGGCTCCCTACTCAACGAGGAGCCTGCTTCTCCCCCTCCCTCTGCCCCCCCATTTGTGCTCTCTCTTGCACATGCTCTCTCCCAAATAAATAAATAAAATCTTAAAAAAAAAAGACAGGCTGGATGAACAATCATCAGAGATGTTATAGACCGGATAGCAGAATTGGACTAGACTAGCACACTTGGCATTCCATGGAATGGAAGCAGAGATCACCTTGGGGTAAAGGCACAATAGGCCAACTGAGTGGTGTGCCTGACCTGCTATCCTGCTTTAATCAGAATAAATTTGATCTGTTTTATACATTAAGGTTCCATGCAAAAAAACTTTTTTGAAAATAAAAAGGTGTTCTATTACAAAAAAAATAAGCTTCAAAACTAATGTATTAAAAATAATGCTTATGGTTTATAAATTTCCTAGAGAATGCACAGATTCCCCAGCCTTTTAAGACTTGCTCTCTATGATTGGAAGAACAAATATTGTTAAAATGTCTATACTGCCCAAAGCAATCTACATATTTAATGCAATCCCTATTAAAATACCATCAGCATTTTTCAAAGAGCTAGAACAAACAATCCCAAAATTTATATGGAACCATGAAAGATCCCAAATAGCCAAAGCAATCTTGAAAAAGAAAAGCAGAGCTGGAGGCATCACAATTCTGGACGTTAAGCTCTATTACAAAGCTGTAGTCATCAAGACAGTATGGTACTGGCATAAAAACAGACATAGATCAATGGAACAGAATAGAATACCCAGAAGTGGAATTATGACTATATGGTCAACTAATCTTCAACAAGGCAGGAAAGAATATCCAATGGAAAAAAAAAAGACAGTATCTGCAACAAATGGTGTTGGGAAAACTGGGTAGCCTCAGGCAGAAGAATGAAACTGGACTGCTTTCTTACACCATACACAAAAATAAATTCAAAATGGATGAGAGACTTAAATGTGAGACATGAAACCATAAAAATCCTAGAGGAGAACACAGGCAGTAACCTATAGTTAATAATATCATATTCCATATTTGAAAGTTGCTAAGAAAGTAGATCCTAAAACTTCTCATCACAAGAAAAAGAATCTTGAAACTGTGTGGTGATGGATGTTAACTAGATTTAAGGTGGTGATCATTTTGCAATACATACAAATATCAAATCATTATGTTGTCCACCTGAAACTAATATAATGTTATATATCAATTATACCTCAACCAAAAAAGTATTAAAAAGAATGTCAAAAAAGAAAGAAAGAAAGGAAGGAAGGAAGGAAGGAAGAAAAAGAAAGAAAGAAAAAAAAGCTAGTCTCTCCAGCTATAACAATGTTCTTTGAAAGGGCAGTCTTAAGGAAATGTACTCAGTCAATCCATGAACTTAGCTTAGGGGCCAAACTCTGGCTTCAGAATTCTAAAGATCAGATCTAAAGCCTTGATAAATCTCTAACCTGTTCCCTTGTCTTGAGATGAGCCATGGACCCATTTCTTTACCTTAAAACAGAAAAACAGATCCCAACAGTACAAACTTGGAAGAGATATTGTGAAATTCTTAGATCGTTCAATAGGAGAGAAACTCTAGAAATTTCCTAAGGAAAAGTTATGTTTCACTCACATCTACTCAGTCTACTAGGAAATTACAACCCTAAAAATAGGTACAAAGTCCAGCTCAGGAGGCCACTCTTAATGAAATCCTTGTATCTGTAATTCTTTGGTCCCACCCTAAATTGAGCTTCCTGCAGGTCTAGGGTTCCTTTTGCCTGAATTCATGTGCTTCCTGTAGTCTGACCTGAGCATCTCTGCCCTAGCTCCCGAGAGACTGTGTTTCTGGTTCACAGCTTTAACTCTTGGGCTCGGGCTAACATCTCCATGTTCCTGAGAATCTTTTCTTCCACAGAGGCTACACCTTCAACTCTTGTTTCACAGTATTTGGTCTCCTCTGGAGGAATTTGTCAGGTTTCTCTTATATGTACAACAAGAATAATTCTATACTACAGTCATTTATTTATGCAGAAAAAAAGAGACTATTATTATACATGAAAGTGGATATCACCAGTAGTGAGTCTGGAGATCAGAGCAGTAAGTAGTGACTCCTCTCAGCATTCTTTTTCTAAACCACCAGACTTGGTTGGATACTTATGTACTTTATTATTTAACAGTTTGTAATGATCTGTTCAGTATCTATCTTCCCCATTAAGCTGTAAACTCCATGATGACAGAACCTTTATCTGTTTTGTTCATTACTATATTTCTGGGACCTGGTAAAATACCAGGGACATAGTAGGTGATCAATATATACTTGGAGATTAACTGACCAATGTTAAATTAATTCCTTAATATCTTAGGGCTTTAGTTTTTTCATCTATAAAACCAGGGGATAGAGTAGATCATCCTCACAATCCTTAGCAGATGGAGCTAAATTGTGTCATGATTTGCGAAGTGTTCTGATGTCTGCAACTTACTATGAAATGCATTAAAAATGTAAGATGGATTGTTGGATGCATAGAGGGATGGATAGATATGGGTAAAGCAAGCATAATACCATGTTAATTGTAGAATACAGGTACTGAATATAAGGGTATTTATTTTAAAGTTACTTCAACTTTCTGTGTATCTTAAATTTTTCAAAATAAAATGTTGGGGAAAATGTGGGGTTCAGAATACCCTAAAACATAGACTTTGATAGGAAAAAAAAAGCTGAAGAAAATAATTCAGTATAAAAATAATCAACAAGAGTTCAAGATTATGAATAGAGTGAACAGATGAAATAAATGTATACATTTTAATAAAATTTTGTGAACTTGCAAAGGAAACAGTAATTGTAAGACTTTAGAGGAGAGACAACAATCACAGGAGGCTACTGTATTATAAGTAGTACTTACAATAATAAGTAAGAGACTACTGTATTGTAAGACTTTAAAGGAGACACAACAATCACAGGAGACTACTAGGTGGAAAATAGTGTTCCATGGAGTAGGTGATATTTCAGCTGTGTATTGAAGGATGTGCATGATGTGGATGGGTAATGAAAATAAGAAAAGTAATTTTTAAGAAGCTGAGGATAGCTAAAAATGATAAAGTGAATATATGTGTAGAGCAAGAATGGGAAAACAAAGACAGTGAATTTTACATCAGCTTAGCTGCAACTAAAAAGGGGGAGGTAGGGTGGAAAAGCAATAATAATGATAAATAAAATGTGTTAGAATCTTCCTTACAGGGGCACCTGGGTGGCTCAGTTGTTAAGCGTCTGCCTTCGGCTCAGGTCATGATCTCAGGGTCCTGGGATCGAGCCCCACGTTGGGCTCCCCATTCAGCAGGGAGTCTGCTTATCTTGCTCTCCCTCTGCCCCTCCCCCTGCTCTCTCTCTCTCCCTCTGAAATAAATAAATACATCTTTTTTAAAAATAGAAATACTGGGGCTCCTGGGTGGCTCAGTCGTTAAGGGTCTGCCTTCAGCTCAGGTCATGATCCCGGGGTCCTGGGATCAAGCCCTGCATCGGGCTCCCTGCTCATGGGCGAGCCTGCTTCTCCCTCTCCTACTCCCCCTGCTTGTGTTCCCTCTCTTGCTGTGTCTCTCTCTGTCAAATAAATAAACAAAATCTTAAAAAAAAAAAAAGAATCTTCCTTATATGTGTGAGGTACCTGCACATAGCACTTAATTATCTCATTTAATCCTCAAAACAACCATATGAGATATTACAACTACAGTCATACGAGTAAGGAAACTGATACTTATAGTAGTTTAGTCATTTGCCCAATATCACACAGCTAATAAGTGGTAGAAATGGTACTGAAACCAGGTTTGTCTAACTCCAAAGCACAACTACTTAACCATTAGACATAATGCCTCCCTGGTAAATTGAGGCCAGACTCTAGTGGGGTTTAACTACCAAAATAAGGAGTTTGGGTTCCACTTTCTAACTGGAGATCCACTGAAAGATTTTGATGATCAGAGATCTTAAAGGAAGTGTACCTTGTAGAAATAAGCAAGAGATTGAAGCCAGGAAGCACAATTAGGAGACTGTCACAATAACGGGTGTGAATAAAGGTCTTACCCAGAATAATATCTATAGAGACAGGATAAAGGAATAGTCTTTAAGAAGAAATAATTTATTGACCTCTTCCTACTAATATTATATTGAGAAATTCACTGCTTTAGTATCAAAGAGTCAAATCAAAAGTGTCTTTAGGAGTTATATTGTGTTAGCTCAGTGAAACTCCAAAGGCAAATGAGCAGCCCAAATGTCATTCCAGTCCACTCACCAAGCTACTCAGGTCTCAGGGCTGGTTTGAGAATCTTTAGAGTATTTTTAAAAAAGATTTTATTCATTTATTTGAGAGAGATAGAGAGACAGGGAGAGCATGACTGGGGGGAGGAGCAGAGGTATAGGGAGAAGCAGACGCTCCACTGAGCCAGGAGCCTGACATGGGGCTCAATCCCAAGACCCTAAGATCATGACCTGAGACAAAGACTCTTAACCAACTGAGCCACGCAGACGCCCCTACAGAGTCTTTAGATAGGTCAGGATTGTTTTAGACATCTACAGGACTCCTTTGGACCTAGTCTTTCAATTCCCTATCACTACCCATGAGCTCTAGAGTGGATCCAAGAATCCAAACCTGTGTCATACCATCAGTAATCCAACAGAGCTAATCCCCTCCCCCAAGAATTGGATCTAGAACAACCAGCGTTTGTTAGGCAGTCAGAACTTAACCTGATCCACTGGGATGGCTGTGGCTTTCTGTTGCAAGCTGCCTGAAGGAATTAGCTGAAGGGTGGAAATTCTTATCAAAAGAGATATATATGGATATGGAGGTGGATGAAAATGAGAGGGGTGGTGTTTCCTGGGGAACATTTATTTACACATGGTGTGGGGTCCCTGAAACAGCTCTCTGGTGTTCCTTCCTCCCCTTTCTCTCTCTCAGGTTATTTCCTTGATAAAGGTGGAAGACTAGGGAGTATGGACCATGAAACAAGAGAAGAAAAGATTCCTGAAAATATAGACCAGCACAAATGTGTGTGTGTGCATATGTGCACGTGTGTGACTATATCAATATACAAACAAGATAGAAAGCAAGTTTTCAAAGAGTGATAGGGTGTTGAAGAGGGAGGGTACATCAGACAGAATTAGTAATTGCATTATTTTCCCCACATGTTTACAATCAACAGGCTTTGAAGTCCAAGGAGATTTGTAGAAGGAAGAGTACCATTCAAGTGGGAGCCCAAAGCTCAGACACTCAGAAATCACTTGTAAAGAGGGATAGTCTCATGGGGCTGTTGTGGGAATCTAACAAAAAGATAGATGACTCAGTGCTTCATAAACTGTAAAGGGTCTTTAAATTGCAAGGTGCTATATAAACTGTAAAATACTATACAAATGTAAGGGATGATGATTATGATTATTTGAGGAGGAAAACATTATTCTGAATGTAGTCTGTGGCTTGAGAATAGACAGTAATAAGGTTATTTTTTTACAAACAACAGAACTTCCCTGTTGAAATGCATCTTCTCTCTTTCAAAATCAATAACCTTGATGGGGCTTGACATTTATTTCAAAGAGAAACAATTCAAAACATATGAAACTCCTTTAATGGGATTAATTTCCTTTAGAACCAGTTTATAAACCACCCCAAATTATCTCATTAATTTATAGTCACATTTTGTTTTGAGCCTTACATGTTATCTAGCTTAACCATGAGAGTTGAATCCAAAAGAATTTTACATGCTTTTTTAAAATCAAAATTCACTCCTTAAAACAATAATTCTTAACCGTTTTTGTGTGTGTGTGTGTGTGTGTGTGTGTGTGTCGAGGACCTGCCAAAATGCACAATACCCAGAACTGTTTGCATGGGAATCTGTGTTTTCCCAGGTAAAGAACTCCTGATCTTCCACAAGTTACAGAAATTCAAATTTGAGGGTTACAGATCTAAGGACAATCATTTTCTGAGCATAAGCAGCAGGCTTGTTGGAATAAATGTTTAGGCTCCCAAAGGAATTGTTTGAAGGAAACCACACCACTGTTGGAATGATCACATGGTATGAGTATCTAAAAATTAGCCCATTAGGGTTTGTGTTGTCATTTCCATAGCTCCAGTGGTTTTTGTTGTGCGTATGCATGTGCATGCATGTGTGTGCACGCGTGCATGCATGTATGCTCTTTGCTAGTGGGATGCTTAGGGTAGCAGCATTTGCTTCCCTAGGTGTCTACCCCCAGCTCAATTTAACCAACTTAATCTAAAAGAGCCATAGCCCTAGGAAAAAGCAACTAATGGGCTGAAATTGCCCTAGAGGCCCACCTGGTTACAGGAGAAGATGAAAGGCATGATTGGCATTTGTTTAGCTGCTCCTGGGGGAGTCCTGGCCAAGGGAGGATTTGGGGCTTCCACTGGTGTTCTCCTTATGAAACAGAGAGGATTTCTTGTGATCCTCTCACACACCAACCACTGTTAGGAACAGACTTTAGATGAATTAATTCATTTAACTATTTTTTTATTCAAGTATAATTAACATACAGTGTTAAATTAGTTTCAGACGTACAATATAATGATCCAACAATTCTATACATTTTTCACTGCCCATCAAGGTAAGTGTACTCTTAATTCCCTTTATTTATTTCATCTGTCTTCCCAGCTACCTCCCCTTTGGCAACCACCAGTTTGTTCTCTGTATTTAAAAGTCTGTTTTTTTGTTTATTCCTTTTTTCTGTTTTTTTTTTTCATTTATTTTGTTTCTTAAATTCCACATATGAGTGAAATAATATGGTATTTATCTTTCTCTGACTTTTATTTCACTTAGCACTGTGCTCTGTAGGTCCATTCATGTTGTTGCAAATGGCAAGATTTCAATCTTTTTCTATGGCTGAATAATATTCTGTATTCTTCTTTTTTAAAAAAAGTTTAAAAATTTTTAAAATTTAAATTCAATTCAATTAACATATACTGTATTATTAGTTTCAAAGGTAGAATTCAGTGATTCATCAGTTGCATACAACACCCAGTGCTCATTACTTCAAGGGCCCTCCTTAATGCCCATCACCCAGTTACCCCATCCCCCCACCCACCTCCCCTCCAGAAACCCTCAGTTTGTTCCCTGGAGTTAGGAGTCTTTTACGGTTTGTCTCCCTCTCTGTTGTCCTCTTATTTTCCTTCCCTTCCCTTATGTCCACATATGGGCAAAATCACATGGTATTTATCTTTCTCTGACAGACTTATTTTGCTTAGTATAATATCCTCTAGTTTCATCCATATCACTGCAAATAACAAGATTTCATTCTTTTTGCTGGTTGTGGTATATACATTCCATTGTACGTATATACCACATCTTTATCTGTTCATCTATTGGTGGACATCTGGGCTCTTTCCATAGTTTGGCAATTATGGACATTGCTACTACAAATATTAGGGTGCATGTGCCCCTTTGAATAACTACATTTGTATCCTTTGGATAAATACCTAGTACTGCAATTACTCGGTCATATGGTAGCTCTATTTTTAATATTTTGAGGAACCTCCATATTATTTTCCAGAGTGGCCACACCAGTTTGCATTCCCACCAACAGCATAAGAGGGTTCCTCTTTCTCCACATCCTCACCAACATCTGTTGTTTCCTGAATTGTTAATTTTAGCCATTCTGACAGGTGTGAGGTGGTTTGTCATTGTGAGATTTTTATTTGTATTTCCCTGATGCTGAGTGATGTTGAGCATTTTTTTCATGTGTCTATTGGCCATTTATATGTCTGCTTTGGAGAAATGTCTCTTCATGTCTTCTGCCCATTTCTTGACCAGGATTTTTGTTTTTAGGGTGTTGAGTTTGTTAAGTTCTATAGATTTTGGATACTAACCCTTTATCTGATAAGACATTTGCAAACATCTTCTCCCATTCTGTAGGTTGCCTTTTAGTTTTGTTGATAGTTTCTTTCACTGTGCAGAAGTTTTTTTTATCTTGATGAAGTCCCTATAGTTCATTTTTGTTTTTGTTTCTCCTGCCTTTGAAGATGTGTCTAGCAAGGAGTTGCTGTGGTCAAGGTCAAAGAGGTTGCTGCCTGTGTTCTTCTCTAGAATTTTGATGGATTCCTGTCTCACATTTAGGTCTTTCATCCATTTTCAGTTTATTTTTGTGTATTGTATAAGAAAGCAGCCCAGTTTCATTCTTCTGCAGTGGCTATCTAATTTTCCCAACACCATTTGTTGAAGAGACTGTCTTTTTTCCATTAGATATTCTTTCCTGCTTTGTCAAAGATTAGTTGACCATAGAGTTGAAGGTCCATTTCTTGGTTCTCTATTCTGTTCCATTGATCTATGTGTCTGTTTTTATGCCAGTACCATCCTGTCTTGATGATTACAGCTTTGTAATACAGCTTGAAGTCCAGAACTGTGATGCCTCCAGCTTTGATTTTCTTTTTTAACATTCCTTTGGCTATTCTGGATCTTTTGTGGTTCCATACAAATTTTAGGATTGTTTGTTCCAGCTCTGTGAAAAATGTTGATGGTATTTTGATAGGGATTGCTTTGAATATGTAGATTGCTTTGGGTAGCATAGACATTTTAACACTATTTGTTCTTCCCATCCATGAGCATGGAATGTTTTTCCATTTCTTTGTGTCTTCCTCAATTTCTTTCCTAAGTTTTCTATAGTTTTCCTTTACCTCTTTGACTAGGTTTATTCCTAAGTATCTTATGGGTTTTGGTGCAATTGTAAATGGAATAAATTCCTTGATTTCTCTTTCTTCTGCCTCATTGTTAGTATATAGAAATGCAACTGACTTCTGTGCATTGATTTGATATCCTGCCACTTTGCTGAATTCCTTTATGAGTTCTAGCAATTTGGGGGTGGAGTCTTTTGGGTTTTCTATATAGAGTATCATGTCATCTGCGAAGAGTGAGAGTTTGACTTCTTCTTTGCTAATTTGGATATCTTTTATCTTTTTTTTGCTGTCTGATTGCTGAGGCTAGGCCTTCCAGACTTCGTTGAATCAGAGTGGTGATACTGGACATCCCTGTCATGTTCCTGACCTTAGGGGAAAAGCTCTCAGTTTTTCCCCATTGAGAATGATATTCATTATGGGTTTTTCATAGGTGGCTTTTATGATATTGAGGTATGTTCCCTCTATCCCTACACTGTGAAGAGTTTTAATTGAGAAAGTCTGCTGTACTTTGTCAAATGCTTTTTCTGCATCTCTTGAGAAGATCATATGTTTCTTGTCCTTACTTTTATTAATGTAGTATATCACATTGATTGATTTGCAGATGTTGAACCACCCTTGCAGCCCAGGAAAAAAATCCCACTTGGTTGTGGTAAATAACCCTTTTAATATACTCTTGAATCCTATTAGCTAGTAACTTGGTGAGAATTTTTGCATCCATGTTCATCAGGGATATTGGTCTGTAACTCTCCTTTTGGTGGGTTCTTTATCTAGTTTTGGGATCAAGGTAATGTTGGCCTCATAGAATGAGTTTGGAAGTTTTCCTTCCATTTCTATTTTTTGAAACAGCTTCAGAAGAATAGGTATTAATTCTTCCTTAAATGTTTGGTAGAATTCTGCTGGGAAGCCATCTGGCCCTTGACTCTTGTTTGTTGGGAGATTTAAAAAAAATTTTTTTAAAGATTTAATTTATTTATTGAGAGAAAGTGAGAGTGAGAGCGAGAGCAAGAGAGAGCACAGGCAGAGAGGAAGAAACAGATTCCCCGCTGAGCAAGGAGCTTGATGTGGGGCTTGATCTCAGGACTCTGAGATCATGACCTGAGCTGAAGGCAGACGCTTAACCGACTGAGCCACCCAGCACCCCTGTTAGGAGACACTTGATTACTGATTCCATTTCCTTGCTGGTTATGGGTCTGTTCAGGTTTTCTGTTTCTTCCTGTTTCAGTTTTGGTAGTTTATATGTTTCTAGGAAAGCATCCATTTCTTCCAGACTGTAATTTGTTGGTATGTGACTTCTCATAATATTCTCTTATAATTGTTTCTGTTTATTCAATGTTGGTTGTGATCTCTCTTCTTTCATTCATGATTTTATTTATTTGGGTCCTTTCTCTTTTTCTTTTTGATAAGTCTGGCTAGGGGCTTATTGATCTTATTAATTCTTTCAAAGAACAAGCTCCTAGTTTTGTTGATCTGTTCTGTTTTTTTTTATTTCTATATCATTGATTTCTGCTCTAATCTTTATTATTTCTCTTCTCCTGCTGGGTTTAGGCTTTATTTGGTGTTCTTTTTCCAGCTCCTTTAGTTGTAAGGTTAGGTTGTGTATTTGAGACTTTTCTTCTTTCTTGAGAAAGGCCTGTATTGCTATATACTGCCCTCTTAGGACTACCTTTGCTGCATCCCAAAGATTCTGAACTGTTGTGTTTTCATTTTCATTTGCTTCCATGTATCTTTTAAGTTCTTTAATTTCCCAGTTGACCCATTCATTCTTTAGTAGGATGCTCTTTAACCTCCATGTTTCTGTGGTCCTTCCAATTTTTTTCTTGTAGTTGACTTCAAGTTTTAAAGCATTGTGGTCTGAAAATATGCATGGAATAATCTCAGTCTTTTTGTACTGGTTGAGACCTGATTTGTGACCCAGTATATGATCTATTCTGGAGAATGATCCATGTGCACTTGAGAAGAATGTGTATAGTATCAATGTGTTTCTTTAATTTTGTTATTAATTGGCTTATATAGTTGGCTGCTCCCAAGTTAAAGGCATAAATATTTACAATTGTTAGATCTTCTTGTTGGGTAGACACTTTTATTATGATATAGTGTCCTTCTTCATCTTTTATTACAGTCTTCGGTTTAAAATTGAGTTTGTCTGATACAAGGATAGCTACTCCAGCTTTCTTTTGGTGTCCATTAGAATGATAAATGGTTCTCCACCCCCTCACTTTCAATCTGGACATGTCTTTGTGTCTAAAATCATCTCTTGTAAGCAGCATATCAATGGGTCTTGTCTTTTTATCCATTCTGATACCCTATGTCTTTTGATTGGAGCATTTAGTCCATTTACATTCAAGGTAATTATTGAAAGATATGAAATTAGTGCCATTTTATTACCTTTGTAAAGTTGCTGTTCCTTTCTGGTCTTTGTTCCTTTTGGGCTCTCTCTCTGTTCAAAGCATCCACTTTAATATTTCTTGCAGGGCTGGTTTAGGTGGCTCAGTCATTAAGCGTCTGCCTTCGGCTCAGGTCATGATCCCAGGGTCCTGGGATTCAGCCCCACATCGGGCTCCTTGCTCGGCGGGAAGCCTGCTTCTCCCTCTCCCACTGCCCCTGCTTGTGTTTCCTCTCTCGCTGTGTCTCTCTCTGTCAAATAAAATAAAATCTTTAAAAAAAAATCTTTTAGTTTTTGTCCTGGAAACTCTTTATTTCTCCTACTCTGAATGACAGCCTTGCTGGATAAAGTATTTTTGGCTGCATATTTTTCCCATTCAGCATGTTGAATATATCATGCCAGTCCTTTCTGGCCTGACAGGTCTCTGTGGACAGGATTGCTGCTAGCCTTATGTTCTACCCTTGTAGGTTAAGGACCTCTTGTCCTGAGCTGCTTTCAGGAATTTCTCTTTATCTTTGAAATTTGCAAGTTTCACTAATATGTGTAGAGGAGTTGACATATTTTTATTAATTTTGAGGGGGTGGTTCTCTGTGCCTGCTGGACTTGAATGTTTCCTTCCCCAGATTAGAAGAATTGGTTCAAATAAACCTCTGTCCCTCTCTCCTGCTCTTCAACTTCTGGGATCCCTATTATCTGGATATTATTTTACTTTATGGAATCACTGAGTTCTGAAGTCTCCCTTCATGACCCATTAGTTGTCTTTATCTCTTCTTTTCAGCTTCCTTATTTCCCATCATTTTGTCTTCTATATCACTGACTCTCTTCTGCCTCATTACCCTCGCTGTTAAAGCCTCCATTTGTGACTGCATCTCAGTAATAGCATTTTAATTTTGGCCTGATTTGATTTTAGTTCTCCTATTTCTACAGTAAGGGATTATCTAGTGTCTTCTATGCTTTTTTTCAAGCCCAGCTAGTATCTTTATAATCGTTTTTTATAAATTCTAATTCAGATATTTTACTTATATCCCTATTGATTAAATCCCTGGCAGGGAGTATTACCTCCTGTTCTTTCTTTTGGGGTGAATTTCTCCATCTAATCTAATCATTTTGTTCAGAAAAGAAAGGAGGAGGAAATGAAAAAAAGAGGAAAAAAACAGCAAAAACAGCAACAATTTCAAGAAACAAAAATTTCAAGAAGTGTTTCTGATGCATATTGTGTACACCCTTCTGTTGTGTTTTGGCTGCTCTCTCCCACTGGACCTTCCTCTACAGAGTTCCTCCTTACCTGTAGTGCAGAGTGTTTGGATCTTTAAATGGGTGTGCTTTGATCTGTTTGTCAAAATAAGCCTCGCATCTGCCATGTTCTCTTTCTCCAACTGTGCAGATTGTTTCCCTAATCCTCAGATTGTCTTCCTTGTTGTTCAAAATAGTTGAATGTTGATCTAGCTTTTGGAGATCAGGATTATCCAAGAGAAGCACTTCTGACATGAAGGAGAATTCTGGAGAGCAAGAACTGAGGCAAGAAGAAATTTTCTTCCTCTATTCATATGTTGTCACTGTGGCCTGAGGCAGAGGACAGAGACCTGCACAGGCGATGCTTAGTGGTACAGACCACTAGAACTTAGCGACAAGCCAAGCACCTGCCAATCGGATCTTCTGCATCTTTTCCATCTTCTTTATGCATCGATGGATGCTTGGGTTGTTTCCTTATCTTGGCTGTTGTAAATACTGCTGCAATAAACATAGGGGTGCATATATCTTTTCAAATTAGTGTTTTAATTCTTTGGGTAAATACCCAGTAGTGGAATTATTGGATCATAAGGTAGCTCTATTTTTAATTTTTGAGGAACCTCTATACTGTTTTCCACAATCGCTATACCAGTTTGCATTCCCACAAACAGTGCATGAGGGTTCCCTTTTCTCCAGATCCTCGCCAATACTTGTTATTTCTTATGTTTTTTATTTTAGCAAATCTGACAGGTGTAAAGTGATATTTCATTGTGTTTTAATTTGCAATCCCCTGATAATTAGTGATGTTGAGCGTCTCCTCATGTGTTTTGGCCATTTGCATGTCTTCTTTGGAAAAATGTCTATTCAGATCCTCTGCCCAGTTTTTAATTGGATTATTTGTGTGTGTGTGTGTGTGTGTGTGTGTGTGTGTGTGTGTGTGTGTGGTGTAAGTTCTTTACATATTCTGTATATTAATCCCTTATGGGGTATATCATTTGCAAATATCTTCTCCCATTCAGTAGGTTGCCTTTTTATTTTGTTGATGGTTTCCTTTGCTGTGTGGAAGCCTTTTATTTTGGTGTAGTCCCATTTGTTTAATTTTGCTTTTGTTTCATTTCCCTTGACAGAGGAGACATATCTAGAAAAATATTTCAATAGCTGATGTCAAAGAAATTACTGTTTTCTTCTAAGAATTTTATGGTTTCAGATCTCATGTTTAAGCCTTTAATCCATTTTGAGTTTATTTTTATGTATGGTGTAAGAAAGTGATGTAGTTTCATTCTTTTGCAGGTAGCTGTCCAGTTTTCCCAACACCACTTACTGAAGAGGCTTAGCTCATTTAATTCTTAAAATAATCTCCTCAGCAAGGTACTATTGTTCTCATTTCATAGATGAGAAAATTGAGACACAGAAAAGCTATAATCAAAGACAACTAACTAATAACTAGCAAAGTCAAGATTTAAACTCAGATTTGATTCCAGGCTCTTCCTATAGCCCAACACTGTCTCTTCCCATTTCTTTCCTGGCTTCTGAAATTCTCCATAAGCCTTTCCTTCCCTGGAGGGCTCTTGGAAGTGAAACCCATTCATTTATCTCCTGAAGGACAGTGTCTTGAACGGCCCATCAGACACCTAGGACTGAGACTCATTTACTGTTATTACTAACTTCCTTCACGACCTTGGCCAGCTCCTTAAGTTGCCGGGGGCCTCAGTTTTCTCAACTGTAAAATGAGAAGACAGAACTAGATGAAACCTCCAGCTGTAAAATTCAGTGACTGCATTCTGTGTGCTCACCCTATTTCCCCAATGGGCATGTCTCCTCATTCTGTGGGCTGCTCACAACTCACTAGTAGGCTGCCCCCTTCTCTGACCACCCAAGCTGGAAGTATGTTCCACTCCCACAACACCTACTGCTTTGACTCTTTTTTTGGCTCATCTTATGCATTCTCCTTCCATACCTTATCTGAATTTAACTAAATTCCTCAAATATTTTTATTTCTTTTTAAAAAAAGATTTTATTTATTTATTTGAGAGAGAGAGAGAAAGAAAGAGCACATGACAGGGCCAGGGGCAGAGGGAGAAGTAGACTCCCCGCTGAGCAGGGAGCCAGGCATGGGGCTTGATACCAGGACCCTGGGATCATGACCTGAGTTGAAGGCATACACTTAACGGACTGAGCCACCCAGGTGCCCAGATTTTTGTTTATTTCTTTAACTTCTATATAGTATTCCAATTTATAAGTAAACCACAATTTATGTTCTAATTCCCTCACGAGAGATAGTTGGTTGTTTCCATTTTTCACAAATGGTGCTGCGACTAATATTCTTTTACTTGCCTTCTTGAGTACATGTGAAAGAGATTCTCTAGAGACAATGTCTAGAAATGGAATTACTGAGTCATAGGGTTTGTGCATTAGATATTGCCAAATTGTTCCCCAAAGTGGTAGTACCAACATATGTTTCCACTTGCAGTGTGTAAGCGTTCTATCTCCCATAGCCTTACCAATACCTATCAAGCTTAATTTTTTTTTCCAAACTAACATTTTGACTGTGTATGTCTCACAGCACTGACCACTTTCTTCTTTATATTTGTATATATGCTACCTCCCCTACTGGACAGTAAACTTTATGAGGGCAGAATCTTGCTTAACTCATTTTTATATTCTTCCCACAAAATTTATTGAGCTTAATAAGTATACAATAAAGAATTATGAACAAAAAAATAAGAATTAATTAATCTTGACCCAAGGAGATGGGGAGTTCCATGGGGCAGGGATGAGGTGTTCTATCTCTATTAATCTGGTGTAAAGATATGGGTAGGGAATCCCCATCAGCTGCCTAGAGGGCTGCAGGGTGGTCACAACTAGCCTACAGACTGAAGGTTTCAAGATTTATAGTGGACTATCACCAACCCTGGGAGATCCCAGGTTTAGATAATTTTTTTAATCATGATATTCATTAAATATTTATTGATTGATGTGAGTGGAAAATTTCCCAGTCTCTGGGGCAAGCTTTATTATGTACCAAGAGGGGTGTTTCTAAATGGAACTCCCCCACCTCTGGCCCCACCCCATCACTAAGGGTTGAGTAGAATCCATGTGTCCTTTGGACTAGGGTGTTACATGACCTATGGTAAATGCCTCCCCTTTTTGTCACCCTAGCAGTTCCTGGCTGACTCATTTTCTAAATAAGCCATTTGTGGTTTTTGGTCTGACATTACATGTGGAAGAATGAGTAATTTTTTAAGAACCAGACTATATTCAATCAGAATAAGATACACTGTGTATGTTACTCATGGTTCTAGGACAAGGGGTCAACACTGCTACAAGTTCTCTGACCTTCTCCCATTGCTCCTCCCTTCCTGGGACCAATGGATAGAGAGAAGGTAGAGGAAGGAGGAAGATATGGGGATGAAGAATTTTTGTGTATATCTCTTATTTTGCTTTTACATTATGTACAATTTAATAAAATTATATCTTGTTTCCTTTGCTAGATTAAATAAAAAATAATATAGCAAAGTTGTCAAAGCCATGAGTTATGCTGCTATACTATTTGGGTTCAAACCCCAGCTCCACTGCATGCCAGCTGGGTGAATTTAAGCAAGTTATTGAATCTTGATGTGCCTCCATTTCTTCATTTATAAAACAGTACTAGTACTTATAATACAGGATTCTTGGTATATTCCTGGTATATATATTCTTGATATAACATATATCAATGAGCTGATATATGTTAAGTGCTTAGAATGGTGCCTGAAACTTGGTAAGCACTATGAAACTGTTAGTAAATATTTTTTGACTCCATCACAATGTTTATGCTCATAGTAAGTGCTCAATAAATGCTTTTTGATGAAATGAATGCATTCTACTAAACATTTCTATAATCGGGGGGACAGAAGTGACCACAAGTGGCAGACTCTTGGGTGGAAATAGAAGAAACCCTGAAGATCAATTCCCTAGAGCATAAGGAGTTCCCTGTCCCTCACTTTTTTGTTTGGCTTAATAGTTCCTTCCCTAGTTATGTGTGTTGTTGAGGGAGGGGCTGCCACTCCCTCCACCCCTGGAGCCACTCAATGGGAAGTTCTACTTCCTGTTTTTTAAGTGTAAGAAGAAGGTAGAGTTCTGGATCCTTGAACCCTGAAATCATGGACTGAGTTAGAAAGGAGACCCTGGTGCCAGAGAACTTCACACTCTGGCCTCTCAGCATCTATTGCTTGTGAGGAGGGTTAGCAAGATAGTGGCATTTGGCTGAGTGCTATTTGGTTGAGTTAGGATGGGTATGTGTTGGAAATTATATAGATATAACGTTAATACACTGGTTTCCATTTATTAGTGCAGATGTGGTGCTTATCTTCATAGGACTTGTGGTCTTCAGGAACCTACTCTTGTGTGAGCTGTGAAGAAGACAGAGTGAAGTTCCTCAGAGCCCACTCTCAATCGCAGACCTCTTTAGGATGCCTGAGGCCAGGCTTGTGGGACACCACTCATCAGAGCGGGTCGGTACAGCCTCATTGGCACCCCCATGTGGCTTTAGCTGAGGAGCTTGATGGACCAGACAGGTAGGTCTAACTTGGCTGCCACAGGAACAAGGGTGCTATGCTTACTAGAAAGGCTACAAATTCACTAAAATTGGTAGAAATGCTAGTTACCAAAGGAACTTCAGTTGTCTTGCAGGGATATTCACCAGATGTCAGGAGGCCCAGTATAAGTGACATCTAAAGGATAGCCATACTCTCAACCACTTGCAAATTGCCACTCACACATAAATACATTCACAAACATACCGGCACAAACAGCTTCACTCTCCTAGACATTTCCCTTCCCTACACTTGCAAGCACATACGTATGCCTCACATATACTCTCTCAGCCAAAAGGGTGGCCTAGGGGAGACCTCATGGCTGAATCAAATGCTGGTTAATGCTGCGGCTTTTATTACACCAAAGGTCTTAACATTTATTTGGAGATGAACACAAAACTTGGTATACTGCTGTTACAGTGGCATGCATTCCCTACAGTGCAGCTTCGGAGCTCAAGATCACTGCAGCACGCACATAAGAACTGCTCTCCGGAGGAGAGAAAAGGTGGGGTGGGGGGTACTGCAGATCCTTGTTCTCTCCAGTATCAACAGACTAGAGGTACTTTACCATGATAGTGGTTGAGGAATCTCTTGTGTTGGGCAGGTGTGTTTTAAACAGCTAAACAGGTATGACAAGGGATCCAAGTGTGGGTAGGTTCCTAACACTTAGAGCCAAGAGCATTTTTGGGTAAGTATATGCTCCCCAACCAGGCAGCACTGACTAAAGCGGGGGCATGCTTAGCTCTGCTTCTGAGCTAGGTTAAGCTACCAAGAGTCCTCAGTGAAGGGAATCCTGATTTCATGAAGAAGAATAAGACATGAGGACACTGTCACAATAAGGCCACTACACTCACAGCAAACAATAACCTCAGAGGAAACTCTCAGGACTACAGGAAAGCAGCTCTATTCTCTCTGTCAGGTGCCCCTTGCTGGTTAGACACTTGCCCTGAAACTTTCACATGGTCTTTTCTGAGCTGCACAATATCACTTAGCACAGCGGAACAGAGGAAGGGACCACACACGTCAAGGTCATGGGACATCACCAAGTGTGGCTGACTATTGGCAAATGTTTCAGATGCCTTTCCCGGTTGGGCTAGGCACCCTCGTGTATCTGGAGAGCTAATCTGAAAAGAGGCTGGCAAAGGACTTCCTCAAGCTCCGGATGGTCTCCGCTTTGGCTTCATCCTCATTGGCTGAAGACCGGAAGAAGGAGGACTCAGAGAAGCTGAAGGCATTTGTCAGGGACTGCGACTTGCTTGAAGATAAAAACCAGAGAGAACGTGAGAGGGGGTGTTCCCACTGAGGCAGGGAGAGACGGTGACATGAGGATACACAACCAAACCCCCACTCCCACCCCAGGGAGACCAGGGTCATGGAGGAGAAAGCCAGCAGTGGAGTACTGCCAAGACCCGGGGAGGCCCCTGTGCTATTATCCTCACCTTCAGTGCTGCTAATACAGGAAAGGATGGGGGCAGTGTGGGAGAGAGGGAGAAGGGGGAAAAGAGAAGGAAAAGAGGGAGAAGGGGAAAAAAGAGAAAAGGGAA
Source organism: Callorhinus ursinus (assembly GCF_003265705.2). NCBI lineage: Eukaryota > Metazoa > Chordata > Mammalia > Carnivora > Otariidae > Callorhinus > Callorhinus ursinus. Next base: position 41,540,268 of record NW_027397077.1, on the reverse strand, counting down.
AGAGGGAGGAGTGACTCAAAGGCTGTTTCTTATACTTAATGCTAAAGGGCCCACAGGCTACATTTCAGAGGTCCCAACTTGGTAAGTACTAATCTAGGAATCTCACACCCTTCCCTTCTGATGAAATATAGCAACCAGGGGACCATAGACTCTTTGCACTCTCTTTTCCATCAACTGTCAAGTGGTAAAGCCAGCATCAGAAGACCTGGGTCAAAGTCTTGGATCTGCCCTTCACTCATTCTTGGGCTTCTCTGGGACTTGGTCTCTCATTTGTGATGTGCAGATGTTTGGTAAAATGCCCTCCAGGCCTTTTCAGGTCTTTATACTGGGCTCTTTTTCTCTGATTCCAAATAAACTTGGAATAAACCAAGGCCTCAAGTTACCCGCTCTTAAAATGGACATGACCATTCTTTGTAGCCTTCCTCAGAGGAGCCCTAATATGAGGTTTATGCAGTTCAGGGTATCCAGGGGCAGAAGAGATACATATCTGGTGCACACAAGGACATTAGGCAGTTTTCTAATTAAAAACCCAAATCACATACATTTTAGGAACCAATCTCTCCCCTGAGAGACGGGATTCAGAGAGAAAAACTGTGAAGGCAAGAAGGTCGACGGGAGGCCAAGCCCAGTCCTTGAGAAGAGAATACGAGGTCTGGCATATCCAGTGGTCTGCCATATCTCCTTGACTTTCACTGTGTCTCTTTCCTGATGGTTTCTGGCTGTAGAACTTTTCTCCTGATGTCTTAGGGCTCCCAGCCCTTCCCTACTTTCAGGGTGCAGCCCCCGAAACTCCCTTCTACAGGAGTGTGAGCAGTTTATCTCCTGCAGTGATGACTGAACAGATGCCCTATCTTCCATTAGGGTTGGCGATGGGCCCCAACATGCTGGCCTTTGGGAGGCAGGGCCCCCTCTGCATGCACAGCCAGGGGCACCAGGTATAAGCCTCCTGCTTGTTATCAGATGATGGCTGTATTCAACAACTTCAGCCCAAAGGCAATGGCAACCCAAAGATCTGCTCTCAGACTGGGGCCAGAGGTGGCTAATGAGAAGGCAGGAAAGATTTTAAAAGTCAGCATGCAGAAAATTGGATTGAGGGGAAGTTATGGGTCAGGTGAGATGTGAAATGTGCCACTGGCCAGAGCTGGGGAGCAGGACTGGGTGATGCCCCTCCAGTCACGAGGGCTGGAAGACCCAGAGAAAGTGGTCATCTGGACTACCTGAGCCTGAATCTTGGCTCTGCCACTAACTAGCAGAGTAGTTTTGAGAAAGAAAATTAATCAAATCTCTCTGAGCAGTTTACTCATCTATGCAATGACTAGACCATGTCTAAGTGGCCTCCTTTTCTCCCTCCCTGAAGATTCCCATCACCTCACTCTGAAAGCACTGATGGGTCCCTCCTATCCCTGCAAGGCTACAGCTGTCTCTGCTGATAGTGATGACAGAGGTCTGTTTGGGGATGGTGCAAAGAGGCAGCTCTAGTTCTAGAGGAGAGGGTAGAACTGACCACCATCCACACCCAGGTGCATCCCAAGTACAGCTTTACTGTTTTCCAGGGGCCCTCAGTTCTTCCTCTGAAGCAGGACAGTGTGATGGGGGCTTCTAGAGAGGGAGTGAGGAAGCCCAAGAAGAGGGAGTGAGGAAGCCCAATAAGATGGAGTTCCTCAGGGTATCTATCTGGACCCTCTCTGTTGACCACACCAGAAACCAACCTCCTTCTGACAAAGCTGAAGGTAAGAAGTTGAAATGGATTTAACTACTTCCTCTTTTGCTTCTGGGCAGCCTTGCTGATTGCACACCCTAACTGTGAGTCAGAGGCAGGAAAGAGGATTTTTTATTTTTTTAAATTTTGAGAGGGAGAAACACACATACGCACACAGAGAAAAGGAATGGAAAAAAGAGTGGGAGACAGGATTAAAAAAAAACAAAACCCTAAGCTAATATAAGAATAGGAAAGGGGCAGTGACTCTGCCTTATTGGCATTCCCCAGGAAGAAAGGGGAGGGTTTGAGCTTCTAGCTAGACCTTAGACTTTCACTTCCTTCTTTTCTACCTTCCCCAATCAACCCCCAACCATGCCCCCAACCAAAAAAAAAAAATATATATATATATATATAATAATAACAACCCAAAACCAAAACCCAAAAAAAGTCCCACAACAATATCTGTAGAAGAAAGCCTGATTGAAAGTGCTTTCTAGCAGCTCTGGAGCCTAAGGCCTGTGAGGAGGGGCAGGAAGAGGGGAGGGGAAGGAGCTGCTGAGTTGTCTCTTACTTGAGCTGTGGGTGAGGCTGGGGCTTCTGTGGTGGAGCGGCCGGGGGTGGCTGGGCCTCTGCCAGGGAGCTGCTGCTGGAGGGTGCATCTCCGTGGGTGGTGGAGGAAGAGGAGGAGGAGGAAGAGGAGGAAGGTGGCAGTGATGGTCCAGGGGGAGGCCGACGTGGAGGCATCACCTTGCCTGGGGGTTGCATTCCTTGGGGTTGCCCAGGGCCCCCTAGGTTCAGTACAAGAAAAACTTCATAATTTAACCGTATCAAAGGGTTTTCTTATTAGAATCTACGTCTTAAAGGATGAGATTAGTTAATCACCAAAAGAATAAGCTCTATTACAAGAAGCCACCCGAGGCTCTGTCGGGCTCCAGAGCCAGCCCCTGGTTTCCCTCATACAACTGCCACTACTTGCACCTCCTCAGAGACACAGCACCTCAGGCACAGCAGACGTCAGGAGGACAAGGAAGAAACCATGGGATGAGGGGCCCTGATCAGAAGCAAGCTCTTTTACAGAAGGCCCCCCCCAGACCAGAGGGACCCCACCCCTCTTCCCCAGAGGTTCCTCAGGTAGAGGGCAACGTGCCCCACGGTTTACTAGGAGGTCTCAGGTTCTACACTGTAGATGCAGTACAAGGCAGTACAGAGCATAGGTCTGGCAATCAGAAAGTCAAGACACAGTCCATCAGTGACTCCCTGAGCAAGTCAGAGAACTTCTCTGGGCCTTGATGTTTACAACCATAAAACTATGAAAAAGTAATCCTTAGTCTTAGTTGTCTTTCAAGAAGGTAGTGTTTCAAAGATGTTAATGGACAAGAAAGTTCTTCAAAAAGTATTGTGTGCTTTATGATCATTAATGATCACAGACTTGCATTGTTTTTACAGAACTGGGCCCTGTCCAGCTCCTGACCTGCACGTGTCTGACTGCCAAGCCCCGCCCCACCAGAGCTTCATTTTAACATTAACTCAAGCAGATGACTAGGGGGAATATTCTGTTTCCATGTGCTCTTTTGCCTCTTAGTACCATCCTCAGGGGTCTCCTCTCCCTCCCCCGTGTGTGTGGTGAAATTCTCCAGAAACCCAAGCCCTATTCTCCCCTGGGAATGTTGTGGGCACCATCCCACAAAGAAGCAGCCTTCCACCTCCACCCCCACCCCGAAAAGGACCAGGATACCATTCTCTCAGCATGAGACAGAAAACCATCCAGTGGCCTGGAGGGGCAAAAGGCCATCCTTCCTCTGGGGGTTGTCAGGCAGTAAGTGTGATACCTGATTGCTCAGATTTACTAAGGGGCGGGGGTTCCTTAGTCATCTTTTGACTTAATAGATGTCCTCATCAGTGCATACTGACTGTTGGAACGATGCATAATTGGCCCGAGAGATCCAATTTCTCAAGTCTCACTCCCGGCGTCCACATTCATGGACCAGCTGGAAGGAGTAGGCTTATAGAAACTCAAAAGCAGCTAAGAGTTGCGTTGTAACTTAGTATCTTAGAAACACCAGAATACCTATACCCTCTGAAGAGGCAGAATTATCCATCTACACCACTGTGCACCCATGATTATCAGCCCATCTCCCTACTACATGGCATGGACTCCACCGTATCAATTACCAATGAATACCAGAGTTAGTTTTACATAAATAAATACACAAATGGAATTTTGGATTGAAAACTTGAAGTTCAAAGTTCAAATCAGATAACCAGTGAAGATGAAGATGACAGATCAGCATATTTCACGTTAGCCAGTTTTTGCCTCTTCCAAAGTTTGGCTTCATCTGTATCAGCCTTTTCTTGTAAAGTACAGCAGGTTGATGGCTCAGCCTCTTCTACCAGGAATCTGAGTTCTTTCCCACTTGTACAGAGATGCTTGAATAGCCAGAAACTTTACAACTTAACACTGAAGACAGATATAACTTTTCCTTTATTGCACATTAAGCTGTACAAGAGAGTCACAAAAGAGAGGTACTTAAATCACACTTCCAGCATTGGCTGAGGTTCTCCCAGCTGGATCGGTACAAAAAAAGGGGACAACATCAGAAAAGAAATGGGTATAAAACACCTGAACAGCAATCCTATACTGTGACATGGATGTCCCCCAGGCCACAGAGTTGTCCCTTAGCATGCTGCCTGAGGGCACATGATAGTCAGGTTAGGCTGCCTGCTTTAGTTTCTCCCCCACCTGAGAAACTTTGGCTAACACCACCCTGGAGCCTGACTGAATTCAAATGGCAACTTTGTATTTGTGGCTCACAAATGTCACATGAAAAGCACCTGGATGTTCACACTGATAACATGCAGAGAAGCAACACCACCATCAGCTCACTACTTGGACAAAAGTAAAAATAAAAATAAAAATGTATTCCTCCATTCTGGGAAATGTTGCTTTATTCCTTTCTACCATTTCATCAGATTGGGAGGTATTTAAGGACCTGATTCTTATGCAACCCACCTGGAAGTGCATAAATGCATATATGTATATATTTACAACAGATCGACCAGCATCACCATCTAAGGGAGGGATCACAGATGAGAACACTCACACTCAGTGCATTTTCCCCGTAGCCTCAGAATCTGCCCGCAACCAAAGAAGAAACTAGGGCACGTGCCCTTGACACATACATCATACTATCAACACTACTCCTCAGACCTGGAATCCAGAATGGTAACATTCATCAGTATGGAAGTGAGAGGAATGTAACAGTAGAGCTAGAAGCACTTCTTTAAAATGCAAACTGCTGGCATGAACTCCCACAGACCACAGTGCTAGAGGAGACCACTCAGTGCCCATCCCAACCTGGCTAGGAGATGGCAAGATGAGGCACTGAAGCCGAGGCCTGCTTTAATTAACTGCCTCATCACTGCCCAGGAACTGTGTGTCAGAGCAAAGAGGACAGACTGGTGAGGTTTCTTCGAGAGCCATGGCTGTGGAGCCTCTGCCCCAAACACACACGAGCTAAAATCAGAGACAGTTCTTCCCAGGAAAGATAACACTCCTCATTCTCTGGCCTCTGGAGGGCTCTTGTTACAGCTGAAAATGAAAGCAGGAGTCCACCTCAGAGTTCTGTAGGCAGTGTACCCCATCTGTGAAATGGGACATTTCTGATTTGGTCTCATGATTGCCTAGGGAGAGGCCAAGAGCAGAATGGTGGACTCCTTCTCAGACTTTCAGTAGTTTCCTGCATCCTATGTCCACAGTTGCTAAGTATCATCTCTGTACATAGGTCAGGCTTTGGGGAATACAAAGCAGCCTCAGTTCCACAGAAGCGCATAATATGGCCAGTTCAGAAACAGCAGCAAAGAAGAAACAACTTAGGGGGACTGAGATCAACACACAGAAAATACTCACAAGTTCACTTTGATATTGCACATCAGCGGCCCCATTTTGTTTTTTTTGTCTAATCTCATAGCTAATTAGTTAATAATAAAAAAGAAGGTACACTGGGATGTAAAATACAGAACACATTCCTGGAAATAGCTTGTTCTTTATATTTCATGTCATCACTAAAAACACAAGAGCTCTACAGGCACAGCCAGCCTATTCACATAAACTCAAACTGCACCAAATTTTAGCAAATGGAGAAAAAGGTGGATGCCTTCAGATTCAACGGATGAAGCTATGGAAATTAGACCTTGAAAATCTCTTAAACTTTTATCTATTTACCCTAGTCATGCAGAAAGGAAGCAAAAAGCACAATTCATTGAAGATCCCAAGCACACTCATGGAGGTAAGCAGGGGGTGGGGGGGCGCTTTAATCTGAGCCTGGGGGGTGCGGAGAAGGAGAGGAGTTGGGTTTTATTTTTGTGGTCTTTGTTTCTCCCCTGTCCATCCCCCCAGTCCCCCCCCCCACATTATGTAATGCTTTAAAAAAATACTATCAAACCACCCAGAAGATAGAGTCACACTGGACTTGGGAGAGGCACAATTCTTTTGTACACTGTTGACAAACAGCCCTGGAAACACAAGTTATACAGAGAAACATTAAGTGAGCATTACAAGCACGAACAGGAACAGGTAAACAACCAGACAGAGGAGCTGACACTGCATAGGAAAACACAGTCCAGTCAGCATTGAAAGAACGCAGAAACGGCACCAATGGGAGGGTCTGTTGCTCCCCTCCCCGCTTTCCTTTCTTCCCTTGTTTGTTTTTGGCTTAAAATTTCTGCTTTGAAAAATGAACTACCAATCACTTTAAGAAGCTTGGACTTGTTTTGGCCCTACTGCAATGCCATTACAGTCGAGAATATACTGTAAACAACCTTGGGGGGCTGGCCGCTGAGGTGGGGTCTTGCTCGAGTCCGGATCCTTAAGTGTTCCACTCTGGAAGACAAAATGCAGAAGAGATAAAAACAAAACTCCGAACAGATTCCAAAGAGAAACCCTGTGGCATGAGTGCAGTGGGATCTGATGGGGACCATGGGATCTGGCCTAGAGGCTTCTGCTGTTCCAGAAACACCTCAAAGGGGTTCTCAACCTCTGGGGTGTTGCTGGGGCACAGGTCTAGGCAGTCTGGGGCTTAGTCCCACACTGATAGGCAGTGTCTGTGATCCCCAACCCCCCTTTTCATTTCCCTCCCTCTTAGACTTATTTTGTCTAGAAGCTTTGAGTCTTCTAACAGCACCTGGTTTCTTCTCTGGTGGCTACCTGCTGTCCAGTTCCTCGTTGTACTCACAGGCCTGGCCTCCTGAAGGAAAGGGAGGATCAACACCAAACTCCAGAGAGTGGGTTGGGCTTTAGGGGACTCCAGGGGCCCCGAGAGCAGGGGCTGGACCAGGTGATGAGCCTAGACTTGCCTCACTTCTCTTGCAGAGTTAACTCTGGGGTTGGATCAGCTCTAGCTGGCTCTGGAGTCAGATCCACACTTTGGGCTATGCCAGAACTCCCACAGAGAAGGACTTGAAGGAGGGGGCAGTCATCTGTTTCCCCCAAACCCCCCTTACCCAGAGGGAAAGAGTAAGATGTTAATGCTTGTAAAAGTACTCAAGGCCAAGCTGTTTTTTCTTCTCAAATAGCATAATTACATTTTATTCAACAACATGGCTCCACTCCCATGCTTCCTCTCCTCCCAGCTGTAATTCTGATTATGGCCTGACAGGATCGAAGATGCATGTGACTTCAGTTTGTCTAACATTGGAATTAAAGGCAGTGAGCATTTGGAGCTTAAATTCAGTACAAGGGAAATGCTCTATAAAGCCTACGAGTTGCCAAGCGTGCCAGTGGTGATGTCACAGAGGGAGTTGCAGGGGCAAGGCTGTGAAACGGGCTGAGCATGTCTTTAGCATTCTCCCACTTCCTTTTTCAGTGCTTCTCTCCCTCGTGACGTGCCCCTAAGCCCTACTCCCACATGAAAACTGTTTCTCCTCTTCCCCATTTCCTACGGCCCTTCCATTCTCACCATCAGTCTCCTCTCCTCTCCTGCCTACCAAGGCCTCAGCCCCACTCAAGGACAGTTGAAGTGTTACCCTCTCCAGTGTCATGGTCTTTAACAACATTGCCTAAACCTATCCTACTAAAAGGAATTAGGGCGGTAGGAGGCAGGGGACCTTTGAAATGTCCTTCGTGACACCACATCAGAGGGTGCTGTTCTATCTACAATCCCCACCCTCTCACAGATCACAGCAAGCACACCAATACTTCCCCTCTCCTTCTTCCAAGCAATGTTACGGTGCTTGGTCTGAGCTCTGACACTGAAATACCCACACTCAACACACCAGCTAGAGATCACACCATCCAGTCAGCAGCAAGACCCATCAGTTTTTCCCTCTCAACATCTAAGATTCACCACCTTCTCCCGACCATTGCTGGTCAAGCCTGTACTATATCTTGCTTAGACTACTAGATTACTACTACTACTACTACTACTACTACTACTACTACTACTACTACCAGAATAGTCTCCTCATGCTTTAGTCTCCTCTCTCTCCAATCTATCCCTCTGTGCCTACCTAGTGTCCTCCTACACTCCTTCCCAAATTGTGTCACTTGACTGCTCTAATAATGTATAGCTAACACATGCATATGTGACAGGTAACATGATGGACATTTTGATAAAGTATCGCAAACCTCAAAGGACCTCTATAAGGTAGATGCTATTATTATCAACACCCCTAATCTTTAGACAAAGAAACTGAGGCCTAACTAAGTCAGGTAATTTGCCCAGGGTTACACGGTAGAGGCTGATGCAGATGGGCTGTGAGGCTAGGCAACCTGATGCTCACATTTTCTTCCCATTGCCAACAGGATGACAACCATATCCCTCAGGCTGACATCTAAAACTTGCTTCAGCATGGTTGGAAAGGACCTTCCTAGCCTTCTCTCTCCCTCATGTCCTAAACACACCTGCTCCCTCCAGGCACAACCCCTCACTCTTTATTCTCTAGGCTAGGCTACACCATGTTACCCTCCAGGAATACCTTTCCACCTGTTTTACCAATCCCATCCAATACATCCTGGATGTCTAAGTCACTTTCTACCTCATCCATGAAATATTCCCTTCTGACTGCCCCTTTTGACTGTGATCTCTTCTCTGAAATCCTGAAACAGCACTTAGAAGATTCATACTACTGAAGAGGGTCTTCATAGTGCTGTGTTATGATCCTAAAGACTGGGATGATGCTCCCAACAAGACTGACAGATCCTTCAGGGCACAGACTACGTGTCTTCATCTTCCCCTAATTCCTGACAAATGCAATGCCCCTTGTTCTCAAAGAAAAATGGGGATATATGGCCTGTACAGGAACTATTTATTTAAAAAGTTAAAACAGTTGGAATTAGGAATATTTTGGAAAATTCAAGACTATCGACATTTTACCAACACCATCAAGCACAGGGCTCAGTATATAAGAGGTCCTTAATAAATGTTTGTTAAATAAATGAATATGAAGTACAATAATGGTGAAAATCCAAAAAGGACTAGAGCATAAGTCTTTAGGAGAGAAATGTTCAATCATAGAAGTTTTGTATGTGTAATATGATACCATATTGTATTTGGTATCAACTCCAGGGAGCAGCTCTGAAAATGCTCAGGTTAGGGAATTAAATTTGAGACCTCCTATATGTGCCTGTATATCAGATGCAGAAGGTAAAGTTAAAACAAGCCTCAAAGAAGCAGAAATTGCTTCCATCAAGACTGCCTAACCCAGGGGCACTTTAGGTCCAAGAGTTCTTTCCCACTGTGATCTCTTCTTTCTCTTGACCTGGCTGCCAACTAGTGAAGTCTGGGGCCAGAATATAGTGTTTGATAATGGCTGCACAGGTAACAGGGTGGCCTTTCTACCTGGGCTTCTGACATGCTAAGACTGGGCCTGGACATCAACCTCACCCCCAACACACATACACATACACTACTGCCTAGGTGTCCAGCAGCAAGTCTTTAAGATTGGGCAGAAGAGTGACTGAGGAATTTGGGCCTTTGGGCTGCAAAGACCTTGGATTCAATCCAGATCTGCCATTTACCAGCTTTGTGAACTTGGGCAAGTTATTTCACCCCTCTGGACCCACCTCTTTTCACAAGGTTTCTGTGATGTTAAGTGAGATTATCTATCTATCTATCTATCTATCTATCTATCTATCTATCTATCATCTATCTATCTATTATCTATCTATTCATCTATCTAGGTATCTATAAGCATCTGGCCCCAGTAGGTGCTAAGTAAAATGCAACAGATGATGGTGATATTGATGAGGAATTTCCTCTGAAACTCTGTCATTACCCAAGTCTTACTCCCATGATGGAATATCCCCTGCAATGCTCTATTCCTAGGCTTCAGAGAACTTTATTTAGTTGTGATAGTAAAGCCTCCTCTGGTCTCCCTGACAAGCTATCAGTGTTATGGTTTCTCATTGCCTGAGAAGGATACTCAGATGAAAGACAGTAAAGCTCATATAGTTTGTGGAGTCATTAGACTGGCTCTTGCCAGTCTCCTTTCCTGGGGCCTCACCCCATACCATTGATGGCTGCCAATCACCTCAGACATTGGTCAGGAACAGCTTAAGATGTTCTCCTCCAAGAGAATTGTTATTTTTAGATAGGGTTATGGAAGACCATATAACAAGAGAGCAGAACCAGGGCCAATGGGCAAAACTCCAGAAAGGTAGAATTTTAGTTATGGGAAGAACTTTCTATAGTAAAATCAGTGGAAGAGGCTATCTTGGGAGGTGGGTATGTTCATGCAGAGGCTAGAGAATTAGGACAAAGATATTGTAGAGAATATTCCTTCACTAAATATGAGATAGATTAGGTGAACACTATGGTTCCTTCTATCCTGACAACTTATGATTCCGGGGTTGGGGCGAGGGGGAGACCCTTTGAAATCCCATAGATTAAGCTCGAATGGTAGAACTCCAGATACTCATTGGATGAGCTGACAGGGGTAATCATACAAATGAGGGCTGGCCCTGGATCTCCTCAGCCTCAGAAATATATAAATAAGACATAGATGAACTGAGCCCAGAAGTTCCCTTCCAAAAGCTTCAGAGGAAGAGCTCCCAGAGGCAGTCCTTTGAGCTGGAGCCTGGGAATATGCCTTGGCCACCCTTGTCTGGCGCCTAGGGAGCTTCACCCTTTCCTGGCTCCACAGAGGTTGTGGACTGAAGACTTCCCAGGGACTCTGAGGGGTAGGGGAAGAGTCCCCTAGGACTGTCCGTTGCTAGGCTGAGACTCTCTAGCTCCACCCACAAGCCATCCATCTGTTGAGGCTTAGGGCTATTCCCGTGGGGTTTGGCCGCCATGGGATCTGTCTCCAGTCACCAAGAACCGCCTGAGATGCTGAATTCCACAGAAGTCTGGCCACTCTGGCGTCACTGCCAAAGTCTGGCCTGTAGCCAGCTTGCAGCAGGAGCCCATGGCCAAGACTGAGCTGCAGTTTCCCTCAGGAAGCTGAGTTGACTCAAACAGGTAAGAAATATGTAGTCCAATGCTTGTGCTCAGCTGCACTCAAAAAAAAGGGAATAAGTGGCCTTTACAGCAGCATAAGGGGGGGAAAAACAACAACTGCAGCTTTATAGAATGACAATGACCTCAGAGGGTCTCCATTTATAATACTGCTGCCAAAAATTTGATACAGTGAGAGGGGCTTCAGTGTCTCAAGGCGGGGAGGGCACTGGTTTTTTGCTGTTTCAGCTGATAAGCCTCACAAGAGAGCACTGGAACTAGTTCTGGGTGTTTCTTTAAGGGGGACACCAGTGGAATTAAAAAATAGGTACATGGGGAAAAAGTGGGTATCTGGAGCAGATAGGATGGTGAGAAGGATGGAAATGACATCTTTCCTCATGTGACTTCGGGAAAGTTACTTAATTTATGAGTTTCAGTTCCTCAAGCAGACCAATTGGGAGGATTAAGTGAGCAGAAGATCAAAGTCAGTCAAATGTAAATCTGATCAAGGTCAAGGACTGACTTGGTAGTAGTGAGCCCTCTGGCCTCCTGGCCTTAGAGGTATTTAAGCAGGGCCAGGACAAACTCTGGTCAGAGATGCTATGGAGGAGGTCGCGAAGTTGCAGGCAGATGACTTCTTCAGACTCTCTGGTTCTGGGTTTCCATTAATTCTTTCATGCATTTTTCAGTTCTTTAGCTGTCTGAGATAGGATACAAGCCCTTCTTAGCTGCAGAATCTTGAGCCCAGCAAGACCCCAGGGCTATTGAGCCTGAGAAGAGGTGTCTGCAGGCACAGGCTTTTAGGGGCTTGGCAAGTAGAGGGTGCTACTGCTTTCCATCAAAGTCGGTTGGGATGGTATCCCACTTTGCTGAACCCACTGTTTTAGCAATCTGAGAAGTCAGGGAGGCAGGAAAGGCAGGTGTAGATCTGAAACTCTTCTATGTTGACATGTTTAGCACCTGGTTATCAGGAGAAAGAAAGCAAGGGTTTCCCTTACACAAGGTCACAAAGGCCCAGCTCTCTCCATTTTTACCTTCATGAAAAAGGCATGGAGCAAAGCATTGTAGACCACTCCCTAAACTGGGGACCAGAAGGTTCAGCTCTCCTGCTTATAAACTGTATGACTTTGGACAAGTCATTTGTATTCTCTTTGCTGATGTATGAAATGGAGATAGATAGCAGCCCAAACCATCTCACATAAGGGTGGTGAGACTCAAAGTAATGTCTGTGCTTTGTAAACTGTACAGTGCTAGGCAAAGCAATGATATAAGTGAGCATCATTACTATAATTTAGATAATAATAAATATCAATCCAAAGGAATGCAGCTCTAACGAAGACTGTAATGCGTTGATGGAGAAAGTATTGTTGGGTGGCTTCCTGTCACCTGGTGGATAGCAGCTCAGTATGTAGGGGATTCTGAGCTAGGTTATACCATGCCCTCTGTATATCACTGACTTGTTCCAATGAGGTTCTTGAAGATGCGGAAGAGTCATTTCAGAACAATAAATATTAGCTCTTGGGGTGGATGGACAGGAAATCACTTGTCTAGGAGAGAAACCAAGCCCATGGATGAGGGTTTATGGGGTTTTGTCAAAGGCACGTTTAATTTGCTATCCTGTGGCTTTCAGCAGACAAGCTGGGAGACAGGAGCTCCTATCTGAGGTCCCAGCAGGATGGAAAGCTGAGGAAGGAAAGACACTGAGTGACTCAACTTTTGAGAGTTGTTGGCCTGAGTCCAGCTGCCCCCACTAAGGAGGAAGGCCTGTGCTTACTCAGCATATCTGAGACAGGAAATTGGGAAAGGGTCTCAGGGTCTGGCCCCAGGAAAGAGGCCAGGCCAAGCTCCTCGCCGGACACGCCACAGAGCTATTCTGATCAGCTCCCCCAGGCTCCACTCCCCCGGTCTAGGACCCCAGGGGGAATGAGGCAGCAGGAAGGAATGTGGTCAGGAGGTTGTAGGTTCAGTCAGAGCAAAGGGGACAGCATGTTTTCTGGCACCTTGGGATTTTTCTGAGATCACTCCAGCAGTTACCAGTGCCCACCTTTCTTCCTCTGAAAGGTTATGAAAGGTTCCCAAGGATGAGCTCCTCCTTCTCCTTTCATGAGGGAAATTGCTACACTGAGGGCAGAGCTCATCTCCTGGATTGGGGCCCTCCCATAATTAGTGATTTCCTAAGGACATAAGAAGTGTCCCATGGGGGCAGTCCATGAGACCTATGGGGGCACTAAGGGCCAGGTCACCCAAGGTCAGAATGTCAGCTTCAAGTGATTAAAGATGTCCCTTAAAAGTTAAGACATCCCCAAAATAGTCAGTTTCCCTTAATAGTCTGCTAAGGGATCTGGTCACTAGTGACTTTATCTGAACCTGCCTCAAATCTCCTCACATTTTCAGCTTACACTCACTGGGGAACAAATTCCCTAAAGCCAGTTCTGCTGTGGGAAGCAGGAAGGCCTTTCATTTGTCCTAAATTTACTTCTTCTAAGCTATGTAAGTCCTTCTTAGTCCCATGTTTGGGATCTGAGCTGTGTCTCTTCCCTAACTGCATGGCACTTTAGACCCCAATGAAACCCCTTCTCAGTCTTGGTGTCCTGTACTCAAGAGACTTCGTCTTTTCAAGCCTCTGTAGCTGGAAAGACCTGTCTGGAAATATTTTTGAGTATCTCTTTAGCCCAGAAAACCAGTAAAAAGTGGCAGAATGTCCCACCAGAGGCCAGAGGCTACAGGTTTATGGACCTCAGTTCTTCAATTCTGAAGTCTCATTACTGCCCTTTCCAGGTCTGTGGCTAGCACACGGCATCTTAGATCTGGAAGGAGATTTTAAGCTACCTACTCGAACATCCCTAGCCCCCAGCCCATCCTTTTACCATATCCCTGACAAGTGGCTCATCTTGCCCCTGAATTAGTATCAGCGATGATGTCCCAGCCACACACCACTTCTCAGAGGAGCCATTTCCTCTCCTAGTGTTAGAGAGTTTACTCCTGTCTTCTAGCAGGTTTGCCTTTTGGCACAAGTCCTCTCGCATGACAGCTACCAGAGAGCTGAAGGTACTAAGCCATGGGCTTCTTGAGACTATTGCTATTCAACTGGAGCTCCTTTAACTTTTACTCAAAGATTTGCCAAATGCCTCAACCTCCTGGTTCTTTCCTGGGAGCACATTCCAGTTAGAGTTAGAACTTGTCCTTGTTATACTGTGACCCTCAGACTGGAAACAATATTGCAGGCGTGGTCTGACCTGCTCAAGGTAGGCGAAGAGGCTCATCTTCCTCCTGGACACCACATGTGTACTAATGCTTCCAAAGGCTGTCTTAGAATCACTCTTCATGGATATAACCCACAAGCCAAATAGAAAGTTCTCTGGTGTCTGAAATCTCTGCATTAACAATTCAGTTCTTTGACTCTGGAAGACTTTACAGGAAAATAACAAAAGTGGAAGCAGTGTAATGGGAAATGAAAAAAGATTAGCCACACGAAGGAGAGCACCAGGATGCCACCCCTACTGGCATGACTTGAAAGCTTTGTCCACCCTAAGATTTCTCCCTGATTCCCAAGAGTCTCAGGAGCAGCATACACCTCTCTAGAGCCCTGGGTTATAAGGCCCAGCTCAGATCCCAGAAGACAGACCCCAGGATGTGTGTGGGTGACAGGAGAGCAGAGCCTATGGGGAGGTTTCAGAGGTATATAGCCTGGAGGCTTTGGCCATCACTGGCCACCAGGTGTCACTGCCACCTTGAGAACAGTCTCCCTGAAGCACTTCAGAGCTGATGGAGTCACTTGCCCTGGCCAACTCTTAGGCAGCTCCAAAGCTGGCAGTCCAGCTAGGCTGAGACCAAGTTGTCATTAGCCAGATAAGGCTTTGCCACTCACCTCCCTACTTTTAGCAACATAGCCAGTGCCTCTTACACCCCCACCCCTACCCCTTTGAACTGGGCAAGCAGCTAGCCTGGGCCCACTCCAATGACTTTGCTTTTTGTTTTCTATAATTAATCCATCTCAGGCTAAGGGGCTGGCTGACAACAAGGCAAGGTGTGCCCTCTATTAATCTCCCCCTCAGCCTCCTTTAGGGGCTCTTCTAGAGTCAAAGAAATGAAAGCTTTAAGGGTGGAGCTGCAGACAAGGATAGAGAGGGAGAAAGAGAAAGGCAGATAAATAACCAGTCATTGTTGGTCCTGGTCTTGACCTAGAATACGGGGCAAGAAATAGCTCTTAGGGCTTGTGACTCAGGCCAGAAGCTCTTTCAGTCTGAGCTGCCAAAGCCACAGAAGAAAGAGGCCAGCAAGAGGGGCTTAATTGTGAGGAATGGAATGTGACTTAGTGACAGCAGCTAAAGGCTCAGTGCACCATGCAGAGTTCTGGCTGGGACCCAGGTAATATCCCTTGGTTTGTATCCCTTCCATTTGCACATTACCAAAATCGCTCATAGGATCCTGACACCAACTCTAATTTGCTGCGAGGGCTGTTAAAGACACTTACTCCACCTGGGAACTCACTCAACAAGTATGTACTCCAATGCCATATCTAGGGGAAAAGAAGGGAGTGGTTTGTCTGGGTAGGAGGAGTATTTTAATCACTGTCACTTGCATAGAATTGCTATCATATGATCATAATAAAAAGTAGGCAGACAGTTTTAACAGATTGTTTTTTAACTCTCCTACTGACCACTGACTACACCCTCCTTAGTATACCCATGATATATTCAATGACTACTAGGTGTTAGCTACTCTGCAGACCCTAGAGATACAGCAGTGAAGACACCCCTACTCTTCAGATGCTTACATTCTCCTGGAAGAGCCAAAGAAATAAATAGACAGGAACAATTTTAGCTGATAGCAAGTGCTATGCAGAAAGTTAAAGAAGCAGGGGTGATAGCCAGTGATTAGGTGGTAACTTTGGATTGTTGAGGAAACGTCAGTTATACTGTCATGAAGGAGCCCGCCATGCAAAAACAAGGGGAAAAGCGTTTCAGACAGAGGACACAGCTCATACAAAGTCCCTTACCAGTGAGGAACAGCTAGGATGGTATGAAGGCAAAGAGGCAGGTAGGGGCCTACATGAATTGCTTGGCGAAAATTGAAGGGAGGACAAATTTAAGGCAAAAAAAGAGTTCTGCTTTGGCCACGGTATATTTAGGATGCCTTTAGACATGCAAATAAAGATGTCAAGCAAGAGTTAGAAATATGAATCTGGAGTTCAAGGAGTGGTCAGGGCAGGAGATAGATATGGGTTAGCTGAGATCACCAAGGAAAGTACACAGACCAAGTTCTAAGGCACTGACATGTAGAGATTTAGCCGAAGTGGAGGGGCCAGCAAAGGAGTTGAGAAGGAGAAACCAATGAGGTGGAATGAAAATCAGGCAGGAACAGGATCACTGGAAGGAAAGTGTTTCAAGAAAGAGGGAGCATGGTCAACTGCATCAAGGTTACTAAGAAATCATGCAAGATAAAAAGATGGGAAGATGAGAACTAGGTGACATGGAGTCACTTTGACAAGAGCAATTTCAGTGGGATGGTGGGATTGGCTTTTATTTTATTTTTCTAAATGGGAGATGTGTGTGGGTGGGTGTGATAATCTTCTAGAAAAGAAGAAATTGATGATAGAGAAGAGAGGGATAACATGAGAGCAAAAAGGAGGTGGGATCCAGATCACCCGTGGAGGGTGGGCCTTAGAAGAGATTCATGTGGCTAAAGATGCAGATAAACTGGCAGATGTAATAGTGGGAATATGGAAGCAATCTGGTCTGACAGCTCCACGGGCCTGGAGCCAGGATGACTGAAATATCTCCTCAATCATAACCAGTGGAAATGTGCTATCATCAGGGAGAAATGGGAGGTAGAAATATGACCAGTACAGTCATGACCTCAAGCCCAAGTTGCAGCGTTTCGCCAAATGTGACAGATTCTGGTATACTTTCTGTCTTTAGGGTGGCCTGGGGTCAAGGCACAAGGTTCAGGAGGAAACTGACAGAGAATACAAGAAGGTACCATCTGATAAATGGTGACGACCTCTGTGAATTCAGTCATGATTTCAATTTAGAATATAAACAATTTTCGACAGGGACTGTATCTCATTTATCTCCGTAGCCTTAAGTCTATTAACTAATTTTAAGTGCACACGTTGAGCTAGGCCTGTGCTAGTCAGTGGAAACACAGTTGAATAAGCCCTTGCGCACAAAAAGCTAAAAATATTTGAGGGATATTTGCTAACTTAATTTAATCATGTATATAGTAAAGAATTTGGCCTTGCCCAAAGATTAATCTGGCTCTTTCCCCCCACTCCTGGGAGATAAGTCTAAATTCTTGGAATTTCATAAGTAATAGGAGTGTCTTTTTATTTGTGGCGAAAGCCCCTCAGACCGCATTTGATAATACATGCTGATGAGATGACTCACAGTGGTCCCTGGGGCCACAAGGTATTAACCTGACTTTCATGGATGGGGATGCTAGAGATCAATTTCAAGTAGGTGGTCAATCAATCAAGCATGCCTACAACATGGAAGCCAATGAAACTGTGAACAATGAATCTCAGATGAGCTTCCCTGATTGGCACCATGTGTACTGTTACATATGGACGCTGGGAGGTTAGGACAATGGAATCTTTGTGTTTGGAACACTCCCAGACTCTGCCCTGTGCATCTTCCTTTGGTTTATTTTTTATCTGTATCCTTTCCTATAATGCCCCTGTGAGTGTAACAGCTTGCAGTAAAGTATGTGAGTCCTTCAGAGAATTCTTGGGAACTCTCTGAACTTTCTGTTCATGTCAGGAGTGAGGGCAATATTGTAGACAACTGTACTCTCAGACTTTGCAATTGGGCAGACTCCAGGTTTCATGTGACCTTAGAATCGAAAGGGATCTAAATATCATCTGATTCAACTGAATTCTATAAGTGAGGAACCAGAGGTCTAGAGATAGACCTCGGGTTCCAAGGTCACATAATGTTATGACAGAATAGGACTAACCCCTGAGTATCCTGACTCCCACCACAGTGTGCTTTCCACAATATCCTGTTGTAGCTTTAAATATGATCCTGAGCAGAGAAAAGCTTATCCTTGAGTCAGTCTGGCTTTACTACAAGGGATTTTTGAAGGAGTCCCTATATTTAGGAAAACTCATTCCTTAATATGTTTCTTGACTTGACTCTGATACATTCTAGATTTTTCTTGAGAATATTTAAGTTGTAATATGTATTGCTTGCAAAGTAAGGGGCTTGTACCAAAGAAGAGTTAATGCTTTCTGTGGGGTAGAAAGTTTTTTTGGTGATTTCTCTTTGTTATTGAACTTTCATGCTTCAGATATCACTTTTGTATAATCTAAATTTCATTGCTAGAAGACATCTTAGTAGTTTTTTTGTTCAGTTCCTCATTTTACACATGAAGATGCTGAGGCACGGAAACAGGAAGATACCTACCCAAGGTCACTTGGTAAGTCAGTGGCAAGGACAAGGCTAAACTCAGGTCTCCTCTGCATTCTAGTTCAGAATGACTTCCCTGTAGAAGGCCAAGAGAGTTTTGCACACTTCTCTTTATAAAAGTACTTGAGGGATCCTCACAGAATCCCAGAACAACCCATTTTTGTTTATCTCACCTGGGTAGCATTAGGCTGTCTTACTCTATCATAAGTTAAGCTGCAACCAGAGGTTCTCTGTATTTCTCAGGGTTAAAGGGAAGAAAAGGACCACCTGTCACTCTTCCTGTAGGGCAGGGACAAACAACAATCTGCTAATCCCTAAGTTTACAAAATAATAAAATCTAACAACAGGTCTGATATTGTTTTAACCAGGAAAATCTTTTTTTATCACCTCTCATTAAGTACAACATTTAAATAATGGGCTTGTATTTCTACAAGCAATTAATCTTTGTTCTCTTAATTACTCTACTGTAATTCTCTGGTGACTAACATTCCTGATGTACAGAAACAGATTCTTGCACTTGCCCAGAGGTTTGACACATGTGAGCCAGCTACAGAAGGTATAAAACACCCATACGAGCTATGTATGATAGCATCCCACAGAAGGGGGCTACTCTCAACTTGGATGCCCAAAGTAAGTCTACTGGTCCAGAAGCTCCCATTTATCCAGCATGAGTAAGGATGGAAGTATTCTTTTTTTTTTTTTAAGATTTTATTTATTTATTTGACAGAGAGAGAGAGAGATAGCCAGAGAGGGAACACAAGCAGGGGGGAGTGGGAGAGGGAGAAGCAGGCTTCCTGCAGAGCAGGGAGCCCGATGTGGGGCTCGATCCCAGGACCCTGGGACAATGACCTGAGCCGAAGGCAGATGCCTAACGACTGAGCCACCCGGGCACCCCAAGGATGGAAGTATTCTACTCAAAGAAATTTTCAGAGCTCAAAAGGTATTTAGATCTATCTCATATTATAGGTAGAGAAACTGAGATCCAGAAAAAGAACTGACTTTTTCTTTTTCAATTCTTTTTCAAAGAATTGTCACAGTTTTATTTTAGTCATTTCTTAAAAAAAAAGAAAAGAAAAAAGATTATTTATTGATTTGGGTGGGGGGAGGGCAGAGGGAGGGAGAGAATCCTAAAGCAGACTCCCCAAGACCCCAGGATCATGACCTGAGCCAAAATCAAGAGTCAGACACTAAAATGACTAAGCCACCCAGGCACCCCTATTTTAGTCATTTCTACAGATAGTTCTTACATATTATATTTCTAGCTTTCTTAAATAACATGTGGGATACTGACTTAAATATAACTGTTTCTTTATGGTTCCGGTCCGTTATTATGAATATCAACTGTGCTCCTATGCTATGATTCTGTAACATTCAAATGATAAGAAGACAAATGGGGGTAATTTGTTTCTGGGCTGGTTTACATAGTTTTTCCCTCCCCACCCCTTTTCTTCTTTCTTTACTAAAGGATTTCCAGAATCCAATTACTTGGCTTCCAAGGTTGCAGTATAATCCCAGGAAGGCACTGATCTTTAGAAAAGGGAGTGATGATGCCGAAGCTGGAAGCTGTAGGGAACCCAAGCCCTGAGGCTGCTTACTTACTTAATAACAACAGGTAACCTTTTTTGAGCATTTATGATATACTATATATGTGTTATATTTTAGGTTCTTCATTTAATTCTCATAATAACCCCAGGAGAGGGGTGCCATTGTCGTCTCTGCTGAGCCACATATAAGTACTTTATCCAAGGTCACAAAGCCAATAAATGAAGGGTCCAGGATTCAAACTTGGGTAGTTCTCTTTTCAAAGCCCACACTCTGAAATCACTAGTCTATTCTATCTCCTTAACTATTTGAAGTAGGATTTTGAAAGAAAGATTTCTGAGAGATTTTTATGTACAAGTGATAAAACTTGAGCCCTAGAAAAGGTAGTAACGTCCTCTGAAAGTCACACAGCTGTTTCGGGGAACGGCTAGACCGGGACCCAGTTCTTGGAGTCTCCCAAGCTTTTACCACTTCATTATGCAAAAGTTCAGTGGGAAGAAAGTTGGGCAACATTTTTGCAAAGTGAGATATCTCCTAGATGGGACTTAAGACCCTCAACCCCTGCCTTTCTTTGGCCCATTCTAGAGCCACAGGGCCTGAGCCACAGAAACTTCAAAGTGGATTTCCTACCAGACCTGCATCTGGGATACCGCCGTTGTGGATGTGATCGGCCATGAGTCACACACCATAGTCAACTGAAGAAAGCTGCCTCCTCTCCCTTAGGAAGGAAAGCAGATTTCTAATTTGAGTTTTACCTCATCACTCTCTTCCAGAATGAGGGACCTGACCCTTTCTTCTCTATAACCAGCAGATTTCTGATAAACACTTTCTCCACAAATGTGGCAGACCCCTCACAGACAGTGAACAGCTGGTGAGAGGTCCGACCCAGCCCTTCCTCAGAGACCTCCCATTTGAAAGTGGGAGTATCTCGGGCGCCTGGGTGGCTCAGTTGGTTAACCGACTGCCTTTGGCTCAGGTCATGATCCTGGAGTCCCGGGATCGAGTCCCACATCGGGCTCCCTGGTCAGCGGGGAGTCTGCCTCTCCCTCTGACCCTCCCCCCTCTTGTGCTCTCTCTCTCATTCTCTCTCTCAAATAAATAAAAATCTTTAAATAAATAAATAAATAAATAAATAAATAAATAAATAAATAAAAGTGGGAGTATCTCAAGGGAAATGGGCTCTGTTTCCTCAGAGACTTCAAGTTCAGAGAGAAGAGATCCAGTACTCCATTTCTGGACAGTTCTATAGCTGATACTGCAGACTGCTAATGAGAAGGCTCCTCCATCCTGGAGCCACCACAGTCTACAGCAGTGAGCTTGGGAATAGTTCTTGGCTCCCCTGTGTCTCTTCCTGCTGCTTACCTGTGGCTGCTGGGTGGTTAAGGGTCTCTGAGGGGACAGGACAGGGGTCCTGGACAGCAGCTGGTTCATCTTGCTAATGACTAGCTCAGTGATGAGTTGTCTGTCCTCCACCTGGTGTTCACCAATCAGTGGCATACTGCAGTCCATGACCTAGTGGAGGATGTAGCCCAGGTTAGGAAAAGGTCTGGAAACATCAAAGGCTTGGTATAGACTTTCAGAATGAATAAGACTTAAGGCATCAGAGATAGGTTGGGGATGAAACTGGTGTTCTTATCTGGAGCTGGAAGCATGTTCCTTTGCAGAAATAGGAACTTAGTCTCCCCTCCAGCAAACTTTTGCTTTGGATCTTTCCTCCCAGACGTCACCCAGGCCAGGGTTCAGTAAGACTGAAAGATCCATGGCTGAAGGTAGTGGGGAAAGGGGGAGCGCAAGGAGAGAGCCCAGCTCCAGGGCTTAGAGGTTTGCAGTCAGGGAAAGCAGGAATACATGAAGGTCATTCCCTTAACTCTCTAGTTAGGAGTAGGCAGTTTTCATCTCTGAGACTTTTCACCCATGCAGTTTCTATCTCCACACATAGTCTGCCCATTAAACAACTAGATTTCTGCTTTTGCTCATGACCTGGGATGCCTTCCATTTTCACCATCATTCTGATTCTTCCTGTACCTCAAAGTCCAGGTAAATGTTTTCCTCCTTTAGAAAGTGTCCACCTAACCAGGATCATAGATGCTGTAGTCCAACCCTCATTTACGGATGAGAAATCTGAGTCCCACTGAGAGAGGGGGATATGATTAGAACGCTATGTGCCAAGTAGTTTATATGGAGTAGATTCTGAAGCCCACTTTGGGCTTCTGACTCTAATCCTTTGCAAATACCACCAACTCCTGGCAAGGAGCCTTTCCTGCTTCCGGGAAGATTGGCAGGAACATGTGTGAAGGATTCATACTGCTACTGACTTTCCCTTTAATATGGGGAAAGGAAGTAAGCAAAGTTGTGTTAGAGGACCAGGCTGAGTAAAGCAACTCCAAGGCTCAGAGAGCTGCTAAGAAGAATCTCCTGCATCCAGGAGACCTGAACTCTAGCCCAGGTTGAGACACTGATTCACTCCATGTCCTTGAGCACATGCTCATGGCATTAGGCCTTAGTTTTCTCATCTGCAAAATAAGCAGATTGAACCAAATGATTCCCAAGTCCAGCTTTCTGAGACCCAAAATGGTAAATCACTAGTATTCCCAGAGGAATAGCATTAGGCTACGACCCAAGGAACCCAAATCTGGCATCTCTTACCCATGGCATGGGTCAGTCTAGCTAATTGGAAACAATAGCTCCCCACTGGTGGAGGTATTTTGCTATGCACATCCATTGGTCGTGTTGTCTGGGAACCGTCCCCTGGCCCAAGAGACTCTAACCTAAATGTAGTTTGGGCTGCCCACATAGTTCTCAAGCTAAGAGCCTGGCCTCCAGCCTTGGGGGTTGTCTCTTACTGAGATACTCCTTGGGCCAGACTTACCTCAAAAATGTAGTCTTTCCCATCTTTGCCATGTACAGCTTTGACAGCACAGATGTCCAGGCCGCCAAACATCTCAGAGCAGGTGTCCACCCACAGCTTGTATCTGGAAGGGATGGGAAGGTGTTCTGAGGCTGGAGTGTTAGCTCATATCAAGCCTGCTTGCTACTCATCATCTCCTTGGCACCTCTACCTCTACCATCGCACCCCTGGCCTCCTCCCCTCCCTCTCCCCATCAAGCATATTGCCTTCTCTACAGTGCTCTCTCACTTGCTCTCCAGATTCCACCCATGTTTCCAGGCTCAAAGCAGGTCTCACATACTCCATCTAGGTGGCTTTCCTTGGCTATTCCAGGGCAGAGTAACTGCTCCTTTCTTGGAGCTTCTATATCATGTCCAGTCTTTATCTTCATAATTTAGCATATCACCCAGTCCTGCCTGATCTTGTTACCTGGTTGCTTAGGCCTTTGTGTTCTGTCCTGATTAGAGGCTTCCTTTGGTCAGGGTTCATTTCTTACACCTCTTCAACTATGGAAGTTGGGCTGGGGAGTGGACTTCTTCTCTTACTCACCTGTCTGACATGGCGATCTGCTCCAGCATTGCAGAGCCAGTGTTTGTCTTCCAGTTCCCTGAGATCGACGTCCTCCTGCAACAAGGTCCCACCAGGATAGGACAGGCAGTGAGCCACACCAGCAAGAGGGGGGCATGAAACTTTCCGGAATTTTAGCCAACTGCTGCTTTCCCCACCTGCTTCTTGCATAAGTAGCCCAGGCACCTGTCTGCTGAGCTGAGAACCTGGCTGCCCTGCCAACCCCTACCCTCAATGCCCTTCTTCTCTCTATAGTCTGGCCCAGACTGCTGTGGCTCCATGGACACTTCCCTGATCTTTTCAACCAGATGAGCACTTGCTCTCCTGAACCTCACTTACAGTCCTATATCTACTTTTTACATTAGTTATTTGAGCTAAACCTTAAGTTCACAAGTCTAAACCATTTGCAGCCTACCCACTTAGTATCTGGGCTGACTTGGTATATACAAACTGAATTCTATTGATCCTGGGAACACTCTCAGGATTCTCGTGAATATCTCCCCATGGCTTCCTTACTAGCTCATTTATTTGTTCATTCAACAGTTAATTTCTGAGAGCCCACAGTATTAACAATGTGACTCTGGACAAGTCAGTTAACTTTTTCAGGCTTAAGTTGCCTTGTCCATCAAATGCTGCTGATGGAATCAAGTCACCAACCTCTTCTCTGCTGCGCCCTCTGCACCCTCTCCATCCATGAGCAGGTGTTAGAGTCAACTAGCCTTAGACTAAATAGGAGGTGGATGACCTAGTTTCTGATTCTGGATTTGCTCTTGACTGGCTGGGTGACCATGGGTGAATCACTTCACCTCTCTGAGCCTCTTATCCCTGCGTAAACACAGGGTTGTCATGAGGATCAATTGATACAGTTTTAAATGAATTGTAAAACACCAAAAATAGGCCTTCTTAATTATAAGCCTTCACTCAGACACAGTCAAGAGGAAGAGGATGGTCTAGCGGACAGAAAAGCCCTGTTCACACTGCTGAAAGAGCCATTCATGTGCTGTCCTTGTCACTTGCTACCATTTG
Organism: Callorhinus ursinus; assembly: GCF_003265705.2. Lineage (NCBI taxonomy): Eukaryota > Metazoa > Chordata > Mammalia > Carnivora > Otariidae > Callorhinus > Callorhinus ursinus. Next base: position 41,515,707 of record NW_027397077.1, on the reverse strand, counting down.
GAGACTGGATGCATGTAGTAGTCTCCACTCAGCAGTTCCCAGGAGTACCTTCCCCAGAGGTCTGATCTCAGACACTGAGCAACCTAGACAGACAGCTAGTTTTCAGAGCCCTGAGGCGGACTAGTGAGTCAACTGATGTAATAACAACCCCTCACTCTTGTACAGTACTGACTGCTTGCTAAGATTCTTCCTCCACAAACCCCTCACCAGAGCCTCAGTGCAAATTCCTGTTGTGAGCAGGCTGACATCCTTGCCCCAACTTTACAGACAAGGAGATTAAGACTCAGTAAGGTTAAATGACTTGCCCAAAGTTGTGTATCCAGTCAAATTAGACATAAGATAAAAAAAAGCCCAAGACTCTTCTTTCCCTCATTGTGCTGTACTTCCCCTATACCCCATTACCTAGTTCAGAAACAAACAACTAACAGATGAGTGACTTGCAAAATCTGAGTAGAGACACAAAGATAGATCATAATAAAAATAACACTGTCTCCCTAACACTGATGGTTTATGCGTGTGTCCCTGTGACTAGGTTGGGCTCTTCAAGGGCAGAGACAGAGAGTCACACACTTCCAGGACCCCAGGACAGGGCCATAGTATATAATAGGTTCTTGGAAACTTTGAGTGAGTAATAATAATGTCCTTCACACTTCACACCTTTCTCTAACAACGAGATGCAGGGCATAGATCCATATAGGCCACTAGTGCATGGGGGAGCATCAGGGGCACCCAGAAGCCACTCAGTAATAGCTCAACTACCTCTCAGGGCTTATAGGTCACCTGACCTCCACAGAGGGATGCACATTATTACCTACTGAGAGTAGAGCAGGAACAACACCCTCTGTCTACCAAATAAGGCTGTCTTTGGATCTCCAGAGTGAGAGCTAAGGGGGTAGGGAAGACTCTCATACCTTATCTTGACTATTACCAGGTCAATTCCTTCTGAAAGCAAGGGGATAGCTAAAAGCTTGGGGAAGAGGAGCCAATAGGACCTGAATATTCCCCTAAATAACTATCCCTTGCAAATTAAAAAGAAAGTAAATGTTTTCTAAAGCTTCTTTGGTTGCCCACCCTTCATCAGTATTAGAGGATTCTCTTTTCTTATGCTTCTTTGAAATTGCTTTTAGAAATCCTAACCTTTAAAAATGAGAGGTCTCCTTTTAAGAATCAAGACACTCTTGCTCTACTGTCATAAACATTTTGCGTTTATTTAAGGGATTTTATTTTTTATTTTATTAGATTATTTTTATTTTTATTTAGGGGATTTTAAAAGTAAAGGATAGGAAATTTGCTTTCCCAGGTGCCTACATACACTGATTTTTCTGCTCCTTTTAGCTGCTTTTTATAATGGTCTTTTAAATTACCTTGTCTTACATTGTACACAATTTTAAAACAATCTTAAATTCCTTTTGAAGCAGCAAGACTTTAAATAAAAAACTATAAACGTTTAAAAAAGTAATAATCTAGGAAAAAAGTAAAACAGATTCTATGCTTTGGTTCTGTTCAAGGGCTCTTCCCTGAATACTTATTGGGTGCTTACTCTGTGCCTGCAGCTGCACAAGCTGGTGGAGCTGCAGAGATGATTTCACTGTTCCTGCCCAGGGAGCTCAGAGGAGGGTGACAGAAATTCCTGTTTGTGCAGCGGGCTAAACTAGAGGGGTGTACAGGGTTATGACAAGGGAGGGGGGCAGGGTCCTAACTAATTCTAGGGGTGGGGAGTAAAAACACTGAAGGGGGAGACAGAAGAACAATGGAAATGAATGGGCAAGAGAAAGAGAAGCTGCTCAGCCTTAAAGTCTGCTCAAGTGCCGAGCGGCCAAGACCAAATTCAGATATTAGAATGTTCTTGTTTATAAAAGAAATACTACCCTATAGGTTTTAAAAAGTGAGAGGCTCATATTTCCAAAGTTGGCATTGTAAGCTATTTTCATTCTTAGGTATATTATAGAAGACTGGGTCATCCTGAAATCTTTTCTTTCTCTAAAGTTGAATGGAGGAAACTTTTAACTTTCCATTCTGGCAGATGGACACAGTCATGTGGAGAAGTCACCTATTCTCATAACCACTAGGTTTTTAATGCTCTGGAGTGTTTTCAGGGCTATATATTTTCATTAGGAGTTTCTTAACCTTTTCTGAATTCCGGCAGCCTGGTGAAGCCTATGGATTCCTTTCAATGTATAAAAATACATAAGATATGTACATGTATAAAATAAAGTACATAAGCTATCAAAGAAACACAATTTTTGAAATAATTATCAAAATAGTTATCAAAATATTAAACAAATCTGTGATTTAGTAAAAAATACATTTCTTTGTAAATAACAAAAGTATTTACAGGTACAAATGCAGTGACAGGTCTAATAACTACCATGATTCTTGAGTAGTGATCAAAATAATTGGTATTTAGAGATATCGGTCATAACTGCAGTGTGAATAAAAAAATCTCTGTGATTACCTTTAGTAACAAAGTCACATGTGCTGTTGCAACTACTGTAGTCTGTTGTCATGGTTTATGACTGAGGAGATGGCAAATTTCACTTAGAGGCTAGTGAAAATAAATATTAATTTTATCTCTCATCTTAGTTCATGGGCCCTCCTCTGACTTGAAAGGAACTCAGGCTGGGAGTCTCTGACTTGAATAGTACCCTCTCTCTGGCCCCTGCCTTTTGGGCCAGATGAGGTTAAACTGAGAGTCGGCTGCTACCTGGAGGCTCAGATTTTCCACTAGGCTGAGGAGAAAGTGAAGAATATCTACTGGTACCCCAGCCCCACTTACATATAAGCCTTGTAGTTGTTGCCTATCTTCTGGACCCGGATGTCATACTTGGCGTCAACAAAAGGCTCTGCTGTGGCATATGTCTGGGTGAGGGCCACCACACTAGCAATGTCCTGGAAGTCGTAGTGGTTTTCCACTTTGACCTAATGTTGGAGCAAGGCAGAGAGGGTGAAAAGGAGACATACAAATACATACACTGAGAGTCACAAGAGCTCTAAGCCTCTAAACCCATCGAGATGTTACCCATCCAGATGTAAACCTGGATGCCACATCTCCCTAGGACACCCTTTCTCTCTAGCTTCCCCTCCTAGAGCTCAGGAGCCACACTTGCTACAAAGGGCCCAAGGGCCCAAGCAAGTGGCCTGTGCTTTGCTTGTTGGAAGAAGTCTGTTTGGGTAACACTCATGACTTCAGAGGGGCCAAATCGTCTCTTTGGAAAGACTTCATGGGGAAAGGAGGCAGAACAGTTCATAACCAGGCTCTCTAAAAAGTACCCTTCTTGGCCTCAACCCCAAAGCACAGCAAACCCTTACCATGGCCTTACCTTGCCCATGCCTGAGTGAGCATGGCCAATCTTCACTACCACAGGGAATGTGGGCAGTGTCAGCTGAAAGCAGAGGAGAAAGGAATGAACTGGTCAGAGTGTGCCTCACTCTCTGTGGAATCTTACAAATATTTTTCTTGGTAACACCCTTGGAAGGGTCCTTTAAAGAACTAGCCCAACCTACTTGCTTTACAGATTAAAAAACTGAGGCCCATAGAGTGACAGTGACTGCCTAAGGTCACAGCATACTAGTAGTAGGACTGTAAGAACACTGCTCTGCCACTCAGTACTCTCTACATCTTTAAAATTCATTGCTTCAACCTTCTCTGTATTATACAAACCCTGGGCAGGACCAGTCCTTAGCCAGAGAAAAAGAAAAAAAAGAAAGAAAGAAAAGAAAAGAAAGAAAGAAAAGAAAGAAAAGAAAGAAA
>NW_027397077.1:41442551-41511856 GCF_003265705.2 Callorhinus ursinus | reverse complement strand
AAAGAAAGAAAGAAAGAAAAGAAAGAAAGAAAGGAAGGAAGGAAGGAAGGAAAGAAAGAAGAACATCTTTGAAAGGGTGAATTTTGTTGTATATAAGTTGTATTTTAGTAAACCTGAATTTAAAAAGGAATGTATCTTTGGAATCTCAATGTCCCTTTTGTCATGTACCTTTTAGTACCCTCCCCTTCCCCTTCAAATGTCCAGCTTCCTATACTGAACCTGGCTTTTCTCCCTCCCTTTTACAATGTCAGAGCTCATCAACACCCCAAACTCACAATCAAACACAGCTTAGGATGCTAAGGCCTCTTTCTGCCCAGTTGGAGGTTTGCAAGAGAGCTAACTTAAGAATTCAACATGTTTATCTAATTTGAAAGACATCCTTAAAAGTATAAACTCTATCTTGAGGTAGCCATATTTTAACAGAGGGACAATAGAAACTTAAAAGGAGAACTACCCTCCAAAGGCAGGATTTCAACTGGTTACAAAGTGGCGATGGAGGAAGTACTATGGTAGAGCAGAAGGAGCACTACACCGTATGTCAGGAGACTTGCATTCTAGTCCTCTCTGCCATTAGCTTTCTGAAAGTCACTTTACCTCACTGAGGCTTTGTCTTCACATTTGCCAAAATGAAGGGACTGGACTGGATGCCTTTCAGGGTCCGTCCAATAATAAATACATCAGGCTCTATCTTGGTTCGGGTGTTATATGAAGAATCAACTTGGTCACCAAATCTCCTCTTTCTCAATCAGACTCAGCTCTCTTTCAATTTCCTTCTTTTCAAACATCACTACCACATCGAAATGAGAAGATATCTTTTGGAAAAATTAAAGTTAACTCTGATAAAAATTCAGATTCCCATGGGAGTACCTGACCTGAGGATTTCAGTATTCCTGGCTGAGGCCAGTTGAATCTGGGGCAAAGAGCTTCCAAGGGCCTTGGAAACATGTAGTTCAAGCCTATTTAATGGAGAAGAAAGTGAGCCCAGAGAGGCAAAGATTGCAAAGCTACCTTGTGACACAATCAGAACCCAGCCTTCTACCTTCTAGCCAAGCACTGTGTGGAAATATCCTATAATAATCTCATGGGTCCCTTTGTGTTTGGAGACTTGGAGCACTATGCTCTGTCAAACAGAGCAGACAAGGCTCTGGTTGCAGTGACCCCATGTGCCTTGCTTCTTCGTTTTCTAAGCTGTCTCACCTTCCATGAGAAGACATAGTCTCTCCAGTGAATAATGACATGAGATAGGAACCAGTGTAGCCTAGGATCTGGAGAGGGCTTTGAAGTCCCAGGTTTGCCCTAAGTGATGGGGTACCCTGTGCTCTGAGCCCCCACCAAGAGCGCTGTCCTCAGCCATCTTCAGAGTCTGAGGCTCTGGATATGGGAAAGGGTTTCTAAAGCACAGACTGCTTTCTCTGACATCTCTCCCCACCCCCCAGCCGACAGCGCCAAGACACACACACACACACCCCAACTTTCTCTGTCCTATTCCATTACTGTTTGCTGTTGCTTTGGAGCCTCATAAATAGGGCATTGAAAACACTTCCTGCAGCTGAAAGAAGCCCTGAGTAGCTTGTCTCATTCCCAGTGTGCAGCTCAGCAAGGGGTCCGTCCTCTCTGTCACTGTCTCTTTTGCCTGTTGTAATTCTGTCTGCCTCTCTCTGACTCTGCCTGTCTCACTTTCTGTTTGTGCCTCTCCTCACTCTTGTTCCTTCACTGTGAACCACAGCCCATCCGTCTTTCTGCCCTCACGCATTTGTCTTTGTTGTGCTTTCTGTCTCTCTGCCTTGACACCACCTTCTTTCCCTGTGCTTTCCCTCTACTCTGTAAGGCTCAATTGCTTGGGCAGGGAAACAGAGGCTAGGGGCCTCTCTCCTGGCTTCGCTCTTCCTTTTACGGAGCCTGCCAGTCAGGAGGGCTGCGGGTCCTACAGCCGTGGGTGGCCTACAGCCAAAGGAGGGAGGAGCCCATCCGGGCGGGACTGGCCCTAGGTCCACCTCAAAAAGCCTGGGGCGAGGGGCGCAACGCGTTCTGGATGAGCCCTGGAGGGCCGCTTTGGTCAGACAGTCCCCGCAGGCTCAGTCGGGGCTTTGCAGTGTCATGCCCCGGAGCCCCCGGACGGCGCCGAGCTGGGCGCTGTTGCTGCGGCTGCTGGCACTGCTGCGGCCGCCGGGGATGGCTGAGGCGTGCAGCTGCGCCCCTGCGCACCCCCAGCAGCACGTCTGCCACTCGGCGCTTGGTGAGTCCGGAGGCCCGACAGGTCCACAGCAGGGGGTGGTTGTGTGGGTTTGGTATGGGGCCGAGGGAAAGGGAGGAGATCAAATACTGCACCAGTTGCCTCCCATTGGGGCTGATGGGCCGAGCAGGGCCGGCGCCATAGCAACCTTGCAAGCACAGAGTCCGGTGGACTTGCAAGGAAATGAAATACCGTGTAAGGGACCCCCATAGCGACCCCCTCTCCCCTGCCTACTGCAATTATGGACTTGAATGACAAGTCACGGGAGCTATCCAGTGATTATTCTGAACTACTGGATGCAGGGAGGGGGAGCCAGGGGCGAGGGGACTGGGTTTTCATTATAAACATCCCACTGTATCCAAGCCTATAACTGATGTTTACTCCATGCACCGCCCCCCACAGCACACTTTTTGCCCTTTCTCTTTCCTCTGCCTGAAATGCCCTTCCCCCATACCCTTAAATTCCTGGCAGACTCCTATTCATCCTTCAAGGTCTTACTCGGGTATCTCTTTTTCCCTGAAGACTTCCTGACTTCTTGGTGCTACCAGGGTATCTCTAACAAAAATTTTTGTACTCCCAGTATGCTGTGCTGTTATTCTTTGTAAGTGTATTCTCTACTGGACCAAGAGTTCTGTAGGATGGGGGACCCTGTCTTAATCATGCTTGTGGACCTAGTACCTAGTGTTTGGCCAGGCACATAGAAAGAACTTTATAACCAGTTTTTGGTTAATGCCCAAATGGCAAGAGACAAACTACCTCTGTACAGGGTCAGAACATATTTATTAATTCAATAAACATTTACCAATATCAGCTCTGGGTAGGATCTCTTGAAGCCTCAGCTATATAGGTAGATGACTGCAAACTTCAAGGGGCTCCTTCTCCCTCCTCTACCCTGATGTCCACCTCCAGCCCATTGCAGTCTGGGCTATGGAGAATTAGACTCTCAAAACCAGCAGGTAAAGTATAAAGAGATTATAGGACCCAGTTGGCCTGAGGAGTTTGGAACTTCTAGCAATTGCAGAGGAGGAGTTTCTAGGACCCCACTTTTACACGCATGCCCCCCCAACCCAACAAGACCTAAACCCAGGATTCCCCTATAAAATTCTCCAGGGGCCCAGGTCATCCAGATTCCAGATGGACTGCTCCCACAGGTTGCTAAAGGTCCCCTCTTTTCTCTTCTTATGCAGCCATTCGGGCCAAAATCTCCAGTGAGAAGGTAGTTCCTGCCAGTGCAGACCCTGCTGACCCTCAAAAAATGATCCGGTATGAAATCAAACAGATAAAGGTACATGGGGATAGGACAGGGCATTAATCCCTTTGGGCTGTTGGGAGGAGTGGAGTCTGTGTACTGGGAGTGGGGCTGGTAGGCAGGTGACCCGGCTCATTGATCCTGGGGTATTTATGCTGAAGTGGAAGTGGATGACATGTTGGGAGCAGGGCCCACAGGCCCTCAGTGTCCATTCAGTCCTACAGCTGCCTGTGTGTGGGGCTACTAGAGGTATTCTCACTGGAATAAACCAAGGTTTAGATTTTTCTTAAGAGAGAAATGACCCAGTTGGGCCATCTGTGTGTACCAAATCCTGAACTAGACTTTTGCTTAATTTTTTTAGATTGAGAAATGAGTTTTTCCTGTTAAGATATAAAGTATGGTCACTGACCCAACACTGCTTTTTTTGTAATTGCCTTTCAGATGTTTAAAGGGTTTGAGAAAGTCAAGGATGTTCAGTATATCTATACACCTTTTGATTCCTCCCTCTGTGGTGTGAAACTAGAAGCTAACAGCCAGAAGCAATATCTCTTGACTGGTAAGTTAAAGACCAACAAGCGACCCTAACAGTCTCTGTCTTAAGGAAGGCAGTCAAGGAGCCAGGGCTGTCCTTGGGTAGCAAACTGAGCTAGGTGGCATTTTCTCAGGCAGAAAACAGAGCTGTGTTACTAAGAGCCAGCCTCTGAGTGGGGGGAGCCGTGGTAACCTTCCTTTCAGTGCAAGAGTCTTCACTACAGTGATCTTGGCCACTGCTTCACTACTTTAAGGACAGGCTGCTCTCCCAGCCTAGGGCAGCTGCTTCCATTTTTAAAAGTTTTAATTGATGTAAGTTTGATATCTTGAGCCAAAAATCCGCCTCTCTGAAACTGCCCCTTGTGGGTTCAGTTCTACCCTTTGCCCATGATGATCCTTCAGAGGCTCCAGGACCATAAATACACGCACTGTAGCTCCAGGTCTGCTGGCCATGGTTCCCAGACCCCTTCCTATCCTGGCCACCTTCTCAAATGGGATATAGCTTGTCCCTGCCCCTCCCCTAGCACAGGCCCCTAAACTGGACACTGCACTACAGGTGATGTCTTGGTTTCGCAGGGTAAATGAGGATTGTGCGTGTGCAACCTCACCCCCCAACACACGTATTATAGTTACTATAGTCTACAATGACATTAACTTCAGATAGCTACATTGGGTCATGATCTTGGCTCAGAGTGAGCCTCTGTGGCTAAATCACATCACAGGTCATATTCTGGGGTGCAGTAAAGCACAAGCCCTAACAGGAGCGTTCCGTCTAACAAGTCTCTATGAACTTGGGCCCAGGCAGGTCTCCGTACTCAATTGGTTGGGACAGGACAGTTACGAAACCACACAAGATTATGACTCTGTAAGTGAATGAATGCAATACTAAATTATTTTGTAGTTCAGGAAAAGAGGTATTTGTGTGATTGTAAACAATTAGGGAAGTTTCACTGTGTAAGTGGGAACTACACTGCTCCTAAAGGAAGAAAAATATTTGGAAAGAAGGCAAGGAAAAGAAAAACACAGCAGGTGGGGAGAATAGGAGGAATTTCTACTATCTGTCCATCCATTCGGCAATAATGACCACCCACTTGCTGCCAGGCCTTGGGCAGGAGGGTGGAGACTCGGTGACAAGCCACAGTCCTCAAAGAGCTCACAGTCCAAGCTTGGCTCTTGAGAAGTCATAGCCATTAGAAGCCATACTGGTAGGGGCTCCCCAGATCTAAGGATGTGGAGTTGTGTTGATTTGGGAGCCTCTGGATAGGAGAGACAGAGGCAGGGCATGCCACTGAGCCCTCCACGTCCCAGGATTAGCAGGCAAGGCCACCTCATTCCCTCTGTGTACCTAGCCCTCTGCCAGGCACTGTGGTGCATCGGGGGAGGAGGAGACATGTTCTCTGCCCTCAAAAACGTCAAGTCTATCTGAGGGTTGGGATAAACAACAAAATACAAGTCTACTGAGAAGTCATCAGTGGTGCCCAGGCTCTTCAGGAGAAGGCACAAGCTCTTTTGTCTAACGTTGAAAGCCCTTGTGACCAGAACACTGCTGACCTCTCCAGCTTTGTCTCTGGCCTTGTGTGAGTGACAGCGCCCAGCTCCTTATTTCCCCCAGAGCTGAACTAAACTACTTGCAGTTGCAGAAGGTGTTCTGCTGGGCTGCACCCCTCCACCTTGCACAAGGTAGTCTCAATGTCCAGAAGTCCTTTCTCTCATTTGTCTGGCAGGGGAACTCCTACCCACCCCTTCAAGGCCCAATACAAGCATCACCTCCTCTGAGACACCTTCCTTGCCGCCCACCCCTTCCACAGATGGAGATAATTGTGCTTTGTTCATTGTTATACTGCATCTTGTATATGATCACACAACAGCATAATTTTTGCCTACTTATCTATCTGCCCTACTGGTTATTAAGCTCCTTGGGGAGGAGATTCTGTCATATTTATTTCTGTATTTCTGGTACCAAGTCATAGTAAGTAGTTGCTCAGTGAGTAATTGAGTGACTGAGGTTCTAAGAGAGGTGTGGGCTAAGGTGGTCCGAGATGGCTTTGAGGACACTGTGGTACTGAAAAGGGTCTTTGGAAGCTAGGAAAGAATCTGATAAATAAAGAGGGGGAACTTTCCTTGGGGAGAGACTCACCAAGACAGGTATCAATGGGGTGGGAGACTAGGCTGTGTAGATATTGGGAAGGGTTAGAAAGAGGAAGGGACCTATTATTTATGGAAACTTCTGTGGGCCCAAGCTGTGCTGGGAACTTTACAGACATTCTCTCATTTAATCCTGACAACTTATTACTTTCATCTTTGAGCAGAGAAATTATGTGACTTTCTTAAGGTCATACGGCTGTAAATGAGAGAAAAGAAGGGGGTTGTACCAACAGTCTGCCTTTAAAGCCCATGTTTTTCTCTCTACACCACACTAAAGGAAAAGATCTTCATCCCACAACTCTCTCTCATACAAACATAATCTGTTAATATCTTTGATATAAAAATTATAGAGGCTTTTCTGGTTCTTTCATTGAGCCCCATGTCACCACTGCCACCAAGAAGCCATTGAAAAAACTGCAATTCTGGGCTATTTGAGGACCTGGGCTCTTGGAGCTCCATGAGCATATTCCTCATGCTAGATCTTCCTCCATTCCCCTTGAAGGTCAGATCCTCAGTGATGGAAAAGTCTTCATCCATCTGTGCAACTACATCGAACCTTGGGAGAACCTGTCCTTTTTGCAGAGAGAACGTCTGAATCACCACTACCATCTGAACTGTGGCTGCCAAGTAAGGGAATATCATTTGCAAGGTCTTTTGGGGGTGGGGGAAGGGTCTTGAGCCTTGTAGCTTTACTCTTCATGTATTCCTTCCTTTGTGCATACATTTATTCACTTATTGTACTATATTTGAAATCTGCCATGGATCAGGTACTGTATGAAGTTGGGGATGGGAAAGCAAGATGGTCCATAGTCCATGATCCCAAGATGGTCAATGTAAGTCCATACTTACATTTTGGCTGGGAAGGTGGCCATCATTTAAAGAAAGAGATAATATAGCTACCATTTAAAGAGAGTCTACTTTTTGCCAGACCCTGTATTGGTGTATTTATTTAAAATATTTAATTTAGTCTTTATAACAAATTTATGAAGATTTAAGATTTCCATTTTAAGGTGAAGAAATTCATGCTGTAGGAAGTGAAGTGATTTGCTCAAGGTCAGCGGTGGACTAAGGACCTCAGGCCTGTCTGACTCCAGAGATATCATTTGAGAGGCAATACTGTATGTTAGGAGATAGGGGAAAGGGAACTCAGGAGGAAGTCTGGGGACTAGGAAAGGCTTCAGGAGTCAGGGGCATTTGAGCTGGGTTGTAAGGATATGTAGGAGTCTGAAAGGCAATAATGGAAAAAGGACACCCTACTCACGTTGATGTTGTGTGGCTATGACTCTAGATTACCACCTGCTATACAGTGCCTTGTACCATCTCAACCCCCAACGAGTGCCTCTGGACAGACTGGCTGTTGGAACGGAAGCTCTATGGGTACCAGGCCCAGCATTATGTCTGCATGAAGCATGTTGATGGCACCTGCAGCTGGTACCAGGGCCGCCTGCCCCCCAGGAAGGAGTTTGTTGACATCAACCAGCCCTAGTAGGGGCCAGTGACCATCACATTCCTTCAAGCATCATGAAGCCCAAGCCAGTTCTCCTTCCCTGTGGAGCTCTGGCTGTCACCACCCGCCTCACCACTGCCAGCCAATGGAAAGTACCAAGTGGATGGTCTGGCTAGTGTTAGGATAGGGATGGGGCATGTTATAGCTTGTGTCCAAATGCCAGCTCAACACCTGTCAAGGGTCAGGGAAAGTAACATGACTTTTCTAGCCAGCCTTCAGCCCATCTCCCCTGCCTCCCAAACGCTTTTAGTCTAGCTGAAACCTGTTACTGAAAGTTTTGATTTTGGCTTAGTCTGTTTTCTAAAGCCAGAACTATTCCTTTTTCTCCCCAGGAGAGTGTGTTTTCTCTTACCTTAACTGATCTGATGGGGGAGAAATGGTGATTATTATACATATGAGATAATATAGCCTTGCTATGTACAATACCAGAAGGTGGGTTCACAGCATCAGAAACAAGTTGATTTGGAGGAATGAAAAGAACAACCCACTATGGCCGTATGCCCTTTACTCATGTCCCAACTCATCCTAATCCTCTCATATACTTTCATCTGTTTGGGTAGACACTTGGGGAATACAGAGTCACTCAATGTGAGACTTGCAATGACTTAACCTCCCTTCACATTCTATAATCCCCTGTATACCATTCCGGGCAGAGGTTCTGGCCCAGTTAACATACCTCTTTGGACAAGAATAGACTTAGGTATTGTCTCTCCAGGTTAACTATCCTTAATGCCCTCAACTGATGTCCATAAAGTTTCTCCTGTTTCTTTTAGAAAGTCATTCTCTACTAGATTACTAATGTCTTTATTCCTAATTCAGAATTTTTTTTAAGCCAAAAAGGCCTTTCTCTTGTAGAGATGAAATTCCCCTTTAGCTTTTGACACCTCAGAGACAGGACACTTGGGGGCAAAAGCTGGTAGATGGGGAACATATTTGCAACTGTTACAACTGTTTTCAGTGGTTAGCCCTGCTAGACTTTATGGCAGGAAAAAAGCCAGCTTTGTTCCCTGTCTGCCCTAAAGTTCAGTCGCCTCATCACTGCGTGTTAGACTCCCTGAGAACTCCAAGCACAGACCCCTTAGTGTTCCTTAGATTCTGCAAGGCTTCCTGGTTTGCCCTGAAAGGGAAAGCCCTTATGTTCATCTCAAGGATTTATGAAGGATGGGGGCTTAAAGTTCCAGAGCCTCTCCCTGGCAAAGATGAAGGAGGTAGTTCTTTTCAAGTCCCAAGGTTACCATTCATCTTTTTTGTGTGGTTTGCTAATAAGCAGGGCCATGCTTAATATGCCAAATGAAAGTTCTTGATTCACAGAAATGGTTCAAATGGAGATCCCTTTTGGAGTAGGGAGTTGGGAAGGGGAGGGGGAACAAACATGATCTCTGTCCCACAGTACAACACTGGAATGCTATGGCAGAGAGTCTCCATTGGTGGATTAAGCAGGATCCCCAACTGACCAAGCAGGCCTGGGGCAGAGGATATAGGGTCAGAGAGGAAGAAGGGAATTGAGCTAGAGGTTGTCATAAAGGAAAAACATTAGCTGTAGCCTCTGCACCAACCAACCATGCCATCTCTCTGTTCCTTCTGACATCCTAGCATGGCCTCAGAGAAGGCATAGTGTTAACCCTGTCTTATCACAATCTTCAGGAAACCAAAGGAATGGAAGGGGCTGGTGAATAATAATAGGAACAATACCTTATGTCCGAGGAGTGCTTCACACTCTTCCAGAAGGCTATTACTTAATCTCACTTACATTTTATAAGTACCATATTAGATATCCTGGTCAGGAATAATTATGCCCATTTAAATTTCCTATTGAAAAACTCACTCACCAGGAATCTAACTCATCCAGTGACATGTGGCAGGCCCAGGGCTAGAACCCAAAACAGTAGGATCTTCTGACTGTTGATCCATAGATTTGTTACTTTCTCAACTTGAAAAAAATGCCCTTGTTTCTGCTCCTTCCCTCTTTGGTCAGCAAACTTCGTAGACAAGGGGTTATCAATTAAAATTCAGCTGCTCTAGCCCCACAAAGCAGGTCCACAGTTCAATCCCAACAGAGTCTCTGGGGTTGAAATGCTGAGGCCCTCTTTAGGGCTCCATAATCACCATGTGGCTCAGAATGTAAACAGCAGAGTAACTAAAGTCCCCACTCAATCACTTACCATCTCTTTATGGTTGGGGTAGTATGTCTGCTCAATGAGTGGGAACTTTTCTCCCCCCAATGTCTTGTAGATGGCGACCAGCTGGGCAAACTGCAAAAGAGAAGCGAATGTTTCAGCTTATCTAGGCACTGCAACAGACAGACAAACATCAGTCTATCAAACAAATATTTATTGAGCATTTGCTCTGTTGGGGACTTTGTACAAAACATCAAGGATATAAAAGAGGTGTACAATTCTTATTTTTAAAGAACACATGTGTTAGTTGGGGAAGGGAGAGAGAATGCACTTTCATTCATTCATTACCTATACAATTTTAATGATATTTCATTCATTCCTCATATCAAATTGATAAACTAGGTATTTTATCATCTTTATTTTACATATGAGGCTCAGAGACAGTAGAAAAGGTTCCTGAAGTCACAGAGCTGCAAAGAGGTGAAGCTGCAATTGAAATTTGGATCTCTAACCTTAAACACTTGCATCTCTAGAGATGACAATTGATAAAGCTAGATAGGTAACATGGGGACAAGTCTTGAAAGTTCAAATGCTAAGAAAGGAATGGTAACTGTCTTCTGCAGGCAGTATGAAGTCATAAGAATTTGAGCAGGGGTCATGAATAAAGCTGTTCTTTAGGAAGATTTTGATGCTCATGGTATGCAGGATAGACAGACCTAGTCTCTCTAGGACTTACTACTCATCTAAGAACTGAAATCACTAGATCCTTCACCTAGGAGAATCCAGAACAACTCTATGAAGAAGTGGTAAGAGGTGAGGTACACATACTTACAGTGTGAGGGTTGAAAAGTGTTTGGCAAACATCTAGCACCCCCTGGAGTCCCCTGCCCCCACATTTTATAAGTGAAGAAACTGAAGTCCAGAGAGATCACTTGCCCAAGGTCATATCATAGTTGAGCTGGATTCATAGCCAGGCCCTTTTATTTCCTGTCTATAACTCTTTCTGCTCCTTCACATGACTGCCTTTCAGACTCTGCAGAGACCATGCTCTTCCCGTAGGAAACACACAGGACTTTCTTGCTCAATCCATTCAAACACATACCCACCCACACACCTATCTCCAGTGCACTGGCAACAAGAGTAATCCAGCATCTTCCCTCTAGTGCTACTTAGGTTAGTTTACACTCTAAATCACTGGTAGCTGGAACTGCTAGAAGGAAAAGTTGCCAGGTCAAACTTGCCTTCTATTTATCAGAGAAAGGAAAGCTAACATTTTTCAGAAGCTCAGGTCCTATTCTCTATAAGGGATGTTGGTAGATGAGACAGTGGGGACAGGGGGGCATGGGGGGAGGAGTAGAAACTTAGAACTGGGCTGTTAGAAAACTGGGTTAGAGTCTTCTGGTTCTTGTTCTGCCTTTAACTTGCTAGGTGTCCTTGAGCAAATGATTTCTCCACTCCAGGCCTCGTTTTCTTCATATGTAAAATGAAAGGAGTGAATTTGATCAGTTCCTCAAAATTTTTACCATAAAGGAACATCATTTTATTACATTTCCTCCCGAACTCCATTATCAAACTCTAGTTTAAGTGATCATATATTGTGATCCTTTTGCTGGCAAGGATAGAATTTTATTATTTTTGAAATGCTGGAAAATGTTGGAATTTCTGGGTCACTCCCCTTTGTGACACAGCTGGTGACTACAGATCTTGAAGGCCTCCTCCAGAACTGAAAGCATGATTCAGGGACTCTCAAGCCCTCAAGGTTTTGTTATTGAAAGAGGCTTTAGAGAGTCTCTAGACCAGACATCTCATTTTACACATGAGGATACTGAGGCTAGAGAAGCAAAGGAAAGCATAGGTTCCCAGATCATGCCTGGAATTGGGAACTCCACTAGGACAGCAGCCAGGTAGGTCTCCCTGCCCATTGCATGCTCCACTGTACCCTGCTGTCCTCACTATTCTTTGGTTTTTCAACTTGCTTTGACTGTCAAGACCAACCCCTCGGACTTTTCTTGCCCTCTCTGATTCTCTCCATCACTCCATCTGACCTTTAAGTCCTGCCTGCCCACCTTGGCTGGCCTGAATTCCTGTTCTGCCCCTGGATACCTGCCTGAGCTCCCAAGGCTCTCCAGCATCGCCGGCGAGCTCATGCCAGCTCTGCCTAACAACCTCTGTCCTGCTGCAGCCCACGCCCTGGCATGACACCAAGGCATGTGGGGCCTTATCTTTCCAGCATGTGGGAGAGTTACACAGACACCACAGCAATGCCAGGAAGGCCCACGGCAAAATCCCAGAGTCCTGGGACAGCAAGACTAAATGGCAGCCAGTTCCCAGGCACTAGTTAGGTCCCTGGGAGCTCACCCTACCCTCCTCCACTTTATCTCCAGCAGTCCCTATCTGCTCAAGGTACTGGGCTTGGCATATAACCCCTGCCTCCTTGGAAACTTAGCACAAGCACAGTTACCAATTAAACAAATGTAGTATCTGAAAAGGGTTATTTCCTCTATGCATAGACAAAAGAATGGATTTAGGAGCTAGGGGTGGTGTTGGCAATGAATAGGAAGATAATGTTCATTATCACCATTTCTTCAGTGAATCAGTAAAGACTTCTTGCAAGAAATGAGATTTCAGGATCAGTCTGAGTTTAATATGTTATCCTTAGCCCTCCTGGAAATAAATGCTTTAATTCAACTCTTGTGCCTTTGTCTCTAAAAAACCCAGATGGAGTGCTAGGATTTTTAGATAAATTTGCAGCAATATGGTATGGTGGCATTCTTGCTTTCTCTGGAATGCTACCTTCACTGATAGGGCTACTTCTGCTTCCAAAATCCCAAGGCACAGCCTGCCCTGACCAATTTATAATAGCAGATGTGCTCAGAGACACAGTGATGTAAAGTAGAGCCTTAACAACCCCACTGAGGTCACCCCTCATACCAAGAGCAGTCACAATAAAGAAATATAGAAAATATGAACAAAAGTCATTATCTCAGAGGGACCCTCCCTTCACAGTCACCAAATTTGTTCACTCCCATTAACAAGCAGAGAACAATATATAGAATGCCATTAGTGTGGCAGGGGCTTAATGAAAATGAAGGGAGAACTTGGTACCTGGCCAGGGAGCCTTGCTGTTCTCATGTGATGCCAAAGGCAATGTGCTGGGATTGTGAATGGGTGAGAATGTGAACCTTCACCAGATCCCAGATCCCAGGAGGGGCAAAGCCCTAGGCATAGGTTCACGGATCCTCCCACCCTGGCTTCTGGCATAGTTTTGGAACATGAAGGAGGGGACTATTTTCTTTAAGAGATCCTAAATACTAGGGGACTATAACAACCAGGCTGGCAAACTGGTGGCAGGTGCTACAATTATCCCTAGTTTACAGACAAAGAAACCAGGCACAGAGAGGTTTACTTAGAAGAAAATAACTAGCAATAGCAGAATCATTCTGTGTGGCCATGAAGGAGCCAAATTCTAGCAGGTATTGAAAGGGTGGGGAAGGAAAGAGCTAGGGCTTATGTGCAGTAGGGAAGGTTGTGTGACTAGGGGGAAAAAGGAGGTCCTAGAAAAGAAACTTGGTGAAGGCCTCAAATATGCTCTTCTGTGATTAGTAATACATTCAAATCATACAACTCTTTTAGCTTGTTTCTGCAAAACTCTAGGATTCTTAGATGCCTCAGGCCAGAGGCATATGAATGAGTGGTGATCAGGAACCCAGCCCTCCCTCCTCAACCACAGCAGCTCCCACTGACTCCTCATTCATTGGTATTTCTCTTACACTGTGAGGTCTCCCTGGTTTCCAAGGGAATGGGAAAACTGTGAGTTCAGGTGTGAGGAAGAGATCAAAAGCAAAGGTGATGGGTCCATCTGGTTAAAAAATATCCCCTCCGGGGCTCCTGGGTGGCTCAGTCGTTAGGCGTCTGCCTTTGGCTCAGGTCATGACCCCAGGGTCCTGGGATGGAGCCCTGCATCAGGCTCCCTGCTCAGCGGGGAGCCTGCTTCTCCCTCTCCCTCTGCCTGCTGCTCCCCCTGCTTGTGCTCTCTCTCTCTCTGTCTCTCTGTATCAAATAAATAAATAAAATCTTAAAAAAAACCACATACACACCCTCCAACTCCCTGGGTGGTAGAGAGGCTTGGGGTCTGAGAACTTCCGAGTGACCCTTGGCAAACCAGGGTGACAGCTGAAGTGACTTTTGTTTTTTTTTTTAAGATTTTATTTATTTACCTGAGAGAGAGAGAGCACATGAGAGGGGGGAGGGTCAGAGGGAGAAGCAGACTCCCCGCTGAGCAGGGAGCCCGATGCGGGACTCGATCCCGGGACTCCAGGATCATGACCTGAGCCGAAGGCAGTCGCCCAACCAACTGAGCCACCCAGGCGCCCTGAAGTGATTTTCGAAAAACAAGAGTTAGAGGATGTGATGGGAGCAGGTGCTTCCTTCTAAGAGGGCAGCCTGGAGCAGCAGTTATAGGAGCTGGGTCCCCACTGGCCTCAGGCCTTTCCAATAGAACATTCAGAGGCAAGAAACAGGTATTTTTATTCTTGTATCTTATATGGCTGAGGGCACAGCTTGCAGACTTATAAGGACTTCTTTACAGAATCTTTGTGTGACTTTGTTGTGAGGCCAAAAGCCCACTCTACATCAAAGGCAGCCCAGCCCTTGATGATCATGTTTTATTGGGAGAGCCCACCCTACCCCATGTCTCATCTGAAACACCGCTCACATCCTCTCAGCTGTGCCTAGTGCATCTTGATTACCAGTGGTCCCTCCTGGGGGACTGGGAGATGCAGGACCTGGACCCTACCCTTTTACCTGGGAGGAAGGGGGCCTCACTCACCACCCATGGCTTGTCACAGAAGTTGTAAATGGATTCCAGTGAGTTGATGCTGGGGAGGCCTGCGTACTGCATGCCAATGATAAGGTGGCGGAAGTCCTCATTCTCTGCCATGCCGAATGCATGCTGCCGGATAAGCACAAAGTCTGGCCGGAAGGACCTGGTAAAAATGTAGAGGCAAGTTTCCCATCAACCAGCCCCTCAGGTCATATATCATCTTGTCTCCTATTTCCAAAGCCCTAGACAGAGAAGGGGTGTTAAGGGTCACCTGACGTAAGCCCTTCATTTTATTGTTCTCTTATGGACTAGGAAGTGAGGTATTATGGCACCTCTTAAAGGAGATTTAAGGGACAGGTGTCTGAAGTTCCCTTATTCCTCTGGATTAAGCATTGTCTTTTTCTAAGGTACAAATCCCCTCAGGAGGGAAGAAACACTTTCAGACCCTCACATCTTAAATGAACAAGAATTTACCTGGTCCCTTGGGGCAATAAGAGAGCAGAAGCTCCTTGTGGCTTCAGAGTTTGTGCTCGAAGAGCGCCCCAGTAGACTTTGAAGACATAGTTGCCTGACTTCACCACCCTGCCACGGAGATCCCTGATCTCAGTGTCCTATTCTGACTCCTTAAAACTGCTCCTTAAAAAGCAATGCCCTCATCAGGCCCCGAGAAGAGCAAGGGTCCAGGATGGCTGAGAATAGATGCCAAACTTCCCAATGTTATTCTTCCAAAGTGTACACCAGGGAGGGGTACAAATATTTTTCGAAGAACTGAGGTTGAGCAATGGCTACAGGAAGCACTAGGAGTACAGAATGTTCCCATGCATGGGAAGGCTCCCTGCGTTTTCCCTCTAGCCAGCAAAGCTCCTCAGCTGCTCCATCTTCATGCCTGACTCCAAGGGAACCCCCCCACCTTCCCAGAGAGTCAGTTCTGTAGCAGCATTCTCCCTCAAGGCTCTGGAGCTTGCCAGTTTCACACCATATGCAGTGACCCACCTGGTTCTCTGCCCAGGCACCCATTCAAC
The DNA here is from genome assembly GCF_003265705.2 of Callorhinus ursinus. Taxonomy (NCBI): domain Eukaryota; kingdom Metazoa; phylum Chordata; class Mammalia; order Carnivora; family Otariidae; genus Callorhinus; species Callorhinus ursinus. The sequence goes on along the minus strand of NW_027397077.1, from coordinate 41,496,230 downwards.
CCCCACCTACAGCTCCAGTACCACCTGGGCTCAGAGATCAGTCTTTTAAAGTAGGGGTGGAAGAAGCCCTCCTCAGTCACTAAAGGAATGTAGCATCAAGTCAGCATGGCATGTACTGGAGCTGTTCTGATCTCCTCGTGCCCCAGTTCTGGGAAACTGGCTCCAGCTGTATGCTTGATTTTCCTCTGAAAATTGTATGTCAGTTATAGGAACTAAGCCCTAGATTTCCTACACTGGCTAGCTCTTAAGTTCCTATATGCGTACCTGGAAGGGCCTGCCTTAGTTTTGCCAGATCCCTCCTGGCACCCTTCTACAGACCTTTCTGTCACCACCTACCTGTGTGCATGCATCCTTATGACTCATCTACCTGCAGATGGAGGGGCCCATCATTCTCTCTTGAGCTCGCTCCCCACTTGGACGGACATCTATTTTTCTGTCCTCCTCATCTCTAGGATGGAGGAGTTTACATCTCCTGTTGTTAGGTTCCAGACACCTGAGTTTTGCCTTCCCTGTCACTGAGCCAGTTCCTACTGGACACCAGAGACCTCAATGTCAGGATGCTGTAGGTTGAGGTAGGGTAGAGGATGAAGTGAAAATTCTTCCTGGCACAAGATTCTGTATCTGAAAACCTGACACCATGCTGAGCCCCTGGGAAAAATGACACTGTGGAAACCATTTTTCCCCATCTGGAATTCTTGTTACTTCCCTCACAGAATTATTTTATTAAATTTGATCACATCTGTAAGTTACCAAGCACACTACCTGGCATGTAAGTGCCCTGTACCTGCAAATTTTCTTCCATCCACAATGTCCCTTCCAACCTAGACTTTCCTGACTTACGAATTCCCAGAACTGAGGAACAAAGAAAGAGTACAGGGCTGGGAGTTAAGAGAATTCACATAGAAACACAAGGCTCTGCTACTAACTCACTGAGTGAATCTAAGCAAATCAATGTAAAGTAGGAGTTTGAACTAGATCAGAGGTTTTCAAACTTTTTTTCTTTTTTTAAGCAATGGAATCCTGTTTTCCAGGGAAAATATATACAAAGATAAAAGCACAAAAATCACACTGGTGGAAGTGGGGCTGGAATCCTAGGACCCCTCTGGTAGGAGTCTGGTCACCTCTAAATGAGTCCTGAGTCCTTTCTCTACCATTGGACTAAGAGTTCCCTGAGAGCGGGAGCTGGTTTTCTCTGCCTTCTTCTGCCACTTCTACGTTGACACAGCATACATCATTAACTTCTGTACTATATATATGGCACTGCCATTCCACTCCAACACTTGACTTTGAAACCACCTATGCAAACCAGAGACAGTAACTCTGAAGACAGTGACAGTGACCCTGAGGATAGAAGGGACCTTACCGGACAACCTTTGTGCCATTCCGGAGCACCTGCATATCCACAGCATAGGTCCCATCTGCATGGGCCACAAGGTTGAGCTCTGAAAATTCCGCCTGGAAAATAACAGTAGGGGATTAAGAGGGTAGATTTCATGTTATGTGGGTTTTTTCTTTTTTTTAAACTACAATTAAAATTGTAGTAAAAAAATTTAAAAATAAATAAATAAAAATAACTGTAGGGAAATAAGCCCATAGTCCTGGCTTTGCCAAGTTCTCCACAGAACAGCAGCAGCTCTCCCACCAAATATTCATTCAGTTTTCAAAGCATTTTCACAAACTAATATCATCTCACTTTCATAGCAACTCTGTGAGGGAGGAAGGACAGAGATAATTCTCCCCGTTTACCAAAGAAGCAGTTAAGTGACTTTCTGGACAAATAAAATTTATTGTTGGCAGAGACAGGAGCAAAGCTCAGGTCTTCTGACTACTCTGTGCTGCCTTTCTATAGAGAGGGAATGCAAACTGGGGCAACATGCCCTCTCTCAGTCTGAACATAAAAACACTAGATTTTAGTTTAGGCAACTGGGTATTACTTCTGCTCTGCCCCCAGTTAGCTCCATGGACTTGTCCTCCTGGGGGTGGGGTGGGGGAGGAAGTGTTTCTTTCATCTATAAAATGGGAATAATTTTTAATCAACCCTGCCTATCCAACAAGTTGTTTTAAGAACTGAATACAATAATGGGTAGGAAAATACTCTGTAAATCACAGCACACTGTGTAAAGAATGATGAGTAACTTCTATTATTACATAGAAAGTACCTGCATTGTTTAAACTGGACGTCCCCCTCTCCACCCAAATGGACTTAATTTCTATTTATCATGAAGCAAAGGGTAGAGGAAGATTTAAAAAAAGGGGAGGGGCTTTCAGGATTTCACTACATTAAAAGAAGTAGGGGTGTGTTGTGTGTGTTTTAATTCTCTCTGAAGTGTAGCTTCTTGCCCAGAGTAGGCAGCATTGGAGGCTGCACAACTGAATGGCAGATATGTGCCAACCCAGGAATATCATGCCATCAAAAACATGGAGGTGTGGCCAGGGTCCCAGGAAGACATTCCCCTATGGTTTTCCTCGGCCTGAGAACGCAGAAGAGAGCCCTAAGAACCACATTCCTCACTACTTTACAGACAAAAGCACCATGAAAAGAAGTCAGGGAAGTTGAAAGGCAGCCTTCATGGTCATATCTCATAGAGAGAAAAGCCCCAGGGAACAAGGTGAGGGAGAGTAGATGGAGGGCCTGGAATCCAGGGACAAACACTGTCCTCCACTCTGAAGACTAGATGATTCACTCTGGGATGTCAAGAGAGAACAATGATGCAGATGTAACTCTGGGCTTTTGGGTAATTACCTGTTCCACTTTGATGTCATAATCTCCAAGGACTTTTTTACCCCGGAAGCACTTGGCCCTGGAAAAGGAAAACAAAAACAAAACCAAAACCAAAATCAAACCAAACAACAAACACACAAATTAGTTTTGTACAAGTGTATGAGATCAGAAATTTACTATCATAAGGAAGAAGACCACAGCAGACAGAACCCCAAAATGAGAGTCAAGAGAACTGGGATAGGGTTGGACCCTAACTCAACTACTAGATCATCATGAGAGACCCTCAAGCAAACCACTTCCTCTCCTTTACACTCAGTTTACCCATCCATAAAATAATCCAACGCACTTTTTCACTCCCAGGTTTTGGGATTTTATAGTATCCTTTGTCTTTGGGCTACAAAAGAAGTTTAGAAGTAGGAATTTCTCTAATGTGATTCCCGGTAAAGACCAGGTCAGTACCACACATCTCTATATACTTTCCTTATCTTCCCCCATCACTCTGATTTTCTAGTTGGGTTCTACCCTTGGAATTTTAGTTTTCAAAGAACCTATTATCATTTTACCTCTTCATACCTATACTTCCAAAAAGGATTTGAGGCAATTAATAATTTAAAAGGCAAATATAACCAACAAAGTAAGAATTAAAGGACAATCAGTGAATGACAGAGCATTAATTATACCAGAAATTTTAAAAGGTAGGAGGCTGAGAAAAGTTACTATAATTGAACACAAAACCTATTCTGTATTTCTGAATTCCAGTCAAGAAAACTAGTCAGGCTTAGTTATACAGTACTTACCATCTTCCTATCTTGTCACAGATCTAAAGGAACCTCACATTAATGCGTCAGGGACTTCAGAGCCACTTGTAAGTAGACTGTGTTCATGTTTACATTGATATCCATTTCTACTTTGCCTTTAATCTCCCCCTCTCCACCCTCCAAAAGATTTTCTTACCCATCCACTTAGGCTAGTTCTCCATGTGTGTAAAGGGCCTTTCCACGCTATACCTGTTAGTGAGGTTGGTCTTTCCCAGTGTTTGAAATTTCAAATTAGCATATTTCACTGGAGGTTTCTAAAAGTCCCTCTCCAAAATAAAGGGATAAACAACATTTATTGGGCATAATGTTCTAGGAATTGTGTGCAAGTTGCTTTCAAGAACATCTCATTTAATCCTAATAACAATTTATGATATCGGGAGAAAGGTCTTCATTTTTGAGATGAGAAAACCAAGACTCAGAAGGGAAAAATAGTGTATTCAAGGTCACATGGCAAGTTAGTGACAGAGCCAGTATTCACACCCAAGTCTGAGTCCAGTGCTCCTGGGGCTGTATAGTCATCTCCCTCTGCTGATTCATTCCCTCCATCTTCATTCCCACCATTACAAAAACTGACTTGTCATGTGTGCTGCACTGCATGTTTTTTCCCCCATTTTCCTTCTTCCGCTCAAAAGGGACTTGATGTTGTGAGCACTAGTTCTACTACAAATACTTCCTACCCTGGTTCCTGTGAACTACCCAGGACAAGGCCACGCTATTTCCTTTCCTCTCTGCTGGAACAGTCTGTTCTAGGAAGTTGTCATTTGTCCTATCCAAGTCCCTGGCCACCCTCAAATTGTTCCTCAGAGGCACTCAGCCATCCTGGAGCTGGATCACTGAAGCGATCCCCCAACCTTTGCCCCAGTAACTCACTAGGCTTCATCAACTTGCTTCCACAACCCTGTTCAACACTTATAGCTCAGCAACCATCTCCAGCAAGGGGCCTGGACCCTATGCTGTCCCTTTGGCTACTATTCTAACTTATTTATGGACTTAAATGATAATCTACACATGGCACTATCACTGCTCTGTAGGTCTTAGACTCTGTAGGCCTTTGTTCAGGACTAGAAAAAGGAGAAATGGAGTAAATGACCCTGCAGGTTCCTTTCTTGTATTGACAAGGTGTGTCTGCCTTATTACCCGCAATGTTTTCCTGATGCTTCCTCCTATCTTCCTGTCTCAAAATAGCTCTTGTTCTGTGAGTTAAGTCTCAGAGACATTAACAATAACCTCTCATTCTGTTAGGCATAGGATACCTTGCACTTTCAAAGCACATTCCTTGCCTTATTTGTTCCTTACAACTTAGTGAAGCAGCCAAGGCAGATAACACTGTTCATTGGACCGATGGAGAAATTGAAACCCAGAGCAGTGAAATAATATGCCCAAACCACAGAAAAGTTCATAGGAACTAAGCTTAGAACTAAGAGTTTACATGTAGGTGCTTATGTGTTGCCAAGTATTTTAATTCACTCACTTATTTTGTGAGTTTACAATACTGATATTGAAGTATATTTATAGATTCTGGCTGGGTTTATCTGCCACTTCCTGCACCTGCCCATTGACAAAGTTGGCTAATGATGCTGTTTTCATGCCTTCTCCCCGCCCCCACCTCTCCAATGATCTTAATGCCTTTTCCTTAAGGTAATTTGTCCTGTTGAAAATCTTAGTCTGTGTTTCCTGACTCCAGGTCACTGACCTCTGTTGGCTGAGCACAGTCTTTTGGAAAAGGACCTAAGATGGCAGACAGATGGGGCACAGAGCCTTCTTCTGGACAATGAACACATTTTCCTAGCCCTAGCCCTTGGAAATTTAGGTTCCAGATATTTTCATGAAAAATTTTATGACTTATAAGCAAGTGACAGAAGTACCTCTTCATACTAAGAGAGCACTGTTAGGAGGCAGCGTGTTAGAATCCAGGGGAGTTGTGAATCACAGGGCTCTGAAATTATAGTCTGGGTGGGAATCCTAGATGTACCCTTTCCTGGCTCTGTGACCTTAGGCAAGTGGCTTAAATTAAAAAAAAAAAAAAGTATGTCATATGGTGAAATCAATCAATCGACCTTCAAAAGTACATAAAAGAATAAGATAAAAAATAAGTTTCTCCTTTCTCATTTCTTTTTCATCACACATAATCCCCATTATCAGTTGCAAACATATCCTTCCAGTGTGGGGAAAATGTCTGCACACGTATATGCTTCAAACATACATGTAGCATCACGCTATGTAAACTCTTCTTTTTTGAGCCTTCATTTTTATTGCACTGAAAAATACATCTTAGTGATATGCTTTCAGCACATACTGATGGACTTCTTTCTTTTTAATAGTTGCATGAAATTCCATTTGAAGATCATACAGTAATTTCACCAATATATATTGGTGAGCATTTAGATTTCCAGTTTTGGGGTTGTTTTTGCCATTATAAACAGTGCTATAATGGCTAATATTTAAGAATATATCCATAGGAGGGGATCCTGGGTGGCGCAGTCAGTTGAGCATCTGACTTGGTTTCAGCTCAGGGCATGATTTTGGGATCCTGAGATCGAGCCCTACATTGGGTTCCGTGCTGAATGTGGAGTCTGCTTTCTCTCTCCCTCTGCCCCTCCCTCTCTTTTCTAAAACAAATAAATAAATCTTAAAAATATATATATCCGGGGGCACCTGAGTGGCTCAGATGGTTAAGCATCTGCCTTCGGCTCAAGTGATGAAGTCCTGGGATAGAGCCCCACATCGGGCCCCTGCTCAGCAGGGATCCTTCTTCTCCCTCTCCCTCTGCTGTTCCCCCTGCTTGTGCTCTCTCTCTCTCTCAAATAAATAAATAAAATTCTTGAATATATATATATATCCATAGAATATATATATCCACAGAATATATATATATATATATATATATATATATATATATCTCCATAGGAAAAAAGAATACATCCATAGGATAAATAACTTATTTTTTCCAACTGTACTGAGATAGAATTGACAAATAAAATTGTATACATTTAAAGTGTGCATCATGATGACTTAATATACCTATACTTTGTGAAATGGGATTAACACACTCAGGTTAATTAACACATCTATCACCTTGCATAGTTACCATTTTATGTGTGTGTGGTGAGAACATGCAAGATCTACTCTCAGAAAATTTCAGGTATACAATACAGTATTATTAACTATAGTCACCATGTTGTACATTAGAAGGATAAACAATTTATTGCAGAATTGCTGGTGCAAGGAACAGACACAGTTACAGTTTTTACTGATATTGCCACACTGCCCACCCCCCATAAGGAAAATATACCACTCTTCTCAGTGTTTGAAAGTTTGGGAAGGTTATTTCACCTCCCTTAGTTCCCTTCTCCCTCCTCTAACCCCCACAGTTCCTTGCATAAACTGGGCACAGAGAAGAACTTTCTGACTGGCGGTCTTGTCAAATCAGCCCAAATTCACCTCCTTTGCTCAATCCTAAACAGAACCCAAGATGTACATCCTTGAAGCACAGACTAAAAATATCTATGGTGCCTGTGTTGTCAATTTCCCCCTATTGTAATATTTTCTTAATAAGCCTAGCAGCTGAGGATCTATGTGAGTTTAATGGCTTGCAGCTTCCTTGATGGGCCAGCCAATGAACCATCTCACCTTACTGCTAAAATGAGTAGAGGCTTCTAGATTTAACTCTTCTTACTCAAGGCAATGAATACGCTCACCAATTCCTATCCAACCAGGGCTTGTGAGGCTGAGGAGCGTGATTTCAGACACTTCTCTGCTAAGGCTGCCTCAAAACTTGGCCCAACTTAGGCAAGCCCAACTTAAATTCCCCCTGTTTTATGCATGGGATAATGGAGAAAGGTCTAGAAATAGGAGCCAGTGGAGTTGGGTTCAGGGATAGTTCTACCACTTTTTAACTGTGTAACTTTGGACAAGTAATTGCCTCTCTGAGCCTTAGTTTCCTCATGTATAAAATAGGGTTAATAATAATTGTAATACTAATAGCAAGCATTCACTATGTACTAGCTACTATTCTAAGTATTTTATGTACTTGACCTCATTTATTAATACCTTACTCACAGGTTGTTGTGAAGACTTAATAAAGCCAGATGAGACTAACTGACATGAAAGTGTTCTGGAAAGTCTGAAATGCTATGCAAATATAGAGTACTATTAGCAAAATGCAACATTTATGTACCAGGTATTATTACTGTTTTATTATTACCACAGCCAACATGGCCTCTTCCTCTTCTAAACTTTCATCTCATTTATTGTCTGCTCATGATATTTGGCTCATAGCATCATCATCTGATACCAACTTTCAAACTCAGCTGTCCAATAATCTGGGACACCACTCTCCCACTCTCAGCCTCAGACAACTGGATTATGTAATAATGCTCGGATTAAGGACCGTCCACATATGATCCCTGGATTTTCCAGAACATTTTAGATTTTAAGTAACAATTTTGTCCTGTTGTCAGGTTATATGAACTGAGCTAAGGCCTATGCAAACATAATCATTGTATCTATAAATTTCCAACTCCTTCACTGAGCTATGAATTTACCTAGATTGACAATCGGCTTGCTTATTGACTGGAGATGTTAGGAGTGATGGTTTTGCCTGGACAAATGTAAAAAACCAGAAGAGGCCACCTTCAGGACTGAGCAGACTGAGCCTGTTTCTGCAGGCCCAGCCTCCTCTCTTCTCACATGTGCACATCTAAAGATGTCATGTGAAAATCTGTTCTCAATCTCCATCCACACTGGAACTAAAGGACCTAAAAACAGCCTATAGTGTAAATCCTCCCTAGGTGCCTGAGGTTTGTATAAGAATCAAAACCTCAAGCTAAAATATGAAAGCACTAACAAGCATTCTTAGAGCTCTGGAACCAGTCTAGCACCTAGTAAATGCCTGGCACTGGTCTGGATACTTATCTTTGACACGGTGCTTAGCTTCTGGCGCTCACTGTCTCATTGGCCTTGTTCTTTCAGTCAAGCATCTCTAGGCATCAAGAAGTTAGAAAGTAAGCTAGAAACACTAGAGGATTCCTATTTCCCACCCTATGGTAAAATAAGGCCTGCTGGTCTTGGAGAGAGTTTGTGAGGGCCTGCTGCCACCCGCTGGCAAGATGTGTACTGCAGACATGTTGTGGCCCCAGCTCACTACTTGGCCTGCTGAACAGCCACCAACCCTACTGGCCCAGGAATATCCCTCCAGGTGCTTATTTGCTGCTTTGGCAAACGATGCCTGAAAATTCACTGTTTCTCCTAGAAAGTGTGTGTTCATACACCCCAAGCTAGATACTTAGCTTTTTGCTATCTCTAGAAAGAAAGCCTGTGGTTTGTCAGTAAATTCAGCAACAATTTACTGAGTGTCCAATGGTAAGTGCTGGGACTGTAAAAACGCATTAGCAGTTGCCAAGTAGAGGAAGCACAATCTAAAAAAGGAGAATGATATCCATTACCAATATGGGTTATTGCTAAGGTCCCGTGCAACTCTTAAGATTTATAACTAGTATTCACATTCCCATCTTTCAATCTTTCTTTAAAAAATATTTAAAGCACACAACTAAAACAACAAGTTCCAGGTAGCTCAGAAACATATACAGTGGAAAGTAAGTTCCCTCTACCTTCAAGAAGCTCACAGGTTAGTGGGGAACAGAAGCATGAATAAAAGGTATATGCGTAAATATAGGGCATAAGCTGTAGCAGGAGTGCAAAAAAGGCACTTTAGGAGCTCAAAGGAGGGAGTTCTCTTTGCCTGTAGAAGTCTGGGAAGGCTCCAGAGAGGGAGCTAAGTCTTAAAGAATGAGTAGGAAATTGCCACATGAGAAGAAGGAGCAGAATTGAATGGCTGAGCGTAAAGGCACAGAGACTACTTGAGCACAGAACACTGCAGGGAAGGACCCTGTAGGCTGCGCAGTGGGAGCTGCAGGTCCTAAGAAAGGAAGAACTGGCGAAGGGTTTGGATGTCAGGCTGAATAGTTGGGACTTCATGGCTAGCTTCCAAAAGATTTTTTAACACTTTTTATTATGAAAAAACTACCCTCAATGGTTATCAACATTTTGCCAATCTTTCTCATCTTATCACTATCACTGTTGTTGAGACTATTGTTTGAGCGTTTTAAAACAAATCCCAAATATTATGTCATTTCTTCTATAAAATTTTAAGTACTATCCCTAACTGGTGTTGATTTATTTTTTTAATGTAACAAAATATATATAACAAAATTTGCTATTTTAACCATTTTAAGTCTAAAATTCAGTACATTCACAATGTTGTACAATCACCATCACTACTTCCAAAACATTTTCATCCTCCCAAATAGAAATTCTGTAGCCATTACACAATAAGCGCCCATACCTACCCACGCTCCCAGTCCCTGGTAACCTCTAATCAACTTTCCATCTCTGAATTTGCCAATCTTAGGGTAATGACTTATCAATAATTAATTATTTAATAATAATTTTTAACATCTTTACTGAGGCTATCTTCAAATTTCCCAACTGTCTCCAAAATGTCATCAAAAATATTAAGCAGGGAGGTGACATAATCAGTTGTGTCTAAAATCTGAGAGACCACCTTACCTGGAATGTGGGAAAGACTGGAGGGACCAAACCAGGGCTTGAGATCATTTGGGAAGCCGGTGCAGTAACCAGATTTCAGGACTTGTTTACTGGGACATAACAAACTGATAGCTACTGCACAGCACTCATCGGGCAACTCAATTGATCATTTGATTGGTTAAGCCTCAGAACTTTGTAGCTGGCTGGAAAATGGCAGTTATTTAAAAAGATGTTTAAAAAAGATATTAACAAAGAGGATTTAATGAAGTCGTAGAAAGTGGTATAGGACTCTTACTAAAGATGTTCTGGAACAGAGATATAAATGAGACCTAAAATAGTCAGGTAGAGCCTTAACATCAGTGAAGTGGTTCTTAATTTAAACTTGCACTTGTTTTCTAATTCATGAACCATAAAACTTTCTTTCAGTATGTGGAAAAATGTCTGTTATGGATAATTAGTTTAGGAATAAGAAGCAAACAACAGGAATAAGTGAACACTTTTCTGGATAAAGAGTTCTGTGGCTACTCCTTGATATCATTAATTCAGTGATTAAGCTGTTCAATCAAATGCTCTGCAACTAAGGCACTTCTTAGATAGAAAGCAAGCTGCATGGTATCTTAGTTAACATTGATATAAATGATCTGGAAGAGAGTACAAGGGGAAACTGCCAAGTCTGCAGATGGCATTCAGCTCTTCCAGGGATTAAAATGCCAAGCTGATTAGGGGTAAACCAAAAGAAGATGTGGATGTGGGCAGAAAAGTGGCAGAGGAGTTTTAATGTGACTAAGTGTAAGAAAACGCATTCAGGGGAAATGATTTTATCATAGAATCATCCAGTAAAGAAACCTGAAATGACAGGGGGAAAAAAAAGACATCAGTTCTGTACAATGTCACAGAAAAAACACAAAAAGATAGAGAGTGAAAGGTTAAAAAATGTTGGGTATCATCAGAAAGTTTATTGGAAACCCAGGCTTTCTTACACTCTGATCTATTGTACAAGTCATAGGACTTTCATATTTCTGACCGAGCATATTAGGTGCACTTACCTAAAAACAAATGACATAATGAAAATAGAAATGGCCCAGGGAAAAATGGAACAAAATGTAAAATTATTTCATTTGAAATGAATGTCTTCTTCAATCTGTAAAGGTAAAGATCCAAAGGGGACAGACAGGTATGAGGGAGGGAAAGGGAACACTGAATGACTACATATGTCATTCATCCCAAATAACCTATTAATCTCATGATATTTCATGCCTTATAGGGAAGTCATCTCAATGTTACTGGTTTTATAGTAAAATGAGGCTCAGATAAACTAAGTGACTTGCTTAAAGGTAGCAGTTAACAGGTGGCAGAGCTAGTAAAATTAAATTTCAGGGCTTCTGATGATCAAATTTAGAGATTGTTTACTTCCTCAGATGGGGACTGTGCTCTATTCATTTTTACATTCCCAATACCTGTCGTACTATTTGACACATAGTAGATGCTCAGGAAATGTTTATGGAGTTAATGAATTGAATATAGCTAGACATTTGGAGGTTAATATCGGAGAATTCAGCCAAGCTCATTGTGAAAGAGTCCTGGGCTTGTAGGTTTCTGAGGATACCTACATAGTCCATTTCTCTGGGGTTTATATTACTCCCTCAAGTTATCTGTGGGAAGACTTCAACAGCCTTAGGCGGCAGATGAGACCCTTTAAGAAAAACAGTAATCCTGGGCGCCTGGGTGGCTCAGTCAGTTAAGCGACTGCCTTCAGCTTGGGTCATGATCCTGGAGTCCCGGGATCGAGTCCCGCATCGGGCTCCCTGCTCAGCGAGGAGCCTGCTTCTCCCTCTAACCCTCCCCCGTCTCATGTACTCTCTCTCTCTCATTCTCACTCTCTCAAAATGAATAAATAAATCTTAAAAAAAAAGAAAAACAGTAATCTTAAAGCTCTGAAAATGACTAATTTCTGAGTGAACACCCCAGTTGTGACTTGAGTTGGGAACACCAAATCACTTTTTCTGAGCAGATCTGAGATTTTCTGAAGATCTCTATTTTGAAAAATAATTAAATGATGCATTATAACCAGATAACAAGATTATCAAGTACAGAAGGGGAAAAAAAGGAATCCTGTAACTCAGAACACATGATGGGAAGATTAGATGCATTTGTCTGTAATTATAACAAAGCTACAGAACAGAATGCTTTGGAGTCATGGGACAGATTCTCTTTCCATGACTGGCTTATAAAATTAAATCAGGCTGATTTGATTTTGAAGCAAAATGGGTCAGTTATGAAGTTTGCTTTAGAGAAACATCAAGCAAATATAATTTTTAAAAGATATGGATTTATTTTATGCTAGATAAACATGGTTCTTAGCATTGACAAATCTCTAGGTTTAACTCCAGTGTAGGGTCACAAATCATACCCACAATCAACACTACCATCAAAGCGGCACATTTCTATCCATTTTTAGCAGACTAGATACAGAGGAATGTTCTTTATAATCTGGCCCCACCCTTCTATTTCTAATTTATCTCCTATTATTTCACTCCTGCAAGATAGCTGCAAAGTTTTTGTATGATTTAGAAAAAGACACTCCTTCCTCCAGGTGGATATACTCCTGTACTAAGGTACTTGACAAAAGAGAATATGGGGCTGAGTTTCATCCTCCACTAGTTTCCTCATTCAAATGCCCTGTATGGTGAAAAACCTGCACAAGCATATATAGGAGCACTGTCCTACCACCATTCAGACACTGAATGGTACTACTACATCAATCTACCATGAAGACACTGTTTCCCAACTACTTCTCATCAAACTACTGCCTCTGTGCTTTGGCCTGCTCAGAAATCACTGCTTTTGGGGTGCCTGGGTGACTCAGTCAGCTGAGTGTCTGACTCTTGGTTTCTGCTCAGGGCCGTGGTCTCAGGGTTGTGAGATCGAGCTGCGTTGGGCTCTGCACTTAGCTCGGAGTCTGCTTGGGATTCTCTCCCTCTCCCACTGCTCCTCCCCTCACTTGTGCTCTCTCTCTCTGAAATAAATAAACAGAATCTTAAAAAAAAAAAAAAAGAAATCACCCCTTTCTCACAATAGTCAAGATATGGAAACAACCTAAATGTCCACTGATGGGCAAATGGATAAAGGAAATGTGATGTATACATACAATGGAATATTATTCAGCATTTTAAAAGGTAATCCTGCCACTTGCAACATGAATGAACCTGGAAGACATTATACTAAGTAAAATAAGCCAGATACAGGTAAATATTGCATGATCACTTACATGTGGAATATAAAATAGTCAAACTCGGAAGCAGAGAGTAGAATGGTGGCTGCCAAGGGCTTGGGAGGGAGTGAAAAACTCCAAAGTTTCAGTCAGGTAAAATGAATGACTTTTGGAGATCTAATGTACATTATGGTAACAATACTGTATTATATACTTGAAACCTGCTGACAGTTCATTTTTTAAGATTTTATTTATTTATTTGAGAGCGTAAGCGAGTGAGAGAGAGAGGACAGGCTGGGGGCGGGGAGGGGCAGAGGGAGGGGGGAAGCAGACTCCCCAGTGAGTAGGGAGCCACACTTGGGGCTCAATACCAGGACCCTGGAATCAAGACCTGAGCCAAAGGCAGATGCTTAACCAACTGAGCCACCCAGGCACCCAAAATCTGCTGAGAGTTCTTCACACACACACACACACACACACACACACACACACACACAAATACACACACACACACAAGGTAATCTCAAAGGATTTTTATGCATCTATTGAGATCATAATGTTTTTCTCATTACATTTGCTGCTGTGGTAAATTGCACTGATAGATATTCAAATGCATATGAACTTTGAATTCCTGGAATGAACCCCACTGGGTCATCATGCATGATCTTTTTTATATATCATTGGATCCAATTCGCTAAAATGCTGTTAAGTATTGTTGCATCTATGTTTATTGGGGACTTTGGTTTGTAGCTTTGGTTTGGTGTCAGAGTAATATTGATGGCTTCACAGAATGAGTTGTGGAATAAGAGTATGGAACTTGTATTATCTCTACCATAAATATTTAGGAGAATTCACCTGTGAAGTCTATTTCTACTTTTTTCCAGCCCTTGGATCCAGGAATAAATCTTACTTTATTATATAATGTCCTTTTTGATACCTAATTGGAGTCTATTAATTAATATGTTACAAAGAATGATTGCATCTAAATTTGTAAGTGGAATGAGACAAATCATTTTCTCTTTGCTCTTAGCCAAATTATTGCTAAGTTTATTTTAGCCTCAGCCAAATTGGATGGACAGTCTCCTATTTTCTTTTTTGGTACAAATTTTATGAATTATCTTTGCATGTATCCTAAAACTTATTAAAGACCACTTGAAGATTAATGTTAAAAAAAAAGAAAGAAATCACCTCTCCTCATTCTCCAAAGTCCAAAACAAGTTCTGCTTCCCTTATGAAATCCTCCGTGTCTTCCTCTCCTATGGTGGTTTTTCTTTCCTCTGAAAGCTTAGTCTGAAACCCATTCACTCGTCACGTTAGAAAGACACGGCTTTGTACAATCCACTGATTATTCATTTATATATGCCTTTTCCTACTGTATCAGAGCCTTCTGAGGGTGCACACTGTCTTATATTTCCTTCCTACTCCCCAACCACTTACTCTCACACTCACCTCTGCCTTAAACAAAGCATACTTGGGATAGTTAATTTTATCTGTCAACTTGGCAGGGCCCCAGGTGTCCAGATATTTGGCTAAACATTATTCTGGGTGTGTCTGTGAAGGTGTTTCTGGATGACATTAACATTTGAGTCAGAATTGAGTAAAGTAGATTGCCTTCCCCAATGTAAGTACACCTAATCTGATCCACTGAAGCCCTGAATGGAAAAAAAGATGGTGGGGACGCCTGGGTGGCTCAATCGATTAAGCGTCTGCCTTCGGCTCAGGTCACGATCCCAGCGTCCTGGGATCGAGCCCCACATTGAGCTCCCTGCTCAGCGGGAAGCCTGCTTCTCCCTCTTCCTCTGCCTGCTGTTCCTCCTGCTTGAGCTCTCTTTCTCTGTCAAATAAATAAATAAAATCTTAAAAAATAAAAAAGGAAGAAGAAGAAGACAAAAAAAAGATGGCGTAAGGAAGAAGTCTCTGTCTCTGCCTGTCTTTGAGGTAGGGCATCAGTCTTCTGCCTTTGGACTCAGACTGAAACTTACACCACCAGCTTTCTTGGTGCTTAGGTCTTCAGACGGGGACTGGAACTGTGTCATCACCTCTCCAGGGTATCGAGTTTGCTGACAAATCTTGGGACTTCTCAGTCTCCATAACTGTGTGAGTGAACTCTTTATAATAAATCTCTCTCCCTTTATCTATCTACCTACTTACCTACCTACCTATTTATCTCTCTATATACTCTCACCCTACTGATCTACAGATATATATATACAAATAATATATAGAAATATATATTATTATCTATGTATTTACTAACTATTTATGTTATCTATATGTAGATATATAGATACAGATATCTATCTCCTCGGGCTGCTGAAGCAAAATTCCATAGACTGGGTGCTTAAACAATAGACATTTTGCTGGGAAGTCTAGATCAAGGCAGCAGTCTATTCAGTAAGACCCTCTTCCTGGCTTGGAGAGACCCACCTTCTAGCTGTCTTCTCATAGCTGTGTTCTCATATGGTAGAGAGAGAGGACTCTTTGTTTTCTTCTTCGTTTTTGAAAAAGATTTTATTTATTTATTAGAGGGAGAGCAAGAGGGGGGGAAGCGGGAGGGGCAGGAGAAGGTGGAGGGGAGAGAAGGAGGGGGGGACAGAGGGAGGAGCAGAGGGAGAGGGAGAAGCAGACTCCCTGCTGAGTGGGGAGCGCACACCAGGCTCCATCCCAGGACCTGGGATCCTGCCATGAGGGAAAGGCAGATGCTTAACTGTCTGAGCCACCCAGGCGTCCCTGTTTTCTTCTTTTTTTTTTTTTTGTACTTTTAATTTTTTTATTGTTATGTTAATCACCATATATTACATCATTAGTTTTTGGTGCAGTGTTCCATGATTCATTGTTTGTTCATAACACCCAGTGCTCCATGCAGAATGTGCCCTTCTCAATACCCATCACCAGGATAACCCATCCCCCTCCCCCCCTCCCCTCTAGAACCCTCAGTTTGTTTTTCAGAGTCCATCATCTCTCATGGTTCGTCTCCCCCTCTGACATACTCCCCTTTTCTTCCTCTCCTGTTTTCTTCTTATAAAGACATTAATCCTATCACAGGGGCTTCACCTTCATGACCTCATCCAAACCTAACTATTTCCCAAAGGCCCCACCTCCAAATACCATCACACTGGGAGTTAGAACTTCAGCATATGAATTTGGCAGGGGGTGGATGGGTGGGGGAGACGGGGCACACACACATTCAGTCCCATAATAAAATCCTTAATAAAGACATGTTGCTTGATTCCTGGCAGAGGACACCCACCCAACTGAAACTTGAGGGAATGAGGAACCACAATACACAAAATAGTATCATATAAGAATACAAAGTACTGTATGTTCATCAATGTCAAAAGCAAATAGCCATTTACACCTTTCAGCTGGAGTACATACTCCCTGAATCACAAAGAAAGAGTACCTTTCCCACTGTGTTACAAAGAAACAAGTTATTTATGCCAACTCAGAAATTTTGCATTTCAATCAGTTGCAAAGTGGTATGGCTCAGTGGAAAGAACATGGACTTTAGAGCCAGATTAACCGGGGTATAAGTCTCAAATCCTCAATTTACTACCTGAACTTGGGCTCTTTATTTCTCTGTATCTTTATCTACAGGATAAACAGAATACCTATTTCTAAAATTTGTTAGATTTAAATGACCCTGCCTTTAATGTATTTCTCAAACATGCTAAATTTACCATCTCTTTCGGGGTTTTGCACTTGTTGCAGGATATATCCTTCCCCTAGACCTTTGCACATTCTGCTGCTTCTTACTATCTGAATCTCATCCTCAGTTACGTTTTTCCAGACTACCTGAGCTAAAGTAGTCTCTTCCCCTCCCAGCCATTCTGTTCATATTATCTTCAAAGACATTATCTTTATTTAAAAATTTCCCTGAGGGGTGCCTGGGTGGTTTAGTCGGTTGAGTGTCCAATGTTTGGTTTTAGGTCAGGTCATGATCTCATGGGTCGTGGGATGGAGCCCTGAGTTGGACTCTGTGGGGAGCCTGCTTGAGGATCCTCTCCCTCTGCCCCTCCCCTGACTCTCTCTCTAACAAATAAATAAATCTTTTAAAAAAAATTTCCTTGACTATTTGTTTATTATCTATCTCCCCAATCAAAATGTAAGTTACATGACAACAGTGACCTTGCTGTCATGGTAACTGCTGTATCAATCCCATGCCCAGCTCTATTATAATACCTGGTACATGTTAGATGCCAGATAATATTTGTTGAATGAATATAAGTATGTAAAGTATCTAGCACAGCACCCATTCACTCACTATAGGTACTTTTCTTCCCCCTTTCTATGTAAAAATCACTGGGTTAAACAATGTGCTTGTGTGAGTCCTTTGAAATGGAGAGCATTTCAACAAAATGGATTCTCTGAATGTTGATCAGGCATTTATAATTATAGACAGAAATATGGTCATTTACTCCAATGTGTGATGAGACCATCCTCTGTCTTAATGATCTATTTTAGGTACAAATCAACATACTAGTTACTAAAGTGTTTATAAGACTTTAGTCTCATATGAGACTTTAATAACATAATACCTCAGCCTTCCAAGAAAGAAAATTTTGTTTAGAGGCCTCTTATTTGTGAGGCAACAGAGGCCCAGAAAGGGGAAATACTTGACTAATTCAAGGTCATACACTTAGTTAGAGGTAGAGTGCATTCCCTTTCCATCCCACCATGCTGCCCCCTTAGAGCAAGAAAGGCAACTCTCCCCAAAAGCAAGGAACATTGGAATTGAACAGAGATCCCTAAGTGACATTATAAGATGTGGAAACTGAGGACTTGAGTTCCATTCAGAGTGCTTGTGAAATCAAATATGATAAAGAATATAAACAGCTATGCATTACAGAAGCATAAGTTTTACTTATTTTTATCACATTACTAATACATTGATTCTGTTTGTGATACTGCGTTACAGTTCATACAGCAAGTTGCTGGAAGGAAATAAGAAAAGAGCTTCTTGGGGCACCTGGGTGGCTCAGTTGGTTAAGCGACTGCCTTTGGCTCGGGTCATGATCCCGGGGTCCTGGGATCGAGCCCCGCATTGGGCTCCCTGCTCGGCGGGAAGCCTGCTTCTCCCTCTCCCACTCCCCTTGCTTGTGTTCCCTCTCTCGCTGTCTCTCTCTCTCTCTCTCTCTCTGTCAATTAAATAAATAAAATCTTAAAAAAAAAGAGCTTCTCTTCATTCTGTTATCATTAGCAAAGGAGGTTTGACCCTCATTTCCTGGTCCAAGTGAAAACTGCCATGGCTGGTATTATCAGCCTACTCACCACAATGGCTCAGTAGAAACATCCTTGTACCTCAAGGCAACAATACTTTGGATTTCCAAATCCAAACCCAGGTGGTACATTCCATTCTACAATTTTCCAACTGGCACCAATTCATGGGGAAATATTACTCACCAGAATAGGCATTAACAATTGAATTTTGGCAGGATGGGAGAAAAACTGGCATTGTCCTGGAAGAGATATGCCATAGGTTTCCAGATGCACCCAAGTTTAGCAACATGGAACCACATATATTCTGAATGGAAAAATGGATCTTAAATGGTATCCTTTCATTTTTATAGGGAAAGAAACTGAGATTTAAAGAGGAAAAATGGCCCAAGGTCATGTGGTGGGAACCCTATGAAAGACAGCTATGCTCACTACTATATCACCAGTGTACACAAGAACCCTGTGGGAATGGTCATCTCTTTTCAATCCTATGTTCTTCTTGTTATACCAAGTTTTGCCCAGAATGGATCTGGATAGAAGCTCATGCCTTGGTATAGCAGTGCAAAGATATATATGGTGCTGGTCTGGCTCTCTTCTCCTCAATGAATTTGTCCATCCTTTCAGCCACCTCTCATGATCCATCGAAATGCTCCTCACATTTAACAAGGCCAAAAGAATAGTTTTAAAGATCCACTCAAACTGATTGAAAACCCAGTTCATTTTTACTTAGCATTGGATACATTCCTTTGAAAAGGAGTTTATTACTCAGTGCTATTATAATGAAATATATTCTATAAACCCTTAAAATATTCCATCATTCATTCAACAAAGATTTGTTAGATTAGATACCTACTATTTGTCCAACAATATGCAACGCACTGGGTGGGGGATAGGGAGAGGAAAGTCTATAGACCTCACCCAGCTCTGGCACAAAGAATATAAATTAATGTTAACAGCAGTAGAGTAGATTATTTACCACAGAGTCCAAGCACCAGAATTATATTAACTAGAGTAAAATTAGTAATAGCTAATATTTATTAAGTACTTAGTAAGCACTAGTTACTGTGCTGACTTTACATACCTTATTGAATAAATCCTCCTATCAACCATATAAGGTAGATAACATCTACCTTATACCAATCTAACAGATAACTAAGGCACAGAGAGATTAATTTGTTCAAGTCATACAACTACTGAGTGGTGGATTCAGGGTTTATGACAATGATTCCAGAGCAGATCTTATTAACCATTTCACATGACTTCTAAAATACGAAATTATTCAAAAAGAATTTTAAAGAGTAGTCACTTTTGAAAATCTCACAATTTACTAATGATTTTCTAAGATAGTCACTTTTTTAAAAAACACTACTTATTTGTGAGAGAGAGAGCTCACAAGCTGAGGGGAGGGGCAGAGGGAGAGGGAGAAGCAAACTCCCTGCTGAGCAGGAAATTGATGTGGGGTGCAACATGGGGCTCAACATGGGGCTCCATGTGGGGCTCGATCCCAGGACCCTGGGATCATGACCTGAGCTGAAGGCAGACACTTAACCAACTGAGCCACCCAGGTGCCCCTAAGATATTCCCTTTTTGCATCCTTTTAAAACTTGTACTTTTGACTAAATAAAATTTTGTAATAAAAACAATTGAGCATAAGAATTTCTATTATTATTTTAACATGGCTTTCTAGCAAGTATGACTTTGGTAATAAAAATATAGCTTTAAAAACAGATACTTATACAAAATAGTAAGACAACCAACACCTTTATTTTTATTTGTTTATTTTTAAAAGACTTATTTATTTGTCAGAGAGAATGAGAGAGTGAGAGAGAGAGAGCACACAAGCAGAGGGAGTGGCAGGCAGAGGGAGAAGCAGGCTCCTCACTAAGCAAGGAGCCTGCTGCGGGACTTGATCCCAGGACCCTGGGACCACGACCTGAGCTGAAGGCAGACGCTAAATGACTGAGCCACTCAGGCGCCCCGACCATCAACACCTTTAGATACTATTTGGTAACTTTCTCACTAATAATCAACCATTATAAATATTAATTCTCTTCTTTTTTTCCAAAGCAGATTTCAAGAGAAAAATCTTTTCTTCGTCAGGCTTCTACATAATTCTCCAGTTCTAGAAATTAAAGTTTTCAGTTTCTTTTTAGTTATGACATATATACTTTAAAAAATCCTTTATTTCTTTCATCACACGTTACATGATAAAACATCTCTTTAAAATTCCTTGTGCTCCGTTCTGCGTGGAGCACTGGGTGTTATGCACAATGAATCATGGAACACTACATCAAAAACTATGGTGATTAATATAACAATAAAAAATTTTAAAAAAGAATTTCAAAAAAAATTCCTTGTGCTCATTGGGGATTTGTTATTTGATGGATATAGGTATTCAATTTTACAATATAAAATTGTTCTGAAGATTGGTTGTACAACAATGTGAATATACTTAACACTCCTGAACTGTACACTTAAAAATGGTTAGGATAGTAAATTTTATGTTATGCGTATTTTATGATAATTAAAAATAAAAATTCCTTGGGGCGCCTGGGTGGCTCAGTCGTTAAGCGTCTGCCTTTGGCTCAGGTCATGATCCCAGGGTCCTGGGATGGAGCCCTGCAGCAGGCTCCCTGCTCAACGGAAAGCCTGCTTCTCCCTCTCCCACTCCCCCGCTTGTGTTCCTGCTCTCGCTAACTGTCTCTCTGTGTCAAATAAATAAATAAAATCTTTTAAAAAATAAAAAATAAAAAAATAAAAATTCCTTGTGCTCTTTTAGAGTCAAGATACTTAACCTTCAAATATATTTTTAATTTAGAACAGATAAAGTCCTAAACATTCTATTATGATTTTCTGTTTGTGTTATAGTACAGAGAAAGAAGTGATAAATTCTGATTATAGGGTGAATGGGAGAAATTTTGTGTAGTTTAAAAGTTCATCTGAATTACAGTTTCTTTATATGTAAATGTGACAATTTAATCACATGGTTTTTAACGGAATTTTCAGGTTCTGACAGCACAGGAGTTAAAAAATTAGGATTTCACCCTTTTACGAAGATGGCGCCGAAGGCTAAGAAGGAAGCCCCTGCCCCTGCCAAAGCCGAAGCCAAAGCAAAGGCTTTGAAGGCCAAGAAAGCGGTGCTGAAAGGCGTCCACAGTCACAAAAAAAAGAAAATCCGCACATCACCTACGTTGCCAAGGTCAACACCTTGATCAGGCCTGATGGAGAGAAGAAGGCATATGTTCGACTGGCTCCTGACTATGATGCTTTGGATGTTGCCAACAAAACTGGAATCATCTAAACTGAGTCCAGCTGGCTAAATCTAAATTAAATTTTTTTCACCAAAAAAAAAAAATTAGGATTTCAATGTGTGATGCAGAAAGGGCATTTCAAGTAGAGAAACGGCTTAAACAAAAAGTATTGCAGCATGAAAGTGTAATTCCCAAAACCTGCTAAGTGGTGGTGTGGTTATGGTATAATATAGGATATGCATATGTCAGAGAGGAAGTGACAGGGCATAGGGATAAGCTGAAAGAAGGATGGAGCCAGTTCCTTGCTTCCTGGTTTGCCAATGACCAGGAGAGGGGCCTCTGAAGACCTGTGAATCCGATAATTTGGAATTTGGGGAATAAGGAAACAGACACCTTGACAGTACTGTCTTGAAGGGAGATTTCTAGTTGAATGTTGTTTATTTCCCAGATTCCAGCTTCTGTACTTTGGGGATTTTCCTAAGATAAAGCTGAAATCCTGAGGCCAAGAGTAGTTTTCCCCTTTGTGTCAACAATTCTGGTATGTGACTATGTTCGCTTGAATGGCTTAAAGACTCAATAGTCTATCATTCATGTGTAGGAAGCTTAAAACTAGGTCAACAAATCTCACTTCCCACCCCAATGTAAGGATGGACTCTACAATGTTCATAAAAAGGGGCCTCAGAAAAATTACTATTTTTCAGGGGTTTTGTTTTTGTTTTCATTTTCAGTCAGTTGATTTTTAAACTGAGCCAAATCTTGGAGTTTGCTATTTGGTTTTGGCTCTGCCCACATAAAACCCGTCTGTTCCTTTCTTGTACATGTCTGCCTTGTCAGGAACAGTGAACAGGCCTTCTTGAGACCTCACCTCTTGAAGTTACACTGCCACTATTCTCCCAAACAGCATCAGCCTGAAGCCTCCTCTTTGAAAATGCTCCAGTTTATAAGGGCATGAAGACTAGAACATAATGAAATCTTCTGGATTGGTCAGAGCAAATCTGAGTTAAGCAACATATATTAGAAGTTACACAAATCTGAGATTCTATTCAATGTTGTTTTCTCTTGACAAACTACCACTTAAAGAAAAAATGATTTTGGAAAAATGCAAGTCTGTATTTCTTTAAAGTTATACATTTTAATCAGGCGCAGTGGTATCGGTCTAATTTTCTGCCATCACTTTATATCATGCCTTACCATGAGAAAAATAAACTTAACTAATTAGAATTAGTTGTACACATAACTATACACTTTTCTAAAAGCTATACACATTTCTCCAAATTTAAGTTCATTATTTGCCTAAATGAAGAAAGATTTCAAGCACACAGAAATATTTAAAGAATGCTATAACAAATATCTGTTTATCCCACTACCAAGCTTTGTCAGTCTTAATATTTTTCTACATTTTCCTCAGATTTTTTTAAAAAAAGAAATACAAGATTTGCTGTTGAAATTTCTTGCACCCTCCGCCTCAGTTTCATTCCCCTACCTTTCCTCCCCAGGGATAACTATTCTGAATTCATATTTATTATTTCCATTTATATAGTTTTACTACATGTGTGTATTGATAAATTATATGTAGTACTCTTTTGCCTGTTTGGGGGCTTTATATAAGTGGTGTTATTCTCTATCTACCTGCCTATAAGCTGCCTTTTTCCACTCAATGTTGTAATTTTTATGTGTATTCATGGTAATACATAAGACCCTGGTTCATTTATTTTCATTGTTTGAATATATCAAACTTATTTTAATTTTTCTCCCAATGATGGACACTTAGGTTATTCTGAACGTTTGCTATTACAAAGTATGCAGAATTAATCTTTCTTGTATGGGGTGCAAGTCTTTTCCCTTTAATAGTCTGGCACTTGCACATTTTATTTCTATTATGTGATTACCCTTAATTCTTCTTTTTTTTTTAATTCTTCTTTTAACATGCATACTTTTAAAGTATAAATTTAATCAATAGCTCTACTGTCCCCCCAAATTTTAGTGTGCTTTAAGACTGATCACTCCTCTTTTCTCTTTACTCCCCTGCCATGTCACTTATTACTACTGCCCAATATTTCAATTTCACTTTGTTTTCATACTCCCTAAATTAGTCATTATTTTTCTTGTTATTCCATACAGTCAAGTTTTTCTGTTGTTTTGTTTTCAATTTACTCATATGTTTACCAATTTCTCTGCTCACTATTGCTTTTCTCATGTTATTACTTCCTTTTGGATTAATTTTCTGCTTCCAGAAGAATATTCATTAATCCTTTCAGAAATGGTCTCTGAGATGTAAACTTGATGTCTTTATCTGTTTAAAATTATCTCCATTTTGCCCTTATTCTCGAATTAAGGTTTAAGTAGGTGGAAAATTCTAGATCGAGTGGGTTTTTTACTCCCTCTCAGCTTTTGAGGACATCATTCCTTTGTTATTCTGTCACTGTTCTCAGTTTGTGATTTCTAGTAGGTTATCTCTTCTATCTTGGGATGTCCTCAAGATCTACTTTTTGTCTTTGCAGTTATGCAGTTTCACTAAAATATGTCTAGAAGTGGCTTTATTTTAATTTATCCTTTGGAATTCAAAGACCTAATTGAGATCTTTCATCAATTTTGGAAAAATATCAACCATTACTTCTGAATATTGCCTCTTTCCACTTTCTCTCTTCTCTCTCTCCTTCTAGAACTATTATTAAACATATATTGGATCTTCTCATTCTATCTTCCTTGTCTCTTAACTCTGCTTTCATATTTTTCTTCTGTCTCTGTGAGGGGTATCATGGGTAATTTATGCCTTAACTTCCAATTCACCATTTTTTTCTTCAGCAATATGTAATCTCCTGTTTAAGCAGTACATTATGCTTTTAATTTCAATGACTATGTTTATGTCTTTTTTATTTTTAGAAATTCTATTTGTCATATATGCCTTATATCATATTTTAAATTGTTTTGTCCTTAATAATTTTATTTTTTTTAATATTTTATTCATTTATTTGACAGAGAGAGAGCAAGCACAAGCAGGGGGAGCAGCAGGCAGAGGGAGAAGCAGCCCCTCCCCCAGCAGGGAGCCCAACTCAGGACTCAGTCCCAGAAACCCGGGATCATGACCCGAGCTGAAGGCATACACTCAACCGACTGAGCCACCCAGGCACCCCCTTAATAATTTTAAATATATTAATTTTATAGATCTTTTTATCATCTTATGGTTTTAGATCTCAAATTATCTTAAGAAAGTTTGTGTTTTCTTCTGCTAGACACCCCAGGGTATTGTTGGTTGGGCATACTGTTTTGTTAATTAATCAACTTTGAGAACCTCAGACTACACAGGTAGTATAAAACCAAACTCCAAACCCAATTTAAGATAGACATATGGTTTTGAATTCTCAGAGAGAGACTTTTTTTTCTTTTTGTATCCACAGCATAGGCTGAGATAAACAACTCTCTTGTGTCCATATATTAATGAGATTTTTTTTCTATCCATCATTTTACTGAAGTCCAAGGCTCACTTGTAGGCCTCAGCTTTAATGCCTGTCTCATGAAGATTCACATCTCCTGTTCTTGTGTGGGTATTAAAATCCAAGTCCCAAGATTCCCAAGACAGATATCCCAAGAGGCCTGATAGGACATCATCTTATAGACTTACTACTTAGTCTATCCCCTTTTTAGCCTCCAAAGAGTTCCTTACTTTCTTGCAAATTTAGTTGTGTATTTTAAAGAATGCTACTGTTTTTTATTCAGAGCTGTTGGGGTTAATGGATGGAGGATTTTCAGATTATTGAGCTCAAATTCTTGCTGGAAACAGAAATAAAATTATTCTCTTTCTGAGCTTCAGATAGGAAGCTCAAAAGCATACTTCAATTCAGCAAACATTTATTGGTCACTTGATTAAATTTTATGTGTCAGCTTGGCTAGGATGTGGTGCCCCATTATTTGGTCAAATGCTAGCCTTGATGTTGCTGTGAAGGTAATTTGTAGATGTGATTAATATCCACAACCAGTTGACTTTAGGTAAAGGAGATTATCCTTGGTAATTGTGTGTGGGCCTCATCCAATCAGTACAACATCTTAAAAGCAAAAACTGAGGTTTCTCAGAGAAGGAGTTCTGCCTCAAGACAAACATAGAAATCCTGCCTGAGTTTCCAGCCTGATGGCCTGCCTTACAGATTTCACTCAAGTCTGCAGTATCATTCTTGCCTGAGTTCCTTAAAATTCATTAAATTACATTTGACACAATTCCTTAAAATAAATCTATGTATCTATATAATTCCTATTGGTTCTGTTTCTCTGGAAAACCCTAGCTGATATACCTATTATGAATTAGGCCCTGTGAGGGACAAAAATATGAGTAAGACTCAAACCCTGTCCCTGCTGTCACACAACTTATAGTCTAGTGATGGACAGTTTTTTAAATGTAATAGTATAAAAATATTAAAATAGTAAAAAATTTTTCACCTATTCCACAAATACTTATTAAGTGTCTACTATTAATGAGATATTGCTAAATGCTGGAAATAGAAAATGTATGGCATAGATATCTCTCTTGGAACACTGTCTAGTGTGGGAGTCAGATACAAATAGATAAAATACAGTATGTAAGTACAAAGATAGAGATAGGTATGTTCTATTATGGGAGTAACCTAACTCAGCTTGGAGGGGTCAAGGAAGCCATCCTGAAAAAAGTATGCCTGTGCCCATCCTAAATTTAAATAGGAGTTAGCCAGGCAAAAGTGAAGTAAAAATTAAGGTAGGGAATTGTGGGTAAATGGACAGGAAAAGCCACTTAAAGAAGGTGGCATTTAAGCTTGATCTGGAAGGATGAATAATAGCTTAACAGGTGAAGATGAGGAGGAAGGGAAGAAAACACAATACTCTGGAAGAAAACATAGGATGCATGAAGGGGACACTGCAAAATAAGAATACAGAGGTAAACTATGGCCAGACTCAGAGAGCTCTGAATGATTGATGACTCCTAATATAGAGGTTTGGATGTATTCCTTCGGTCTTTGAAAATAAAAATGTGGGGGGAGGCCTGGGTGGCTCAGTTGGTTAAGCATCTGCCTGCAGCTCAGGTCATGATCCCTGGGGTCCTGGGATCAAGCCCTGCATCGGACTCCCTGCTCAGTAGGGAGTCTGCTACTCCCTCTGCCTCTACACCCTCCCCCCTACTCATGTTCTCTCTGTCTCAAATAAATAAATAAAATCTTTTAAAATATATATATAGATGTAGGAACACCTGGGTGGCTCAGTTGGTTAAGCGTCTGCCTTCAGCTCAGGTCATGATCCCAGGGTCCTGGGATCGAGTCCTGCATCAGGCTCCTTACTCAGCGGGGAGCTTGCTTCTCCGTCTGCCCGCAGCTCCCCTTGCTTGTGCTCTCTCTCTCTGACAAATAAATAAATAAAATATTTAAATATATATATATATAGAGAGATAGACAGATAGATATATTCCCTCAGGTAGTGGCTAGAGGCCTGTGAAAAACAGAAGCTAGTGAGGAAATTGCGGTTATAAACACCTACCACCTCCAAGGGCTTGGAAGCCCTGAAAGACACACCTGGCCATGGCATTCGGCTGCCTCTGAAAGGCACAGCCAGACTAGCCAAGGGACAGGAAACATCTGTGCCACCATGACCTGCCTGAATCCGCTCTCTCCCTATTCTTCTTGGCACTACAAAAACTGGGAACAGAACAAAGGCTAAGGCAAGCCCCAGCCTGGGTTCTAGAGAAAAACAATAACAGGAGGGGGCCAACCTGACTTACTCGAGGAGAAGAAGAGTTGGACCCTGTCATATCTCATCAAGGAGAATAAAATAAAAGACTCATTGTTACTGTTTTCTCCCCTTGGGAAATGAGGCTCCAAACAGTAAATTGTGGTTCAAAGCACACTGACCTGGAAAGAAAATCTGGGTTCTAGTCCAGATCCTGTTACTAGCTTGCTGTGTGGATTAGACAAGTTGTTTCACTTCTCTACGTCTCTGCTTACCCACTTGTACTGTGAAGGAGTTGAACCAGTTTAGTGGTTCTCAAACCATTCCTGTGGAACCCCAAACTAACTCTAGGAACCTTTAGCCCTATTTCATTGAAGCAGCTCCATTTTCACCGGTTTTATATACAGAGTTGTGTCTAAAGCTTTGTTTAAAAAAAATTCATTTACTTTAAAAAGTGTGAAGACCCCTGAGTGTGAATCTCTAAGATCATTTCTAACTTCAGAGTTCTATGACTTTGTGGTTTCACATTAAGTTGCTGTTTGGGAGTTCCCACCTTAAGGTCAACTGGGGCTGAGAGTGCATAAGAAACTCCTAGTGAAGGGAAAGTTTGGACAGAGGGTAAAGGCAGGTATGAAGGCAAGAAGGATAGGGAAATGAACCTGGGAGAAACATCAGGAATCAAGTAGGGAGTTAAAGAGCCAAGCCCGACAGACTCTGAAGTCTTTCCCAACATAGGTAAAATCAAACAACCTAAAAAGTGACTAATGAAAGGGCTTCTGGAAAGAACTGTAGAATACGGTTTAAAATTCTGGCTATTTGTTTTCCTGCAAATAATTAAAACCACAAATAACAAGCGTGGTCTTTATGTGCCACAGTATAGCTCTGTAAAAAAACTATCGTTACAGAAAAAAATCACTGTTGAGGAGGAAGAGGGAGATGGGGAAGTATCCAGGGAAGGCTGATTTATTTGTTCAATTACTAAAAATTTATCAAATTTCTGCTAGGGGCCAGTAACTGTGCTGGGTGCTAGAATCAGAGAAATGACTAAAACACTATCTTTGTCCATAAGAGTACAAAATTTAGTAGAAAAGACAGACACATAAGTAACATGAGATGGAAAGCTCAGTTCAAAAGAGCTGAATATTCACAGAGAAAGAAAGGCATGGTACAAAGAACAGTAGCTGATTTCAAATAGTAGCTGGAAGAGAAGATAATTGTTTACCTGACCAAAGAAGGATACCTGGCACTTAGATAGAAAAGAAGCCTGGTTCTTTAAGGACCAAAAAAGGGGCAAATAAAAAGATCCATTAAAGAAAGTAGTTAAGATTGGAATGAAGGTCAGAAAGCCAGAACTGAAAGGTGGGAAAAGAGGAGACTGTACAAGGCTACACTGTCCGATAGTGTGACTGCTGAGCACCTGAAATGTGGCTAAAACAAGTTGAGATGTGCTGGGAGGCAAAATACACATTCCAGCTTCAAAGACTTACTATGAAAAAAAAAAGAATGTAAAAATATCTTTAATGATTTGTTTTATATTGATCACATGTTGAAATGAGAATATTTCATATATATTGTGTTAAACAAAATATATTATTTTCAGCTGTTTCCTTTTTTTTTTTTTACTCTCATTACCAAAAAATTTAAAATTTCACACAAGGCTTACACTTGCAATTTGCATTATATTTCTGTTGGTCAGTGCTGTGTCAAACCTTTGCCATGCCAAATGAATAAAGTGACAGCATATCCCTATAACCAATATCCTTAGGATAAAATATGGACCCCTAAACTTCCTCACACTCTAAACCTAAACATACTTTATATGGGGGCAACAGCGTACTGGCTGCTTAACAGTCTTGCAGCAGACAAGGTCTATAAGGGAGGGGAAAAATGGACAAAGTCATTCTGTTTTGTGTTTAAACTACAGGTGGCTGTGTCATCACAAGCAATCAGGACTTTCAGTAAGTTTTTCATCTCTCTATGCCTGTTTCCTCATCTGTAAAGTAGGATAAGATCACTCTCCACTTGTCTGCCTGTGTTTGTATTTTAAATTGTGTTTTCCAAAGTTTCACATACTATAATATCTCACTTGACCCTTACTACAACCTTGAGAGTTAGGTGGGGTGATGATCATTATCCCCATTTTATAAATGAGTAAGCTAAGGCAAAAGTTTATTTGCTTATGAACATAAGACTGAGCCTTTCAACCTAGGTCTTCTAACTGTAAGGTGACTGCTCTTTCCATTTCCCTATGCTACCTCTTACTGTTCAAATATCACTCATCTGAAAGTTCCTGCTCTTGCTTTTCATTTACCTCTTCCTGTATATATCCTATCTCCCTAATCAGACTACATTTTTGAATGCAATATCCATGCCACATTCATCTCCATAACCACCATATCTTCTAACATTCTCCATGTAGTAGCAGCTCAGAATTAAGACTAAGTAGAATGTGGCACAGAGGACCAGGATAGGAAGACCTGGGAATCCCCATTTTCCAATTCCCTCCAGGAAGGCTGACTCTTGCCTCTAGGGTAGATGTCACTAGCTTCTGGGTAGGACGTTCTATCCCTTCCCAGAAGGGCAAAAGGTAGAAAACATAGGGGAGAGGATTTAAAACTTGACAACTCTAACTGCAACCTCAAGGCAGAATTTTTTGCAGGTTATATAACAGTTTCTGGCACTACCCACTCATTTCATCCAGAGTGTTGTTAGTTCCAGTTCCCAATGTTATTTGGGAAGGTGGGCTGGGATATTGTTAGTTCTCTGTCTCCCAGGGCCTTTATAAACAACAAATGATGAGATATTATATGAGCCAGCACTGATTGGTACAAAATCCAGGTCAGTATGTCTAAATAATTTCCAGCATTTCTTTGTAGATTTTGAGACCAGATTTAAACAAAATAGGATATTCCCTTTTCTAAAGACTATACCTTGGTAAGGCACAATTTAGGGACTAAATTCCTCTACCTCAACATTGAAACTAAAGCACCTAGCAAAGTTGTCACTCAAAAAATATATGCTGAATGATTGGAAGAAATTGCTTTGCAGTTTTCTTTAGGAATAAAGATTAGATTCATTGATGTTATATTTGGAAGCTTTTGTGAGCAAGGAGAAATCACAGTGATAGTACATCTTAAGTGAGTCTTTTTATGTATCTATGAAGGTGGGAAAAGTGACACGTGGTCGTAACTAATTGCACTGATTTTATGTAACTTTCATCAAATGTATTTATCCTATAGAAAATTCCTGGGTGACATTGAAATTGCAATGACTCTAATCAAGAATGCCCTAGACTCCGATGTATCATATGATCTCACTGATATGAGGAATTCTTAATCTCAGGAAACAAACTGAGGGTTGCTGGAGTGGTGGGGTGGTAGGGATGGGGTAGCTGGGTGATAGACCTATGTTCTATGTGAGTGTTCTATGTTCTATGGTGTTCTATGGTGAGTGCTGTGAATTGTGTAAGACTGTTGAATCACAGACCTGTACCTCTGAAACAAATAATACATTATATGTTAAAAAAAAAAAAAAGATAGTAGGAAGGGAGAAATGAAGGGCGGGAAATCGGAGGGGGAGACGAACCATGAGAGACTATGGACTCTGAGAAGCAAACAGGGTTCTAGAGGGGAGGGGGGTGGGGGAATGGGTTAGCTGGTGATGGGTATTAAAGAGGGCACTACCGAATGGAGCACTGGGTGTTGCACGCAAGCAATGAATCATGGAACACTACAGCAAAAACCAATGATGTAATGTATGGTGATTAACATAACATAATAAAAAAATAATCTTAAAAAAAAAAGAATGCCCTAGACTCTAAAGCTTACAGCAACATCTGTATTCACAAGAGTGAACCTCTCTAAGATGTCTGAAACTTGATTGTGGAGGAGGAGAGCTGTTATTTAAAGCCTCCTCCCCTCTTTCTCCACAAAACATGTAAAACTCACTCTGGATCCCAAGGTCCTACAAGACTAGAAAAGGGTTGTGAGGATGGTGACTACTAAAGTCAAACCCAATGCAGTGGATATTCTGGCTTCTGTGAGGAAACAGTTGTCCAGCAAATATTCATTTGCAACTGATCACTGACCAATCACAAAACCAGGGTGAGGGCATAGCCACTATTTTCTCAGGTCATCTTATTTTTCTCTCTGTATTACTAGCTACCTTTTCCCGCTCCCAACTGTGTTCCCATTCTCTTCCCCTTTTCTCCCAACCTTTCTCTCTGCTCCCCCTTTCCATTCTGGCAATCAGAAATACAGCATCCTCACAAAAATCCCTAGTTTCAAGCCCAGAAATCTGAGTAAGGAGGAGTTTGTCATTTCCTTTTCCCAGGAACTCAGGAAGATCCATAGTTTTTTCTATCTGGATGATATGGTTTCAGTATTACTAGTCTTTGATTAATCTAGGCCACTCCAAAAAGCCAGCTCTCCAAAAAGAGCTGAAATACAGCTCCACGAATCAGTTTATAAGCTCAATCCATCTTTTCTAGGCTATCGTTAACCCTCTGATCCTGACTTGATGGTTCATTCAGGGGCCTGACACTCTTGGCGGAGAAATGTCTACTTAAAATAACAGGTACTCCCCTCAAAGTGAAGTAAAATCTCAATTCAATTAATTCTTTAAAAATTCTTGAATATCTATTTTATGCTAGGAGGAACTGTATTAGGAGATGTACAAGTCCAGACCTTGCTCTGAGGAAACCAATAGTTATCCCAATTCATCACAAATTCACAGAATGCCTACTATGTACTATTTACTGTATTAAGTACTAAGGAAAATGAATGGTATTCTGGGGAGCAAAATAATAAGCCAAAAACATAATCTCTTGCCATAATGTAAAATTAGGGAGGCAAACATCAACGACCCTTAATCAGAAGCTCTTGGGACTTAAGTTTCTATGTAAATTGGAACCTGAGGCCCTTGTACACCTTTTCCCAGGAACTGGTTGTTTAAGAAAGACTTGAACAGGTTATTACAAATACATAATGAAAAAGGGTTAAAGAGACCTTAAACACTAGGAATTCCTGAATTCTGAAAGGTTTCATCTGACATATGGCACAAAAACTCATGTTTTTCACAGCCAATTTTCTAGGAGAGCTTTTTGTAAGTAAAGTAGGAAAATAATTTAAGGTTATGAAGACTGAAATTGTTTTTATACTGCTACTAAGAGCTGGCTG
The DNA here is from genome assembly GCF_003265705.2 of Callorhinus ursinus. Classification (NCBI taxonomy): domain Eukaryota; kingdom Metazoa; phylum Chordata; class Mammalia; order Carnivora; family Otariidae; genus Callorhinus; species Callorhinus ursinus. The sequence goes on along the minus strand of NW_027397077.1, from coordinate 41,463,603 downwards.
TAAGCTCTCTTCCCCCAAAAGTTGATTTACTTCCAGGGCTAGGTTCTAAAGTAGTATCTGTCCATACAGCATAATTTAAAGATAAAAAATGTCCTTGCCTTCTGAAACTCCACCATACATTCCTTTAGGTCCTAAAGAGGAACAGTATGACATATTGGAATTAGGCACTCCTGGATCCACAATCTGGCTCTATTATTTCTCAATTGTTTGACCTTGCACAAGTCATTTACCTGAGTCTACTCTAGAATACAAGTCTCCTGCCTCCCAATTGACTATTCTTTCCACACACACAAAAAAATGCCTTTGTTCAGATGAAAATTAGATAATTCTTTGGAATGACAATAGTGAAATCTTTTCTAGGCAATAAGATATTTCTCCAACAGAAACAGGTTTCATAATTAGGGATAAAATTAAAGACTGATAGGTAAGTTTCTTGGGAACATATGTGGTGGTGGACAGACTCTGGGTAACAATATGGAAAGAGACCCAGGCTAAGAAAGGAGTTAGGGATAATAGAAAGTTGTCATGCCAGCTTGGAGCCTAGTGAGTGAACTCTTGCTACTCTCATCTTGCCCAGCATTTATGTAAATTATGCCCATCTTATGAAGCTGAAGAGAAGGTGGGTAGGAGAGGGTGCTTGAAGAGGAACTATATTTCCAAATTTGGTTTCTTTTCCTCCCTCAATATTTTATTATGGAGAACTTCAAACAAAGAGCAAAGTTGAGAGTTTTACAGAGAATCCACTACCTAGATTCTACCATTAACATTATATAGTAGGTCCCCACTTATTTGAGGGGGATACATTCCGAGATCCCCAGTGGATGCCTTAAACTGTGGATAGTACTAAACCCTATATATACTATTTTTTCCTATACATACATACCTATGATAAAGTTTAATTTATAAATTAGCCACAAGAAGGGATTAACAACTAATAATAAACTAGAACAATTATAATGATATACTGTTATAAAAGTTATGTGAATGTGATCTCTCAAAATATCTTATTGTGTTGTATTCACCTTTCTTCTTGTGATGATGTGAGATGATAAAATGCCTATGTGATGAGATGAAGTGAGGTGAATGATGTAGGCATAGTGATGTAGTGTTAGGCTACTACTGACCTTTTTAACATATGTCAGGAGGACCATCTGTTTCCAGACCATGACTGACCACAGGTAACTGAAATTGTGAATAAGGGAAGACTACTGTACCATACTTGCTTTATGACATATCTGTCCAACTGTCTATACCTCTATCCATCCATTAATCCATCTTATTTTTTTTATCAATGCCAAAGTAAACTGCAAACATCAATACACTTCTCCCTAAATACTTAAGCATGCATATCATTAAGTTTAATACTTGATTCTTTTCTTCTTTTGAGATACATTTACATACAATGAAATGCCCAAATATTAAGTGTATTTGCTATGTTTTGACAAGAGCACACCCCCATGTAACCCAAACCCCGATAAGTATATAGAACATTACTATCACCCCCCCTTATACCCCTTTCCCACCAATCCCCTCCCTAACACTTCCAGAAGCCATTGCTGATATGATTTTTTCCATGATAGATTAGTTTTGCCTCTTCTAGAAGTTCATTTAAGTGAAGTCATACAGTAAGGCTTTTTTCTTTTTCTTTTTTAAAGATTTTATTTATTTATTTGAGAGAGACAGAGATAGTGACAGCACGAGGGGGAAGGAGAGGGAGAAGCAGGCTCCCTGGCCCAATGCGGAACTTGATCCCAGGACCCTGGGATCATGACCTGAGTCGAAGGCAGACACTTAACTGACTGAGCCACTCAGGCACCCAGTAAGGCTTTTTTCACTCAGCATAATCTTTTAAAGATTATTCATGTGCTCTATGCTCAGTAACTTGTTCCTTTTACTGCTGAGTAGTATTCCAGTATATGAATATAAGAATTTGTTTATTTAGTCTCCATGATGGACTCCTGGAATGTTTCTAGTTTGGAGCTATTATGAATAAAGAACTATGAACATTCTTCTATGAGTCTTTTTGAGAACATATGTTGGTTTCATTTTTTATTTTATTGCATACTGATCCTAGCCACAGAATTGGCTTCTCAAGTTCATAAGAAAACTTCTGTGGCCCAAGTTCTACTCACTACAGCAAATATATGAAGGAGTTAAAGTTCAATCAAAAGAATATTGGAGCTATAGTGAGAAGACCTCAGCTCTAACTGAAAGCTGTGTGAGCCTACAATAAATCATTGTTTGGACACTGAGGCGTGTCCTTATCTGTAAAAGGAAATATTATTGGTCATCTTGCTATTAAAAGAATAAAATTAGATGTAAAAGCACTTTGCAAATTGTTAAGTGAAAACAAAAGAAATACGCCAGACTATTTTCTCACATTTGGGGTAATGTGTACTCACAGCGAAGTGAAGTAGTATGATGCAATGGGTAATATTTCTTTAAAAGTGGGGAAGGAAGTAAATCACACATTTTACATGAAATTAAAGAATACACATACACAAAAACTAGAGCTAATAAATGAATTCAGCAAAAATGAAGGAGATAAGATCAACATACAATAATCAACTATATTCTATACACTAGCAATTAACAATCTGACAAGAAAATTAAGAGAACAATTCTATTTATAATAGCAACAAAGATAATAAAATACTTAGGAATAAACTTAATTAAGGGAGTGAAAGATCTGTACAATAAAAACTATAAAACGTTGCTAAGAGAAATTAAAGATGACCTAAACAAAAGGAAAGACATAATATTGTTAAGATGGCCATACTACCCAGGTTCAGTGTAATTTGTACCAAAAACTTAATGTCCTTTTTGCAGAAGTGAAAACATTGATCCAAATATTTACATGGAATTTCAAGGGATTGAGAATAGCTAAAATAATACTGAAAAAGAACAGAGTTGGAGGACTCAATCACACTCCGACTTACTACAAAGTCACAGAAATCAAGACAATGTGGTACTGGCATAAGGATAGACATATAGATCAATGGAATAGAATGGAGAGTCCAGAAATAAACCTATATATCTATGGCTAGCTGATTTTCTAAAAAAAATTATTTATTTATTTATTTGAGAGAGAGAGAGAGAGAGATAGCGAGCGAGAGAGAGAACGAACGGGGGAGAGAGAGAAGCAGGCTCCCCGCCAAACAGGGAGCCCAATGTGGGGCTCAATCCCAGGACCCTGGGATCATGACCCAAGCTGAAGGCAGATGCCTAACCGATTGAGCCACCCAGGCATCCCTGCCTAACTGATTTTTGACAACATTGCCAAGACTATGGGTAAAAAACAGTCTTTTCAATAAATGGTGCTTGGACAACTGGATATCCACATGCAAAAGAGTAAATTTGGACCCTTACTTCACATTATATACAAATATTAACTCAAAATGGATCATAGCCTTAAGTGTAAGATATAAAATGATAAAACTGTTAAAACATAGGAATAAATCTTCATGACTTTGGATTAGGCAATGCTTTTTTATTTTTATTTATTTATTTTTTCACTTTTTAAAAAAATTTTATTTTATTATGTTATGTTAGTCACCATACAATACATCATTTGTTTTTGATGTAGTGATCCACGATTAGATATACACCAAAAAAAAATTAGACTTCATAAAGAACTTTTTTAAATTATTTTTTTAAGATTTTAATTTATTTATTTGACAGGGAGAGACACAGTGAGAGAGGAAACACAAGCAGGGGGAGTGGGAGAGGGAGAAGCAGGCTTCCTGCTGAGGAGGGAGCCCAATGCAGGGCTTGATCCCAGGACCCCGGGATCATGACCTGAGCCGAAGGCAGACGCTTAACGATGACTGAGCCACCCAGGCGCCCCCATAAAGAACTTTTGTATATCATAGGATACCATCAGGAAATGAAAGACAACCCCCTCTAATGCCATTAGAGGTATGCTATGACCCTGGTGAAGAAAATATTTACAAATCATATATCTGATAAGGATCTAGTACCCAGAATATATAAAGAACCCTTACAATTTAACAACGAAAAGACAAACAACCCAGTTTTTTAAATGGGCAAGGAACCTGAATAGACATTTTTGTAAGAATCCATAAAAACAGCCAACAAGCACATGAAAAGATGCTCAACATCATTAGTCATTAGGGGGATGCAAATCAAAACCACAGTAAGATATCACTTCACACCCACTAGGATGGCTATAATAAAACAGATGGACAACAAATGTTGGTAAGTTTGTGGAGAAATAGAAATTCCCATACATTGCTCGGGGTAATATAAATTGGTGCAGCTCTGTGGAAAACAATATGGTAGCTCCTCAAAAAGTTAAACATAGAGTTAACATGACTCAGCCATTCCACTCCTTGGACTATAACCCCAAATGGAAAACAAATGTTCAAACAAACCTTTTACACGAATGTTCACAGCAACACTATTTCTAATAGGGAAAAGACAGAAATAGCCTAAATGCCTATCAACTGATGAATAAACAAAATTCACCCATAAAAAGGAATGAAGTACTGATACATACAACATGAAAGAACCTTAAAAACATGCTAAGTGAAAGAAGTCAGGCACAAAAGACCACATCATATGATTTTATTTATATTAAATACCCAGAATAAACAAATCCATAGGAACAAAAAGCAGAACAGTAGTTGTCCGGGCTGTGGGATAGCAGTGAATGCTTAATAAGTACAGAGTTTCCTTTTGGGGTGATGAAAATGTTTTGGAATTAGATAGTGGTGATGGTTGTAAAACATTGTGAATGTACCAAATGCCACTTAACATACCAAGAAGAGAACTGTATACTTCAGAATAGTTAAAATGGTGAACTTTACATTTTGTTCATTATACCACAATTTTTAAAAAAAGAGGGAAGGTAGAGGTGCCCGGGTGGCTCAGTTGGTTAAGCGACTGCCTTCAGGTCAGGTCGTGATCCCAGGGTCCTGGGATTGAGTCCCGAGTCAGGCTCCCTGCTCAGCGGGGATTCTCCTTTTCCCTCTCTCTCTCTGCCTCTCCCTCTGCTCATGCTCTCTCTCACACACACACTCTCTCTCAAATAAATAAATAAAATTTTTGAAAAAATAAAAATAAAAAAGAGGGAAGGTAAATATGGCCTGTCTTCTTGCAGCATCGTTTTTACTTATTTTTTCCCTTTTTTTCCCCCAAAGGTTTTAATGTCAATTACAAATACTATGAGGTAGAATGCAAATTTTACATATACTTAAAAATCAAAACGTAAGACTTAAAACATTCCAAGTTAATGCCAGCAGCTATTTGGGTTACAATATGTACTCTCTTCTCCATAGGAATACTTTGGTGAAAAAAATACTGCATGGAGATATCAATACACAGAACTAAGATGCTGATCTCGGCCACAATCACTTCTAGAGAGTGGAATAGAGAGGAGGGTGAAATCATTTTTAAGGATGACAGACAGACAAAGATCACCACCACTGAGCTTAGAACTTGCACAAAGACCTCTGCACAAGAAAGCCCTGTCTCTCAGAACAGACACCAAAAACCCCTTCACAGTCCCTCCATTAAATTTAAGGTCCAACTCAAATCTTATCTATTCTACAAAGTCTTCCCTAATCATTACAATCCATGTTCATTCCAGACTACCATAGAATCTACTGTTTATACCATAGGTACATACCATATACTAACTTGATATGACTTAATTCTTTAAAGTATTATATTTGTTTTTTTTTAAGTGCTTGCAAGATATCCATGGAGGTACCTGAGGCATAATTGAATGAGCTTTCACTTGGAGGCAGAAAAAAATGGGTTCATGTTTTAGTTTGCCATTAAAGGTATGCTATGACCCTGGTGGACACATTTCTCCTCTTCAAGCTTTAGGGTCTTCATCTACAAATCTATGTAGTAGTTAACAAAGACTATACAGCGCTCCATGATAACTGAAAGAGAATTATGTACATTTTGCAAACTGCCTAATACTATGCAAATGTGTGGGATTCTTAGTACTTATATTTCAGTAGGTTAACAGCCCTGTAACTTCACTGTAAAAAAATTTGAAAGTACAGTCTATATGTCTATTCCCTCCATAGCTACAAGCTGTGTCTGAGCACAGGATAGAGACCCCCAAATAGTGAAATGAGTTAAAACCAAACCTAAGAAGCCTATGACACAATTCAGTTGACAGAGATAGATAAACAAATCTGAATACAGGAATAAAGTGAATTAATTGAATCGGACTGTGAAGCTGCCAGGAATGCCCTCAAAGACAGTGGAGTTGATCCATGAAATAGAACAATGGGTAGGAGGATGGCAGATAGTCAACCTGCAGCCTGATATTTTACTTGCACACAGGTACTGTGCTTTTGGATTCCAAGGATCTAGACTCAAAGCACCTCTGTCAAGCCTCTTCTTAAGTTACGCCACTCTCATGCTTTTCAGCATTAAACACTGTCCTAGTCTTAGAGATTTTAGGGAGATAAACTATACCAACAATCACCCAGGGTGGGTCTTATCTAGGAGTTTCTCCCAATGTCTTAAGTAGTTTCTAAAAATTTGCCTTCCCAGAAGCCTGGCTGACACAATGATGCCATGCCCCAGATTCCATTTCACTTTATCAAGACACTGAGAGTCCTTTTCCCAGCCACTTAAGTGCCTAGGGATCCCACAGTGATTCATCATACTACATTGACCAAGGATTCTCTGATTCTTCAACACGGATTAGTAGTCAATATCCCCCAGAGATAAATGGCCTAATGCGGTGAACTGATGCTTAAGGAGTTCCATATTTCTCTTCCTTAAATAACATCCCACTAACTAGGACAATTTGAAGGCAGGTAGAGTGGGCAATATATTGACACCAAAAGCCAATTCAAAGCTTTTGAGTCAGAAGTCCTATTTAAGATAAAGAAGAGAAAGATTTATAAAGGAAGACCTGCTAAAAATGAAGACCATTTTCTCTGAGCCACCCTATCAAACTGTTTAGGAATTGCCAATTCTTTAAAAGTTCATTTAGGATTGTCTAAGGACCTGAAGGGGATCTCAGTTGGATGATGTTGATAATACTAATAATGATAATGATAATGGCAACTAACATTCATTGAGTGTCACAATGTGCCAGATACTATGCTAAATATATACAAACTACAACTCTACTAGGTAAATATTATAATTATTGACATTTTAAAAGGGAAACAAGGGGCGCCCGGGTGGCTCAGTTGGTTAAGCAACTGCCTTCAGCTCAGGTCATGACCCTGAAGTCCCAGGATGGAGTCCGGCATCAGGCTCCCTGCTCAACGGGGAGTCTGCTTCTCTCCCTCTGACCCTCCCCCCTCATGCTCTCTCTCTCTCTTTCTCTCTCTCTTTCTCTCAAATAAATAAAATCTTTAAAAAAATAAATAAAAGGGAAACAAACAGAGGTGCCTGGATGGTGCAGTCAGTTGAGCATCGGACTCTTGGTTTAGGCTCAGGTCATGATCTCAAGGTTGTGAGATGCAGCCCCAGGTCAGGCTCTGTGCTCAGCAGAGTCTGCTTGGGATTCTCTCTCTCTCCCTCTGACCCTCCCACTCGTGCTCTCTCTCTCTCAAATAAATAAATAAAAATTTTTTAAAATAAATTAAAAAATAAAATAAAATAAATAAAATAAAAAAAGAAGTTTCATCAAAATAACTTGTCTTGGTTAGGGGCACCTGGGTGGCTCAGTCCGTTAAGGCTCAGTTCATGGTCTCAGGTTCGTGAGATTGAGCCCTCAGTTGGGATCTGCACTGAGCGAGGAGCCTGCTTAAGATTCTCTCTCTCGGGACACCTGGGTGGCTCAGTCAGTTGAGTGACGGACTCTTGCTTTCAGCTCAGGTCGTGATCTCAGGCTTGTGAGATCAAGCCCCCATTAGGCTCAGGCTCAACATGGAGTCTGCTTAGATTCTCTCTTCCCCAGGGTACCTGGGTGGCTCAGTCGGTTAAGCGTCTGCCTTCGGCTCAGGTCATGATCCCAGGGTCCTGGGATTGAGCCCTGCATCGGGCTCCCTGCTCCATGGGAAGCCTGCTTCTCCCTCTCCCACTCCCCCTGCTTGTGTTCCCTCTCTCGCTCTCTCTCTCTGTCAAATAAATAAATAAAATCTTAAAAAAAAAAAGATTCTCTCTTACCCTCCTTCTGCCCCCCCTCTGCTTTCTCTCTCTCAAATAAACAAATCTTGAAAAAACAAACAAAAAAAGATTCTTTCTCCCTCTGTCTCTCCCCATTCCTCCCTAACAAGTTTTAAAATTAAAAAAAAAATAACTTGTCTTGGTTATTCAGCTAGTAAATTATAGGAGCCAGGATACAAATTCATATTGAATTTCTCCTGAGCTTGAGTCCTGAATCTGTATGCTTTGACTGGCAGAGTTTCCTCCTCTTGTTCTGTATCTACCCAAACCCATGAGAGGAGTTGTCTGTATAGTTGGGTCTTATTCTCTTCCTTACAGAGGAAACAGGTGGTACTAAGAGATAAATCAAGGAATTTAGTGGTAGGGAGTGTGTTGGAGAAAGAAGGAAAGGAGAGAGGAAAAAAGAACCAATTGAGCATTTAATAAATGTCTGGCACTTCACATAATTCTTTTTTATATTAAAGCAAAAATATCTTTACTGGTTTTCTGATACTACATAATTATCATAAATATTTCCAAAAAAGGAGAAATTATAAATGCTTCTCAATCTCACTTCTCACAGGCAAACTCTAATTGATGAATATGATAATATAATAAATACTCATACTTTGATTTAAGTAATCTCCATAATCCTGAAGATAAAGGGGTATTATCCTCATTTTAGGGAACAGATAATGAGCCCAGAGGATTAAATGCCTTATCCACAATGACATAGCTAAGAATCAGAAAGTCTGGTGACTTCAGAGTCCAAGTACTTTCCACTATGGTGCCTTTGGTAGCTGTGTCTCCTGTGCCTTTCTTTCTGTTTCTTACCTTATACCACTCCATGTCCCCAGGCCCTCAACTGTGTTCCTATCCTGAGTCCAGTTTCTTTCAATTTCCTAGAAAATATTCCCTTAAAATGGTTTCTGACGATGGCACTTTCTGGCAAAAGAAAGCAAGAATAAAAAAATCTTCAACATGGAGGTTCCTGGTTGGCTCAATCAGAAGAACGCTCTTGATATCAGGGTCGTCAGTTTGAGCATGATGTTAGGTGCAGAGATTACTAAAAAGAAATAAATAAACTTAAAAAAATCTTCAACATGTAAAGAAATAGATATTTAGAGATGGAATTACAAACTGTAAGCAGGGGCAACCTGCAAACCTTGTTGAGTCTTTATGGCTACATTTTCTTTTTAATCAGAAAGCTCAGTATTAAGAATAGATATTTGAGTTTTCTCCATACAACTTCCCTCCCTGAAACTTTCCATCTATATCTCCCCCCTTAAGTATAGGGTCAAGAAAAGCTCTGGGAAAACTGGTTGCCAGACCAATTACACCTTAAAAACCAACAACCAACAAACCAAACAAAAGGAAATTAAAAATAACCCCCCAAAAAACATTAAATAATTTATGAAGGATGCAGGTCCTCACTTGGAACACACATTCTAATAGTATAGATGTTAGAAATGAAGATGGCTGATTAGTTTACACTAGAGTCTGATAACTTAATAACAGCCATTACTCCTGAAGGGAGAAAGGGAGATAAGAAAACCTTGCTTAAAAGGACTTCACATACAAAACAAAACAAAACAAAAATTAAACTGGAACTGAAAACGGCTATCTTGTGACATTCTTTAAACAAAAGCCAGTATATGCTTTAAGTCAAAGCCCTCTTTTCACTCCTATCCCCAAACGGAAGCCCAGTCAATGTTAAAGGTATGGTCATTTTCAGCAAAAAAAGGGCTTATGGATCATAGTACCTAGGTGATTTTATCTTTTTATTAAGAACTGCAATATAGTGAGAAAAGCACAGAAGTGAGAGATAAGTTATCTGGATTACTTTGATCCAAACACTGTCACCAACTTATTATCTTGGGCAACTCTCTTCAATCCAAGATTTCAACCAGATGTCTAAAGCTACCTCTAATGAAAGTACTCTATAATGCTTCTATGAGTTGGTCTTAGTTTCTTAGATTAGAAAAAAATCAGCCTTTCCCAAACTGTGTTCTATGAGATTTATTGAGTGTTCTGTGTCAGGGCTTCTGTAGCCAAATGATTTTAGGAAATGTTGGGTTAAAGGTGAAGGGTGGAGATGATAAATAAATCATATCGCTCCTCCTTATTTAGTATCCTTGAAAATACAGTATCATATGCCAGAAGTCTCCACTTGAGTCATCTCAAATGGGAATGACCTCTCTGGATGACCGTTAGCAACTGAGCTAAGCAGAGAATTAAATTACCCAGCCTGATTACAGTGACATCATTACACAGACAAGCCCTCTGATGGGATTAGTATCTGCTAATCTATTATTTGAGCAGATAGTCAATAAGGGCTGAGCAAATGTCATTAAATTGCAACAATAACCATCACTCAAAACTGCAGGTTAAAAAGCTACTCCAGCAGGAAGGAAAACATTAACATTAGATAGTCCCCGGGTAATAAACTTTCAATTGCAAAGATAAATTTGTCTTGGAAGCTATTGTTGGCATCCATTAATCTCTCTGGTACCTAACTTCAAGTATTTTTTCCTTTAGTTGGAATACTTTTGCTGGGTACCTGGAATGTATAAGGCACATTGTTATGTGCAATAGTATGTTTGAACAGTTGAATAGTGTATGAACTATTAGCATTGGACATTGGAATTAAAAGATTATGTAATCCAAATTGTCTTCACCCTGAAAACACACACACACACTCCTCTAGTTAGTTAGTGGCTGGGTCAAGATTTGAATCTATCTTTTTTTTTTTTTAAGATTTTATTTTTTGACAGAGAGAGACAGCGAGAGAGGGAACACAGGCAAGGGGGAGTGGGAGAGGGAGAAGCTTCCCGCCGAGCAGGGAGCCCGATGTGGGGCTCGATCCCAGGACCCTGGGATCATGACCTGAGTCGAAGGCAGATGCTTAACAACTGAGCCACGCAGATGCCCCTGAATCTTTCATTTCCTATTCCAGTGCTCATTTCTTTACACCAGGAAAAAATATAAAACATATTTATGTGAATAAGTAATTTGTAGAATTTTGCTTTTAAAGCGTCAATTGAAAACAAGACTATAACTAAAGACTAAAAGACTATAATTTTATTAAAACTACAAAGAAATTGCAAACTTAATTGTACATTATTTTAGAAAACTATATCTTGCTATATAACCATCAGAATAGTGGCTATTGCTCTGAATTACATAATTATTCATTCTATCATTTATTCATCTAAGTATTTGCTAAAACTATACTATAAATCATACTCTATACTAGACACTAGGGATTAAACATGGATAAGATTATAATCTCATACTTCTAACACATTAATTATTAGTCAGTGATAATGTAAATATCAGAATTTACTAAGTGTTATGTGCCAGGCATTAACCTGCCCTAAAGACTCTTCCCATATAGTAAATTAGATAAAAGATTTACCCAAATGCAGTAGGCAGAACTCTAAGGTGGTCTCAGATTTCCCAATCTAATTCCAGGATTGTTAAATAGGATGGCTTTTACTCTCATGGGTAGGTTATTATATGGCACAATGGACTTTAATATAGGGAGATTATTTAGGTGGCCATAAATAACCTGTGATCAAGTTAAATCACAGAAGCCTGTTAAAAGCTGAGACTTTTCTTCAGCTGAAGGGGAAGTCAGAGATTTGAAGCACAAGAAACATTTGAGGTGCCACTGCTGGGTTAAAGATCGAAAAGGCCACACAGTAAGGAACTCAGGCAGCCTCTAGATGCTGAGAGTGGCCCCTGGCGGACAGCTAGTAAGAAAACAGGATCTCAGCCCTATAATCACAAGGAACTGAATTCAGCCAACATCAAGAATGAGATTGGAACTAATGAATCATTGAACACTACATCAAAAACTAATGATGGCTAATTGAACTTAAAAAAAAAAAAGAATGAGATTGGAAGCAATTATTCCCCTGTATCTCCAGCAGCACAACTAACACCTATCATATACCCTCAGCAGAGAACACAGCCACACTATGTCAGACTACTGACTTACAAAACTGTGAGATAATAAATGGGTGTTGTTAAGCAGCAATAAATAACTAATACAACAAAACATTACAATAGGAATTGTATGTATATTCCCTAACTATTGAAAGGAAGATCTGTAAAAAATGCCTATTAGATCACGCATATTAATTATATTGTTTAAATGTTCTATATCTTTACTGCTTTTTTGAAGCTTGAATTTAAAAAATTACGAAAGATGTATTGAAATCTCCTAGCGATATACTGCATTTGTAAATTTCTCCTTGTGGTTCTATCAGTTTTGCTCTATATATTTCAAGGTTGTTTTAGAATTAATCAATCTTCTGAGTTGAAGCTCTTCCCCTACAATGTATTTTGTCTGATATTAATCTGGTTACCCAACCTTTTTTGTTTTTCTTTCTAAATAGTTTTGTCCGGGTGGTATTGCTACCTTAGCATTCTTATGTTTAGTGTTTGCCTGGTATACCTTTTTGATATTTTCACTTTCATGACCTTATGTTTTGGTGTGTTTCTTGTAAAAAGCATACAGTTGGGTTATTTTAAAATGCCATTTGAGGGGCGCCTGGGTGGCTCAGCCATTAAGCGTCTGCCTTCGGCTCAGGTCATGATCCCAGGGTCCTGCGATTGAGTCCCACATTGAGCCCCACATCAAGCCCCACATCGGGCTCCCTGCTCAGCAGGAAGCCTGCTTCTCCCTCTCCCACTCCCCCTGCTTGTGTTCCCTCTCTCACTGTCAAATAAATAAATAAAATCTTGGGGCACCTGGGTGGCTCAGTTGGTTAAGCGGCTGCCTTCGGCTCAGGTCATAATCCCAGGGTCCTGGGATCAAGTCCCGCATCAGGCTCCCTGCTTGGCGGGGAGCCTGCTTCTCCCTCTCCCTCTGCCTGCCTCTCTGCCTACTTGTTCTCTCTCTGTATCTCTCTGCCAAATAAATAAACAAAATCTTCAAAAAAAATAAATAAATGCCATTTGATAATCTCTTTTATTTATTTATTTTTCTCTCTTTTAACTGGCAAATTTTGGCCACTGACATTGAATGGAATGACAGTTACACTTCAGCTGAACTGTGCTTTTCATTTGCTCTGTTCATATTTTTTCTCTTTTCCTGCCCCCTTCTTTTTAAATTTAATTTCCTGAGTCCTGTGCTAATTTGGAAATTATATACACGTTATTTCTTTTCTTTCATTGGTTATTCTTGAAATTATATTGTTTCCTTTCATTACATTTGAAGTTAATATCATAATCCTCCTTCCTAAACAATTCAAGGACCTTGGAAGAGTGCTTCTCAATCTTTAATGTCCATAAGAATCACTTGGGGAGTGTTAAAAAAGCAATTCCAATTCAGTAATTTTGAGGTGAGCCTGGTATTCTGCATTTCTAAGCTCCCAAATGATTCACTGCTACTGAGAAGCAATGCCTTAGAATACTTTACTTCAATCATCCCCCTTTAGACTGGCATGCTATTGTTGTCTGGGATTTTAATTGTCTTTTTAAATTCCATAATTATACATTATCATTATTATTTTATACAATGTTCATTTAGACTTATAGAGAAAAGTTTCATTTCTTGGCTCACCTTTCTTTCTTACATCTAAGACTTTCCATCTGGGATCATTTTCCTTATTCCTAACATTCCTTAAACAAAGCTCTGCTAAATGGTTCACACTCATTCTTGAGAGACAGTATTAAAGTAGTTGACTACAGCAGATGCCTGATTTTGAATACCTGCTCTGTCTGTTACTAACCACTGACTTTAGGAAATTCACATTGTTTCTCGGTCCTTGGTTTCCTCATCCATAAAATGAGGATAATAACTTATAACTGTATCTGGCACATTGTAAACTCTAAATAAGCATTAGTAGTTATAGTTACATAATGCTAAGTTCTTACTTATTTTCTCTTATCACTTTGGAAATAGAATTTTCATTCCTCTGGCTCCTATTATCACTATTGAGGATCTGTAATCTGTATCAGTCAAATTAACTAGGTTATGCTTCAGTAATAAATAATCCCCCAAGTCTCTGTGGCTTAACACAACAAAAGTTTATTTCTTGCTCACACGACATTTTCTACACAAGTTGCAGAAGTTTCTGTCCCTCACTCAGGCACTCAGGTTTTCAAAGGCTCTGTCATGACACTTTCTTCCATAACAGCTTAGACAGGAAAAAGGGAAATGATGAATCACATACTGGTGTTCCAGGAAGTGACATTCATTTTGTTCACATTTCTTTGGCCAAAGGAAATTACATGTCACACTCAACTTCACAGAATAAGACAAAAAGAAAATGAAATATTTGTAACAGCACTGCTGACTACATAAGTCTAACTATATAGTTCTTCTATAGGTGATTTTTTATTCTGATTATTTTCAAGAAGTTCTCTTTTTCATAGGTATTCTAGTTTCACTACAATGTGTATAGTGTAAGGTGGTTGTTTTTTTCCCCCACATTTAAAAACATTTTGTTTTGTGCTTTCTTCAGAGATTAGGTTTAGCAGTTCAAATTATCTTTTTTGGATAATGTCTCTCTTTTTTCCCCTCATCTTTGGGACAACAACTACATGATGAAATCCATCATGTAGATGGATTTCAGACCTTTTAATTCTATTCTCCGTATCACATAACTTCACTTTCATATTTTCCATCTACTTGTCTCTCTGTGTGCTATATTCTAGGCAATTTCTATAGGTCAACATTCAATTTATTAATTTTCTCTGCAGCTGTATCAAAGCTGCTATTCAATCCAATCTATTGAGTTTCTTTTTGCAAGTAATTTTTATTTCTAAAAGTTCTATTTTAGTATGCCTGGGTGGCACAGTAGGTTAAGCTTCTGCCTTTGGCTCAGGTCCTGATCTCAGGATCCTGGGATCAAGTCCTGTATCAGTCTCCTTGCTCACTGGGGAGCCTGCTTCTCCCTCTGCCTGCCATTCCCCCTGCTTGCTCAGTCTCCATTCTCTCTCTCTCTGACAGAGAAATAATAAGAAAAAATAAAATAAATAAAAGTTCTATTTTGTTCTTTTTCAATTCTTCCTAGTAATTTCATATTATATTTCCTCAAACATATCTTTCATAAAGATTTTACTTTCTTTACTTGAAAGCTCTAATATCAGAAGTCTTGGGATTCTGAATCTGCTGTTTGTTATTTCTGATGTATCTTACTCATGGGTGCCTTGTTTCCTCATAAGTTTCATGATCTTCGCTTGTGAGCTCATATTTCGTTGAATTTAATTTTTGGTAATCCTCAACACCTAAGTTAAGGATGCTTTCCTCCAGAAAAGCTTTGCATATAAATGCTTTCAGGAGTTGGGAGTGGGATGAAGTATCACATCACCAATTTTATCATGTTAGACTTCTCTGAGAAACTACCTTAATGTGGTCAGCAGTAAAGTTTCAGGGTCAGGAACCACCTTTCAGAAGACACAACACTTAGTCTGTATATCCCAGTGTTGATATCAGTCAGCCTTTTCCCTCAAGGCTAATTCAGCTTTTGGAGTTGTTTATTGCTTACATTTCTCAATTCAATTTGCACTCACTTTTTCCCTTATCCTTTTTTTTAAATTCATAGAGGGATGGGGAATAGGGGAACTTGGAGATTTTCCTTATGTTTTTGAGGGTCTAATAATGGTTAAAAATATTTTTACCGTAAGCTATCAAAGATATAGTTATAATGGGAAGAATCTTCAAAATAGCTCTGCCACCATGCTAACAGTTTATTACAGTAAAATCCATTCAGTTCCCATCACCAAAGGCAGCAAATGTCTTCAACTTCTTTCCCTCTTTCCACAGATATTCTATGCTTATGTAAGTAATAAAACATATAATTTTTCCTTTTAATGCAAAGGGTAGCATACTGTATATACTTTGTACTTCCTTCTCTTTTTTAATTTAAAAAGGTATCTCAGAAATTGTTCCATATCAGTACATAAGGAGCTTCCTCATATTCTTTATGGCTTCATTTTACTCCATTTTATGGGCCATTCGAAATCTCGCCTGATCCCTCAATGCTCTTTATTCCTACAGGACTATGTCTTTTTAATACTTCTTTCCCCTGTCCTATCTGTTGTAGTTCAGTGTAGCCTCTGTTTCTGCCTAGCTTTTAATATTGCTCTAACTCCATATCCTGAGTTTAAATGGCATGAACATTATACTCTATCTTCTACTTCAAGTTCTCACAATATTACATTAAGTGTAAATTCATCTGAGTTCCAGGACTTGCTCATTTAAAAAAAAAACAACTCAAAGACAACAATTCTCAGCCATCTACTCAAGAAGAAGATAAATAATAAATCTAAGGAATGAGACCTAATTATATCCGATTATTTCCAAGACTTTGCATTAAGGTATAGTAAAGCAATTGTTTAGGGTATAATCTGGAAAAGGAATACAGGTTGGGGGCTAAAATTCAGGAATGAATGACAGAAACAAATATTAGTTTGAGTTTGGGGCAGTCTGAAAAGAGGAGAATGAAATATATTGCTATTATTTTCTCTTTTCTTCTGTTTTCTAATAAACAGTACCTGTAAAGCACAAACATGTTTAATCTTGATGACATTTATCATTTTTTATTTGTATTGCTTATGATTTTGGTGTCCTAAGAAACCATTTTCTAATCCAAGGTCAAAAGGACTAACATCTCAGTCTCTTCTAGACATCTTATAGTTTCCACTCTTTTTTTAAAATTTTTATTGTTATGTTAATCACCATACATTACATCATTAGTTCTTGATGTAGTGTTCCATGATTCATTGTTTGTGCATAACACCCAGTGCTCCATGCAGAATTTGCCCTCTTTAATACCCATCACCAGACTAACCCATCCCCCCACCCTCCTCCCCTCTAGAACCCTCAGTTTCTTTTTCAGAGTCCATCGTCTCTCATGGTTAGTCTCCCCCTCCGACTTCCTCCCCTTCATTCTTCCCCTCCTGCTATCTTCTTCTTTTTCTTTTTCTTAACATATGTTGCATTATTTGTTTCAGAAGTACAGATCTGTGATTCAACAGTCTTGCACAATTCACAGCGCTCACCATAGCACATACCCTCCCCAATGTCTATCACCCAGCCACCCCATCCCTCCCACCCCCTGCCACTCCAGCAACCCACAGTTTGTTTCCTGAGATTAAGAATTTCTCATATCAGTGAGGTCATATGATACATGTCTTTCTCTGATTGACTTATTTCACTCAGCATAACACCCTCCAGTTCCATCCACGTCGTTGCAAATGGCAAGATCTCATTCCTTTTGATGGCTGCATAATATCCCATTGTGTATATATACCACCTCTTCTTTATCCATTCACCTGTCGATGGACATCTTGGCTCTTTCCACAGTTTGGCTATTGTGGACATTGCTGCTACAAACATCGGGGTGCACGTACCCCTTCAGATCCCTACATTTGTATCTTTGGGGTAAATACCCAGTAGTGCAATTGCTGGATCATATGGTAAGTCTATTTTCAACTGTTGGAGGAACCTCCATACTGTTTTCCAGAGTGGTTGCACCAGCTTGCATTCCCACCAACAGTGTAGGAGGGTTCCCCTTTCTCCACATCCCCGCCAACATCTGTCATTTCCTGACTTGTTAATTTTAGCCATTCTGACTGGTGTGAGGTGGTATCTCATGGAGGTTTTGATTTGGATTTCCCTGATGCCGAGCGATGTTGAGCACTTTTTCATGTGCCTGTTGGCCATTTGGATGTCTTCTTTGGAAAAATGTTTGTTCATGTCTTCTGCCCATTTCTTGATTGGATTATTTGTTCTTTGGGTGTTGAGTTTGATAAGTTCTTTATAGATTTTGGATGCTACCCTTTATCTGATATGTCATTTGCAAATATTTTCTCCCATTCTGTCGGTTGTCTCTTGGTTTTGTGGACTGTTTCTTTTGCTGTGCAAAAGCTTTTTATCTTGATGAAATCCCAATAGTTCATTTTTGCCCTTGCTTCCCTTGCCTTTGGCAATGTTTCTAGGAAGAAGTTGCTGCGGCTGAGGTCGAAGAGGTTGCTACCTGTGTTCTCCTTTAGGATTTTGATGGACTCCCGTCTCACGTTTAGGTCTTTCAACCATTTGGAATCTATTTTTGTGTGTGGTGTAAGGAAATGGCCCAGTTTCATTCTTCTGCATGTGGCTGTCCAATTTTCCCAACACCATTTGTTGAAGAGACTGTCTTTTTGTCATTGGACATTCTTTCCTGCTTTGTCAAAGATGAGTTGACCATAGAGTTGAGGGTCCATTTCTGGGCTCTCGATTCTGTTCCATTGATCTATGTGTCTGTTTTTGTGCCAGGACCATACTGTCTTGATGATGACAGCTTTGGAATAGAGCCGGAAGTCCGGAATTGTGATGCCGCCAGCTTTGCTTTTCTTTTTCAGTATTCCTCTGGCTATTCGGGGTCTCTTCTGGTTCCATACAAATTTTAGGATTATTTGTTCCATTTCTTTGAAAAAAGTGGATGGTATTTTGATGGGGATTGCATTGAATGTGTAGATTGCTCTAGGTAGCACTGATGTCTTCACAATGTTTGTTCTTCCAATCCATGAGCATGGAACGTTTTTCCATTTCTTTGTGTCTTCTTCAATTTCTTTCATGAGTATTTTATAGTTTTCTGAGTACAGATCCTTTGCCTCTTTGGTTAAATTTATTCCTAGGTATCTTATGGTTTTGGGTGCAATTGTAAATGGGATCGACTCCTTGATTTGTCTCTCTTCTGTCTTGTTGTTGGTGTATAGGAATGCCACTGATGTCTGTGCATTGATTTTATATCCTGCTACTTTACTGAATTCCTGTATGAGTTCTAGCAGTTTTGGGGTGGAGTCTTTTGGGTTTTCCACATATCATCTGCAAAGTATATCATCTGCAAAGAGTGAGAGTTTGATTTCCTCTTTGCTGATTTGGATGCCTTTGATTTCTTTTTGTTGTCTGATTGCTGTGGCTAGGACTTCCAATACTATGTTGAATAGCAGTGGTGATAGTGGACATCCCTGCTGCGTTCCTGACCTTAGGGGAAAAGCTCTCAGCTTTTCCCCATTGAGAATGATATTCGCTGTAGGTTTTTCATAGATGGCTTTTATGATGTTGAGGTATATACCCTCTATCCCTATACTCTGAAGAGTTTTGATCAAGAAAGGATGCTGTACTTTGTCAAATGCTTTTTCTGCATCTATTGAGAGGATCATATGATTCTTGTTCTTTCTTTTGTTAATGTATTGTATCACGTTGATTGATTTGCGGATGTTGAACCATCCTTGCAGCCCAGGGATCAATCCCACTTGGTCGTGGTGAATAATCCTTTTAATGTACTGTTGGATCCTATTGGCTAGTATTTTGGTGAGAATTTTTGCATCCATGTTCATCAAGGATATTGGTCTGTAATTCTCCTTTTTGATGGGGTCTTTGTCTGGTTTTGGGATCAAGGTAATGGTGGCCTCACAAAATGAGTTTGGAAGTTCTCCTTCCACTTCTATTTTTTGGAACAGTTTCAGGAGAATAGGTATTAATTCTTCTTTAAATGTCTGATACAATTCCCCTGGGAAGCCATCTGGCCCTGGGCTTTTGTTTGTTGGGAGATTTTTGATGACTGCTTCAATTTCCTTAGCGGTTATAGGTCTGTTCATGTTTTTTATATCTTCCTGGTTCACTTTTGGTAGTTGATACATTTCTAGGAATGCACCCATTTCTTCCAGGTTATCTAATTTGCTGGCATAGAGTTGCTCATAATATGTTCTTAGAATTGTTTGTATTTCTTTGGTGTTGGTCGTGATCTCTCCTCTTTCATTCATGATTTGTTGATTTGGGTTATTTCTCTTTTCTTTTTGATAAGTTGGGCCACGGGTTTATCAATCTTGTTTATTCTTTCAAAGAACCAGCTCCTAGTTTCGTTGATCTGTTCTACTGTTCTTTTGGTTTCTAGTTCATTGATTTCTGCTCTGATCTTTATGATTTCTCTTCTCCTGCTGGGTTTAGGCTTTATTTGCTGTTCTTTCTCCAGCTCCTTTAGGTGTAGGGTTAGGTTGTGTATTTGAGACCTTTCTTGTTTCTTGAGAAAGGCTTATATTGCTATATACTTTCCTCTCAGGACTGCCTTTGCTGTATCCCAAAGATTTTGAACAGTTGTGTTTTCATTTTCATTGGTTTCCATGAATTTTTTTAATTCTTCTTTAATTTCCTGGTTGACCCATTCATTCTTTAGTAGGATGCTCTTTAGCCTCCATGTATTTGAGTTCTTTCCGACTTTCCTCCTGTGATTGAGTTCTAGTTTCAAAGCATTGTGGTCTGAAAATATGCAGTGAATAATCCCAATCTTTTGGTACCAGTTGAGACCTGATTTGTGACCTAGGATGTGATCAGTTCTGGAGAATGTTCCATGGGCACTAGAGAAGAATGTGTATTCCATTGCTTTGGGATGGAATGTTCTGAATATGTCTGTGAAGTCCATTTGGTCCAGTGTTTCATTTAAAGTCTTTATTTCCTTGTTGATCTTTTGCTTAGATGATCTGTCCATTTCAGTCAGGGGGGTGTTAAAGTCCCCCACTATTATTGTATTGTTGTCAATGTGTTTCTTCGCTTTTGTTATTAATTGCCTTATATAATTGGCTGCTCCCATGTTAGGGGCATAGATATTTACAATTGTTAGATCTTCTTGTTGGATAGACCCTTTAAGTAGGATATAATGTCCTTCCTCATCTCTTATTACAGTCTTTGTTTTAAAATCTAATTTGTCTGATATAAGGATTGCCACCCCAGCTTTCTTTTGGTGTCCATTAGCATGGTAAATGGTTTTCCACCCCCTCACTGTCAATCTGGGGGTGTCTTTGGGTCTAAAGTGAGTCTCTTGCAGACAGCATATTGATGGGTCTTGTTTTTTAATCCAATCTGATAGCCTGTGTCTTTTGATTGGGGCATTTAGCCCATTTACATTCAGGGTAACTATTGAAAGATATGAATTTAGTGCCATTGTATTGCCTGTAAGGTGAC
>NW_027397077.1:41440906-41442451 GCF_003265705.2 Callorhinus ursinus | reverse complement strand
CAGGGTAACTATTGAAAGGTATAAATTTAGTGCCATTGTATTGCCTGCAAGGTGACTGTTACTGTATATTGTCTCTGTTCCTTTCCGATCTTTGCTGCTTTTAGGCTCTCTCTTTGCTTAGAGGACCCCTGTCAATATTTCTTGGAGGGCTGGTTTCGTGTTTGCAAATTCCTTTAGTTTTTGTTTGTCCTGGAAGCTTTTTATCTCTCCTTCAATTTTCAATGAGAGCCTAGCTGGATATAGTATTCTTGGCTGCATACTTTTCTCGTTTAGTGCTCTGAAGATATCATGCCAGTCCTTTCTGGCCTGCCAGGTCTCTGTGGATAGGTCTGTTGCCAATCTAATATTTCTACCATTGTAGGTTACGTATCTCTTCTCCTGAGCTGCTTTCAGGATTTTCTCTTTGTCTCTGAGACTCGTAAGTTTTACTATTAGATGTCGGGGTGTTGACCTATTTTTATTGATTTTTAGAGGGGTTCTCTGTGCCTCCTGGATTTTGATGCCTGTTTCCTTCCTCACATTAGGGAAGTTCTCTGCTATTATTTGCTCCAATATACCTTCTGCCCCTCTCTCGCTTTCTTCTTCTTCTGGGATCCCAATTACTCTAATGTTTTTTCATCTTATTGTATCACTTATCTCTCGAATTCTGCCCTCGTGATCCTGTAGTTGTTTCTCCCTCTTTTTCTCAGCCTCTTTATTTTCCATCATTTGGTCTTCTATATCGCTGATTCTCTCTTCTGCCTCATTTATCCTAGCAGTTAGTGCCCCCGTTTTTTATTGCACCTCATTAATAGCCTTTTTGATTTCGACTTGGTTAGATTTTAGTTCTTTTATTTCTCCAGAAAGGGTTTCTCTAATAACTTCCATGCTTTTTTCAAGCCCAGCTAGTATCTTTAAAGTCACGATTGTGAACTCTAGGTCCGACATCGTACTAATGTCCGTATTGAGTAGGTCCCTGGCTGACGGTACTACCTCTTGTTCTTTTTGCTGAGGTGATTTTTTTCGTCTTGTCATTTTGTCCAGAGGAGAATAGATGAATGAGAGAACAAAATGCTAACAGGTTAATAACGTCCCCAGCAAATATACTGTATACAAATCAGAAAAGACCTGAAACCAGGGGAAAAGAAAGGGAAAGAAAGAGGAAAAAAACAAAAAGATAAAAACAAAAACAGAACAATACAAAAAAACCAGAATATGATCAAATATGATCAGGCTAGTGCATAGATCAGTGCCACACACAAGATTTTGGGCATATTTTGGTCTGTTAGAAAAAAGTGCCTCCTAAAATTTTAAAGGGAGAAAGACTTATATATGTATAAAATAAGGGTTGATACAATGAAGGGATGGAAGATGACTGTAAAGATGAAAATTATAAAAGATTTTATAAAAGGAATTGATACGATAAGAAGTTGTTTGAAAAAAGAAAGAATAATATTTAAAAAAAAGAGAGAAAAAAAAGGGAGAGAATGTGATCAGGCAGGAGACTAGAACAAAGCCATACACTAGTGATTTAGGGTATATTTTGATCTGTTAGAAGAAACTGTA
>NW_027397077.1:41440007-41440806 GCF_003265705.2 Callorhinus ursinus | reverse complement strand
AAAAAAAACGTTTAAAAAAATTAACTTTGAAAAACTAATGAATCATGGTAAAAAAAGCCATGAATTCTATGTGCAGTATTCCCCTAGTGCTGGAGTTCTCCCGTTCTCCTTGATCGGTAAACTTGGTCTTGGCTTGCTAGCTGTTCATGCTGATCTTCTGGGGGAGGGGCCTGTTGCTGTGGTTCCCAAATGTCTTTGCCGGAGGCGGAATTGCCCCACCCTTGTGGTCCGGGCTAAGCAGGCTGCTCAGGTTTGCTCTCAGGAGCTTTTGTTCCCTGCAAGCTCTAGTACAGCTTTGGAGGACCAGGGTGAAAATGGTGGCCTCCCAATCTCCACTCGGAGGAGCTGAGAACTCGGGGCCCCGCTCCTCAGTGCGCCCCCCAAGAAAAGCAGTCACTCCCGTGTACCCGGTCTCCGGCCGCACTCCGTGCTCACCTGGCCTGTGACCGAGCGTTTCTATCTCTGGCACCCAACCCACTGTGGAGTCTCCAAACCCAGCAGATACCTGCGGTGCACTCCTGCGCCGCTCCTCCCGGGGGAGGGAGGGGAGTCTCCCTGAATCTGCCGCTTGTTGGGTCCATGCGGGAGGAGCAGTGGCCCGACTGGGCCGCGGATCACAGTTTATGGCAACCCCGTGCTAAGAGCCCGCGCCTCGGCTCCGTCTCTGCAGCTGGCTTCCCCGCTCCAATACCTGGGAGCTCTGCCGCACTCAGGCACCCCCGGTCTTTCTGTGACCCCGAGGGTCCTGAGATCACACTGTCCCGCGAGGGCTCCACCCCCCACTTAGCCACTGGAGCCA
>NW_027397077.1:41283924-41430007 GCF_003265705.2 Callorhinus ursinus | reverse complement strand
GTCTCCCCCTCCGACTTCCTCCCCTTCATTCTTCCCCTCCTGCTATCTTCTTCTTTTTCTTTTTCTTAACATATGTTGCATTATTTGTTTCAGAAGTACAGATCTGTGATTCAACAGTCTTGCACAATTCACAGCGCTCACCATAGCACATACCCTCCCCAATGTCTATCACCCAGCCACCCCATCCCTCCCACCCCCTGCCACTCCAGCAACCCACAGTTTGTTTCCTGAGATTAAGAATTTCTCATATCAGTGAGGTCATATGATACATGTCTTTCTCTGATTGACTTATTTCACTCAGCATAACACCCTCCAGTTCCATCCACGTCGTTGCAAATGGCAAGATCTCATTCCTTTTGATGGCTGCATAATATCCCATTGTGTATATATACCACCTCTTCTTTATCCATTCACCTGTCGATGGACATCTTGGCTCTTTCCACAGTTTGGCTATTGTGGACATTGCTGCTACAAACATCGGGGTGCACGTACCCCTTCAGATCCCTACATTTGTATCTTTGGGGTAAATACCCAGTAGTGCAATTGCTGGATCATATGGTAAGTCTATTTTCAACTGTTGGAGGAACCTCCATACTGTTTTCCAGAGTGGTTGCACCAGCTTGCATTCCCACCAACAGTGTAGGAGGGTTCCCCTTTCTCCACATCCCCGCCAACATCTGTCATTTCCTGACTTGTTAATTTTAGCCATTCTGACTGGTGTGAGGTGGTATCTCATGGAGGTTTTGATTTGGATTTCCCTGATGCCGAGCGATGTTGAGCACTTTTTCATGTGCCTGTTGGCCATTTGGATGTCTTCTTTGGAAAAATGTCTGTTCATGTCTTCTGCCCATTTCTTGATTGGATTATTTGTTCTTTGGGTGTTGAGTTTGATAAGTTCTTTATAGATTTTGGATGCTACCCTTTATCTGATATGTCATTTGCAAATATTTTCTCCCATTCTGTCGGTTGTCTCTTGGTTTTGTGGACTGTTTCTTTTGCTGTGCAAAAGCTTTTTATCTTGATGAAATCCCAATAGTTCATTTTTGCCCTTGCTTCCCTTGCCTTTGGCAATGTTTCTAGGAAGAAGTTGCTGCGGCTGAGGTCGAAGAGGTTGCTACCTGTGTTCTCCTTTAGGATTTTGATGGACTCCCGTCTCACGTTTAGGTCTTTCAACCATTTGGAATCTATTTTTGTGTGTGGTGTAAGGAAATGGCCCAGTTTCATTCTTCTGCATGTGGCTGTCCAATTTTCCCAACACCATTTGTTGAAGAGACTGTCTTTTTGTCATTGGACATTCTTTCCTGCTTTGTCAAAGATGAGTTGACCATAGAGTTGAGGGTCCATTTCTGGGCTCTCGATTCTGTTCCATTGATCTATGTGTCTGTTTTTGTGCCAGGACCATACTGTCTTGATGATGACAGCTTTGGAATAGAGCCGGAAGTCCGGAATTGTGATGCCGCCAGCTTTGCTTTTCTTTTTCAGTATTCCTCTGGCTATTCGGGGTCTCTTCTGGTTCCATACAAATTTTAGGATTATTTGTTCCATTTCTTTGAAAAAAGTGGATGGTATTTTGATGGGGATTGCATTGAATGTGTAGATTGCTCTAGGTAGCACTGATGTCTTCACAATGTTTGTTCTTCCAATCCATGAGCATGGAACGTTTTTCCATTTCTTTGTGTCTTCTTCAATTTCTTTCATGAGTATTTTATAGTTTTCTGAGTACAGATCCTTTGCCTCTTTGGTTAAATTTATTCCTAGGTATCTTATGGTTTTGGGTGCAATTGTAAATGGGATCGACTCCTTGATTTGTCTCTCTTCTGTCTTGTTGTTGGTGTATAGGAATGCCACTGATGTCTGTGCATTGATTTTATATCCTGCTACTTTACTGAATTCCTGTATGAGTTCTAGCAGTTTTGGGGTGGAGTCTTTTGGGTTTTCCACATATCATCTGCAAAGTATATCATCTGCAAAGAGTGAGAGTTTGATTTCCTCTTTGCTGATTTGGATGCCTTTGATTTCTTTTTGTTGTCTGATTGCTGTGGCTAGGACTTCCAATACTATGTTGAATAGCAGTGGTGATAGTGGACATCCCTGCTGCGTTCCTGACCTTAGGGGAAAAGCTCTCAGCTTTTCCCCATTGAGAATGATATTCGCTGTAGGTTTTTCATAGATGGCTTTTATGATGTTGAGGTATATACCCTCTATCCCTATACTCTGAAGAGTTTTGATCAAGAAAGGATGCTGTACTTTGTCAAATGCTTTTTCTGCATCTATTGAGAGGATCATATGATTCTTGTTCTTTCTTTTGTTAATGTATTGTATCACGTTGATTGATTTGCGGATGTTGAACCATCCTTGCAGCCCAGGGATCAATCCCACTTGGTCGTGGTGAATAATCCTTTTAATGTACTGTTGGATCCTATTGGCTAGTATTTTGGTGAGAATTTTTGCATCCATGTTCATCAAGGATATTGGTCTGTAATTCTCCTTTTTGATGGGGTCTTTGTCTGGTTTTGGGATCAAGGTAATGGTGGCCTCACAAAATGAGTTTGGAAGTTCTCCTTCCACTTCTATTTTTTGGAACAGTTTCAGGAGAATAGGTATTAATTCTTCTTTAAATGTCTGATACAATTCCCCTGGGAAGCCATCTGGCCCTGGGCTTTTGTTTGTTGGGAGATTTTTGATGACTGCTTCAATTTCCTTAGCGGTTATAGGTCTGTTCATGTTTTTTATATCTTCCTGGTTCACTTTTGGTAGTTGATACATTTCTAGGAATGCACCCATTTCTTCCAGGTTATCTAATTTGCTGGCATAGAGTTGCTCATAATATGTTCTTAGAATTGTTTGTATTTCTTTGGTGTTGGTCGTGATCTCTCCTCTTTCATTCATGATTTGTTGATTTGGGTTATTTCTCTTTTCTTTTTGATAAGTTGGGCCACGGGTTTATCAATCTTGTTTATTCTTTCAAAGAACCAGCTCCTAGTTTCGTTGATCTGTTCTACTGTTCTTTTGGTTTCTAGTTCATTGATTTCTGCTCTGATCTTTATGATTTCTCTTCTCCTGCTGGGTTTAGGCTTTATTTGCTGTTCTTTCTCCAGCTCCTTTAGGTGTAGGGTTAGGTTGTGTATTTGAGACCTTTCTTGTTTCTTGAGAAAGGCTTGTATTGCTATATACTTTCCTCTCAGGACTGCCTTTGCTGTATCCCAAAGATTTTGAACAGTTGTGTTTTCATTTTCATTGGTTTCCATGAATTTTTTTAATTCTTCTTTAATTTCCTGGTTGACCCATTCATTCTTTAGTAGGATGCTCTTTAGCCTCCATGTATTTGAGTTCTTTCCGACTTTCCTCCTGTGATTGAGTTCTAGTTTCAAAGCATTGTGGTCTGAAAATATGCAGTGAATAATCCCAATCTTTTGGTACCGGTTGAGACCTGATTTGTGACCTAGGATGTGATCAGTTCTGGAGAATGTTCCATGGGCACTAGAGAAGAATGTGTATTCCATTGCTTTGGGATGGAATGTTCTGAATATGTCTGTGAAGTCCATTTGGTCCAGTGTTTCATTTAAAGTCTTTATTTCCTTGTTGATCTTCTGCTTAGATGATCTGTCCATTTCAGTCAGGGGGGTGTTAAAGTCCCCCACTATTATTGTATTGTTGTCAATGTGTTTCTTCGCTTTTGTTATTAATTGCCTTATATAATTGGCTGCTCCCATGTTAGGGGCATAGATATTTACAATTGTTAGATCTTCTTGTTGGATAGACCCTTTAAGTAGGATATAATGTCCTTCCTCATCTCTTATTACAGTCTTTGTTTTAAAATCTAATTTGTCTGATATAAGGATTGCCACCCCAGCTTTCTTTTGGTGTCCATTAGCATGGTAAATGGTTTTCCACCCCCTCACTGTCAATCTGGGGGTGTCTTTGGGTCTAAAGTGAGTCTCTTGCAGACAGCATATTGATGGGTCTTGTTTTTTAATCCAATCTGATAGCCTGTGTCTTTTGATTGGGGCATTTAGCCCATTTACATTCAGGGTAACTATTGAAAGGTATAAATTTAGTGCCATTGTATTGCCTGCAAGGTGACTGTTACTGTATATTGTCTCTGTTCCTTTCCGATCTTTGCTGCTTTTAGGCTCTCTCTTTGCTTAGAGGACCCCTGTCAATATTTCTTGGAGGGCTGGTTTCGTGTTTGCAAATTCCTTTAGTTTTTGTTTGTCCTGGAAGCTTTTTATCTCTCCTTCAATTTTCAATGAGAGCCTAGCTGGATATAGTATTCTTGGCTGCATACTTTTCTCGTTTAGTGCTCTGAAGATATCATGCCAGTCCTTTCTGGCCTGCCAGGTCTCTGTGGATAGGTCTGTTGCCAATCTAATATTTCTACCATTGTAGGTTACGTATCTCTTCTCCTGAGCTGCTTTCAGGATTTTCTCTTTGTCTCTGAGACTCGTAAGTTTTACTATTAGATGTCGGGGTGTTGACCTATTTTTATTGATTTTTAGAGGGGTTCTCTGTGCCTCCTGGATTTTGATGCCTGTTTCCTTCCTCACATTAGGGAAGTTCTCTGCTATTATTTGCTCCAATATACCTTCTGCCCCTCTCTCGCTTTCTTCTTCTTCTGGGATCCCAATTACTCTAATGTTTTTTCATCTTATTGTATCACTTATCTCTCGAATTCTGCCCTCGTGATCCTGTAGTTGTTTCTCCCTCTTTTTCTCAGCCTCTTTATTTTCCATCATTTGGTCTTCTATATCGCTGATTCTCTCTTCTGCCTCATTTATCCTAGCAGTTAGTGCCCCCGTTTTTTATTGCACCTCATTAATAGCTTTTTTGATTTCGACTTGGTTAGATTTTAGTTCTTTTATTTCTCCAGAAAGGGTTTCTCTAATAACTTCCATGCTTTTTTCAAGCCCAGCTAGTATCTTTAAAGTCACGATTGTGAACTCTAGGTCCGACATCGTACTAATGTCCGTATTGAGTAGGTCCCTGGCTGACGGTACTACCTCTTGTTCTTTTTGCTGAGGTGATTTTTTTCGTCTTGTCATTTTGTCCAGAGGAGAATAGATGAATGAGAGAACAAAATGCTAACAGGTTAATAACGTCCCCAGCAAATATACTGTATACAAATCAGAAAAGACCTGAAACCAGGGGAAAAGAAAGGGAAAGAAAGAGGAAAAAAACAAAAAGATAAAAACAAAAACAGAACAATACAAAAAAACCAGAATATGATCAAATATGATCAGGCTAGTGCATAGATCAGTGCCACACACAAGATTTTGGGCATATTTTGGTCTGTTAGAAAAAAGTGCCTCCTAAAATTTTAAAGGGAGAAAGACTTATATATGTATAAAATAAGGGTTGATACAATGAAGGGATGGAAGATGACTGTAAAGATGAAAATTATAAAAGATTTTATAAAAGGAATTGATACGATAAGAAGTTGTTTGAAAAAAGAAAGAATAATATTTAAAAAAAAGAGAGAAAAAAAAGGGAGAGAATGTGATCAGGCAGGAGACTAGAACAAAGCCATACACTAGTGATTTAGGGTATATTTTGATCTGTTAGAAGAAACTATCTCAAAATTTTAAAGAGAGAACAACTTATATATATATGCCAAAAATAAGGGTGACTACTATGAAGGGATAAAATATGACTCTAAAAATGAAAAATAAAAAATGTTTTTTTAAAAAAAAGGGATTGATAAAATGTTGGTTGAAAAAGGGAAAAAGAAAAATTAAAAAAAACGTTTAAAAAAATTAACTTTGAAAAACTAATGAATCATGGTAAAAAAAGCCATGAATTCTATGTGCAGTATTCCCCTAGTGCTGGAGTTCTCCCGTTCTCCTTGATCGGTAAACTTGGTCTTGGCTTGCTAGCTGTTCATGCTGATCTTCTGGGGGAGGGGCCTGTTGCTGTGGTTCCCAAATGTCTTTGCCGGAGGCGGAATTGCCCCACCCTTGTGGTCCGGGCTAAGCAGGCTGCTCAGGTTTGCTCTCAGGAGCTTTTGTTCCCTGCAAGCTCTAGTACAGCTTTGGAGGACCAGGGTGAAAATGGTGGCCTCCCAATCTCCACTCGGAGGAGCTGAGAACTCGGGGCCCCGCTCCTCAGTGCGCCCCCCAAGAAAAGCAGTCACTCCCGTGTACCCGGTCTCCGGCCGCACTCCGTGCTCACCTGGCCTGTGACCGAGCGTTTCTATCTCTGGCACCCAACCCACTGTGGAGTCTCCAAACCCAGCAGATACCTGCGGTGCACTCCTGCGCCGCTCCTCCCGGGGGAGGGAGGGGAGTCTCCCTGAATCTGCCGCTTGTTGGGTCCATGCGGGAGGAGCAGTGGCCCGACTGGGCCGCGGATCACAGTTTATGGCAACCCCGTGCTAAGAGCCCGCGCCTCGGCTCCGTCTCTGCAGCTGGCTTCCCCGCTCCAATACCTGGGAGCTCTGCCGCACTCAGGCACCCCCGGTCTTTCTGTGACCCCGAGGGTCCTGAGATCACACTGTCCCGCGAGGGCTCCACCCCCCACTTAGCCACTGGAGCCACGTCCCTCCGCGGAGCCGGCTTCTAAAAGTTCCGATTTTGTGCTCCGCGGCTCTATCACTTGCCAGAAGCGGCCGACAGAGGCCCCCTCCCCCGCCATCTATCCTCCCGCATATCGCCTGGGATTCACTTCTCCGCACGTCCTATCTTCCAGAAAGTGGTCGCTTCTCTGTTCGGAGAGTTGTGGCTACTCTCTTCTTCGGTCTTTTGTTGAGTTCGTAGGTGTTCAGAGTGGTTTGATCCCTAGTCAGCTGAATTCCTGAGACCAGAGGAAACCCAGGTCTCCTACTCCTCCACCATCTTGCTCTGCCCCCAGTTTCCACTCTTATACTTCAGTCTATGGTCTATACTGTTAGTTTTTGTTATACTCTGAGGAAGGAGTCCAATCTAATTCTTTTGCATGTAGATATTCAGTTGCTCCAGCACCATTTATTGAAAAGACTTCTTTCACCATTGAATGGTCTTGGCACCCTTGTTGAAAATCATTGACCATAGATATATGGGTTTATTTTCTGGACAATCAATTCTATTTAATTCACCTATATGTTTATATGTTTGACCCATATGTCAGTACCACACTGTTTTGATTACAATAGCTTTGTAATCATGCGCTGTAGTAACTTTTGAAATCAGGAATTGAGTCTTCCTGCTTTGGCTATTCTGGGTCCCTTGAATTTCCATATGATTTTAAAATCAGCTTGTTAATTCCTGCACATAAAACAAAAGAAAAAAGAAAAAGCCAGGTGGAATTTGGGCATGGACTGCACTAAACCTGAAGATCAATTTGGAGAGTAATGTCATCTTTTAACAGTTTTCTGATCCATAAACATATTTCCATTTATTTAGATCTTCTTTAATTTCTTTCAACAGTGTTTTATAGTTTTTCAGTGTAAAAGTCTTGTGCCTTTGCTAAATTTATTCCTGAGTATTTTATTCCTTTTGATTCCATTATAAATGGAATTGTTCTCTAAATTTCATTTTCAGATGATTAGTTGCTAGCACATAGAAATGCAACTGAATTTTCCCTTTCCAACCTAGAAGACTTTTATTTCTTTTTCTTACCTAATTATCCTGGTTGGAATCTCCAGTTGAATAGAAATTGTGAAAGTGGACATACTTGTCATGTTCCTGATCTTAGGGGGACAGCTTTCATTCACCATTAGTATGATATTTCTTGTGGATTTTTTATAGATGTCTTTTATCAGGATGAGGAAGTTGCCTTTGATTCCTAGGTTACTGAACGTTTTTATCAGGAAAAGTGTTGGATTTTGTGAAATGCTTTTTTGGTGTCTATTGAAATAATCATGTGGGCTTTTATTATATTAGTATGGTGTATTATATTGGCTGATTTTCATACGTTGAACTAACTTTACATTCCTGGGATATATCCCACTTGGCTGTGATATATAATCCTTTTTATATGGTGCCAAATTCAATTCTCTGTTATTGTTGAGGATGTTTGTATATATGTTCATAAGGAGTATTGTAGTTTTCTTTTCTTATAATGTGTTACCTGTTTTAGTATCAGGGTACTATTGCCTCATAGGGTAAGTTAGAAAATGCTCCCCTCTCTTCCATTCTTTTGGAAGAGTTTGTGAAGGATCAGTTTTAATTCTCCTTTAAATATCTGCTAGAAATCACCAGCGATGCCATCTGGTCTTAAACTCTTCTTTATGGGATAATTTTAAAAATTATTATTAATTCAATCTCTTTAATTTTACAGGTCTCTCTGGATTTTCTATTTTTTCTTTAGTCAGTTTCAGCACTCTGTGTCTTTCTAGGAGTTTGCCATTTTAACTAGATTATCTAATTTATTGGCATAAGAGATCATAGTGTTCTAATAAAATCCTTATTTCTCCAAGACCAATAACAATGTCCCCTCTTACATTCTTGATTTTAGTAATTCGAATCTTGTATCTTTTTTTCTTAGTCTAGCAAAAGATTTGTCAATTTTTGTCGATCTTTTTCTAACTTTTGGTTTCATTGATTTTTCTCTATTGTTTTTCTATTCTCTATTTCATTTCTTTCCACTCTAATTTTTACTTTCTTCTTTCTGCTTGCTTTGGATTTAGTTTGCTCTTTTTTTCATTTTTTTAAGGTCAAGGGATAATTATTCATTTAAAATCATTCTTTTTTCTTAATATAGGCATGTACACCTGTAAATTTCCCTCTAAGCACTGTTTTAACCACATACCACAAATTTTGGTATGCTGTTTTTGTTTTCATTAATCTCAAAGTATTTTCTAATTTCTCTTGTGATTTCTGCTTTATCTCATTGGTTGTTTAAGAATGTGTTTAGTTGGGGGTGCCTGGGTGGCTCAGTCGTTAAGCGTCTGCTTAACTAGGACCTGGGGTCCTAGTTAACAACCATCACCTTACACAGTTACAATTTTTTTCTTGTGATGAGCACTTTTAAGATCTACCCTCTTAGCAGCTTTCAAATATGCAATATAGTATTATTAATTTGGCTCAGGTCATGGTCCTGGGGTCCTGGGATTGAGCCCTGCATCAGGCTCCTTGCTCCACAGGAGGCCTGCTTCTCGTGTTCTCCCCCTGCCTGTATTCCCTCTCTCGCTGTGTCTCTCTCTGTCAAATAAATAAATAAAATATTAAAAAAAAAAAAAGAATGTGTTTAGTTGGGGCACCTGGGTGGCTCAGTTAGTTAGGCCACTGAAGGCATGATCCCAGGATTCTGGGATCTAGCCCTACATTGGGCTCTCTGCTCAATGGGGAGCCTGCCTCTCCCTCTCCCCCTGCTTGTTCTCTCTCTCTCTCTCTCTAATAAATAAATCTTTTTAAAAAATTAAAAAATTTTAAAAAAGAATGTGTTTAGTTTCCATATTTGTGAAATTCTTAAATTTCCTTCTGTTATTGCTTTACAATTGCATTTCATTGCAGTTGGAGAACATACTATGTAAGATTTAAATTCTTTAAAATTTATTGAGATTTGCTTTATGGATTAATGTCTGTTCTATTTTGAAGAATGTTCCATATGTTTAGAGAAGAACAGGCATTCCTCCATTGTTAGGTAAAGTGCTCTATAGATACCTGTTAGATCTAGTAGGTTTTTAGTGTTGTTCAAGTCCCCTATTTCCTTACTGATCTTTTGTTTAGGTAATATATCCATTATTCAAAGTGAAGTACTCAAGTTTTCAACTCTTATTATTGAACTGTCAATTTATTCTTTCAGTTCTGTCAGGGTTTTTTTGAGGCTTTGTATATTTAGATGTATGTTTATAATTGTTATATCTTCCTGATAGACTGACCTTTTATCAATATATAATATCCTTTTTTGTTTCTAGTCACAATTTTTATCTAGTCTGTTTTGCCCAATATTAGTATAGCCACTCCCACTCTTTTGGTTACTATTTGCATGGCATATATTTTTCATGCTTTCACTTTTAAACTATCTGTGACTTTTTTTCTCTTTTTTAACTTATTTAAATTCAATTAGTTAATATATAGTGTGTCATTAGTTTCAGATGTAGAGTTCAGTAATTCATCATTTGCATATAACACCCAGTGCTCATCACATCATGTGCCCTCCTTAATGCCCCCCAGTTACCCCATCCCCCCACCTATCTGTGACTTTAAATCTATTTTTTTTAAGCTTTTATTTATTTATTTGACAGAGAGACAGTGAGAACAGGAACACAAGCAGGAGGAGTGGGAAAGGGAGAAGAAGTTTCCCGCCAAGCAGGGAGCCCGATGCAGGCTCGATCCCAGGACCCCAGGATCATGACCTGAGCCGAAGGCAGATGTTTAACGACTGAGCCACCCAGATGCCCCTTTAAATTTATTTTAAATCTGTTCATTAACAGCAATGAATTCATTCTCTCTCCCCACCCTCTCTCTCTTGCTCATTCTATCTCTCTCAGTTAATCTGGGGATGTCTTAATTTCTCCTACATTTTTGAATGATGATGTTGTTGGATATAGAATTCTTCACTGACAGTCTTTTTCTTTTGGCATTTTCAGTATGTCATCCCACTGCCTTCTGGCCTCCATCATTTCTGATGAAAAATAAGCTGTTAATCTTTTTGAGGGTCCCCTATACATGATGAGTCACTTCTTTTTTATGCTGTCAAAATTATCTTTGGGTCTGGCTTTGATAATTTGATTATGATGATTTAGGTGTATATCTCTTTTGACTTTATACTACTTGAGCTTCTTGGGTATTTCATCAAATTTGAGAAGTTTTCTACCATTATTTTGTCAAATATTCTTTCTGCTTTTTCTCTCTCTCCTTTTGGGACTCCCATTATGTTTATGTTGGTATGTTTGATGATACTCCACAGGTCTCGGAGGCTCTGTTCATTTTTCTTCTTTCTTTTTTATTTCTATTCTTCTGACTATATAATCTCAATTGAACAATCTTCAATTTCACTGATTCTTTTTCTGCCTGCTTAAATCTGCTGTTGAAACTCTCTAGTGAATTTTTCATTTCAGTTATTGTATTTTGAAACTGCAGAATGTCTATTTTATATACCTTTACATATCTATATATCTTTATATATCTATATATCTTTTATATCCATTTTATGTACCCTTATATATTTTTCTGTTCATTGTTATTCTCTATTTGGGAATACATAATTCTCATATTTTCCTTTAATTCTTTTTTAAAATTGAGGTAAAATCGACATATAACATTATATTGGTTTCAGGTATACAGCATGATTCAGTATTTGTATACGTTGTGAAATGACCACCACAATAAGTCTAGTTAACATCCATCACCTTACACAGTTACAATTTTTTTCTTGTGATGAGCACTTTTAAGATCTACCCTCTTAGCAGCTTTCAAATATGCAATATAGTATTATTAATTATACTCAACATGCTGTACATTATATCTCCATAAGTTATTTATAATGAGAAGTTTGTACCTTTGGACCCTCTTCAACCGTTTCTCCCACCCCCATCCCTCAACTCTGGCAACCACCAATCTGTTCTCTATATCTTTGACCTTGGTTTGTTTTGTATTGGTTTTCCTTTTTTCTTTTTTAGATTCCACATATAAATGAGATCACATGGGAATAAGTCAAAGCACTGCTGCTGCTGTTTGTTTAGTGACTTTGATGGGAAAAGTCTGTATTCTTTGTGTGTAGCCAGTGAAGTCTCTGCTCATTTAGCTTAGTGGTCTGTTAATAATTGAACAGAGATTTCCTTAAATGCCTGGAACCAATAAGTCTAGTCTTTCTTGAAGGATCTCTGTGTGTTGGGATAGGACTTCAATACTCAGCCAGGCAGCTTACAACTCTGCTGTAGCCTACAAATCCTGCACATACACACAGCCCTGCACATGTGCATAGCCTTCTAAATTAAAGTAATATTCCAGAGCTTTTTGAAGTCCTCTATGGACATCTCATTCCTCAATTTTTCCTTTTAAGTTTCTACTACTTCAGGCAGCCACGATGTTAAATAAGCCATTGCCACTGACTGTTTTTAAAAAATGCCCCCAGAGAAAAGACTTTTCTCACTGGGCAAGTTTCCAGTCAGGTCAATAAAGACAAGCCTTACAAATGGAGTCTTGCCAGTCAAATAATGGCAATTCTTTGGCTATGGGGCTTTGAAGAAGCTCCATCCTCATTCTCATGGAGATTCAGCCATTTTTCTTGAAGATGCTCTTTGGATTGCTGTAGACCTATAGTTAATTTCCACAGTTCTGACAAAGTAGATTTTGACAAGTTTTGCCCAAAAAGCACATTGCTTTTTTTTCCCTACTGATTCATAAAGGTGATTACACCACTTTTATGGAGAGATTTGTCAGATAGCTGCACTCCATCATTCTCACTGACATAACTGTTTCCTTTTTGACTTAGGCAATTCTTAACTTGATCCACTTTTCACTTTTCCTTATTTCTGTTTCCTCAGACTCTTTATCTTCTGGTGCACAATTTCTTTCCTCTGGGATTTAGAGTCACTGTGTAATTTTATGAAGTATTTCCGTATCATTATCTGATGTATTTTTATGCCTGTGATCATGTTTTCTTGCAAATGCCCTCTCTCTGTTATGGCAAATGCCAATTCATCCTTTATGATCTACTATAAGTGTTAATTCCTCTGTTAGGTCTTCACTCCATCTACCCAAGAGCCAAATCAATCACTCCTACATCTTCTTCTACAGCCCTCTTCATATGCATTTATTATAGCTAATATTTAATCTACCCTGTTTGCTTTACTAGACTGTGAATTTTGAGGACAGATATAAGGTATAGACCTTACTCATCTTTGTATAGCTAAAATTTAACACAGAGAAGGAACTGAGGAAATGTTTTTTGAATTGATTCTCAATAAAGAAGTCTCTGCTGCTATCACTCTGCTGATAACTCATCAAAGGCACTGAACCCTCAGGCATAAGCAAAAGCTGATGATCACAAATGAATTTTATAATATAAATCTAATAGCAGAAGTCTTATAATTAACAGAATAAACAGAAAAGCCATGTGCCTTCTTTTTACTTACCTTTGAGAAAATATCACTTGGAATCCTATTAGTAAGTGTCCTTCTGGAGCTCTGGACTGGTTCTCTAGACACCTGGGTTCTCTTTCAAGCCACCCCCTAACCTGCTGTAGGATTCTGAAGGAACCAGCAAGACTCTGTTTTAATGTGAAAGTGATTAATTTCATCTTTAACTCATACATGCCATACCAAATTTATATTTTTAAGAGATCTCTTTCCCTGCAGTATGGAGAAAGAATTATAGGAAGCCAAGACTGAAGGCAGAAAAAGTAGATAGGAGGCTAGGTGAAAACTAATAGGACCTAGACCAGACAGAAATGTGATAATTTGAGATAGTCTGGAAATAGAACACATTTGATTTGGTGTTAGTTGTCAAGAATGACAGGGAGTGAAGCTTACACCAAAATTCGAGCTTGATTGGTTTGGACAGTGGCACTATTTATTAAGATGAAAAGAAGTGTTGAGGAGGACACAGGTTTGAAGGGGAAAATATTCAACAGTTCTGTTTGGGAGATATATATATATATACCTATCATGTAAGTGGAGATGTCATGCAGAAAATTGAAGCTCACCGGAGAAGTCTTACTGGAAATAAAAATTTGGAAGTTGGGGTGCCTGGGTAGCTCAGTCATTAAGCGTCTGCCTTTGGCTCAGGTCATAATCTCAGAGTCCTGGGATTGAGCCCCACGTCGGGCTCCCTGCTCAGCAGGAAGCCTGCTTCTCCCTCTCCCTCTGCCCCTGCTTGTGTTCTCTCTCTTGTTGTCTCTCACTCTCTGTCAAATAAATAAATAAAAATATTTTTTTTAAAAAAATCATTAAAAGGGGGGGGCACCTGGGTGCCTCAGTCGTTAAACATCTGCCTTCAGCTCAGGTCATGATCCCAGGGTCCTGGGATCGAGCCCTGCGTCAGGCTCCCTGCTTGGCAGAAGGTCTGCTTCTCCCTCTCCCACTCCCCCTGCTTATGTTCCCTCTCTCACTGTGTCTCTCTCTGTCAGATAAATAAAATCTTTTTTAAAAAAATTTGGAAGTTATCAGATCAAACTCATAACAAATTGGGGCATCTGGGTGGCTCAGTCGTTAAGCCTCTGCTTTTGGCTCAGGTCATGGCCCCAGGGTCCTGGGATTGAACCAAACATCGGGCTCCCTGCTCTGCAGGAAGCCTGCTTCTCCCTCTCCCACTCAACCTGCTTGTGTTCCCTCTCTTGCTGTGTCTCTCTCTGTCAAATAAATAAATAAAATCTTAAAAAAAAAAAAGGTCATTAACAAATCTATAGCAATGGTTGAGATCACCTAAGAAAAGAATTTTCAGAAAGAGAAGAGATAAGAGCTTGTTTCTGAACCCTCAGGAATCCCAACATTTAGGGATCAGGTAGAGGAGGAATAACTATGAAAGGGTACTAAAAAAGAGGAGCCACAGAAGTAAGGGAAAGAAAGAGGGAATGGTCAACTGTGCTAAATGCTGTTCAATGAGGATGGAGAAATGCCCACTAAATGTGTCCAACTGTGGATAATGGTCCCTTGAAAAGAGCCATTTCAATGCAGTTGAGGGGATGGTGTAGAAGCCAGACTGTACTGGGTTGAAGAGTAAATGGAAGGTGAAAAAGAAAGATATCATGTGTAATAATTCATTCTTTTTTTTTTTTTAAGATTTATTTATTTGACAGAGAGAGACACGGCGAGAGAGGGAACACAAGCAGGGGGAGTGGCAGAGGGAGAAGCAGGCCTCCCGCCGAGCAGAGAGGCCAATGCAGGGCTCGATCCCATGACCTGAGCCAAAGGCAGACACTTAACGACTGAGCCACCCAGGTGGTTGTTTGTCCTTGAAATGTTTTCTTCTCTTGGCTTCTCTGACACTATACTTTCCTGGTTTTCCAAGCCATCTGGCTACCTTTTTGAAGTTGCCTTTGTTCGGTTATTCTCTACTTACTTTTAAATATTGAAGTTTTACAGAATATAGATACTCTAACTCTGCTCTTTATCTTTCTCTTCTACCTGAGGGCTTCAGTTACCACATATAGGCCAACAACTCCCAGATCTTACATATATCTTTGTTTCAGATCACTCCTTTGAGCTGTAGACTTGCATATTCAATTACCTATTCAACATCTCAAAATTAGTCATTTCCCTTTCACAACTGTTTTGTTTCTAGTGTCCCAGATTCTCTGTAAATTATATCATTATTTTCTCAGCTGTTCAAGACAGACACCAGGAGTCATGCTTCATTGTTTTTCCTCTTGTGTACTACAGCCAATCCAATAGCAAGTCCTGTCCATTCTATCTTCAAATGTCTCATTTATTAGC
The DNA here is from genome assembly GCF_003265705.2 of Callorhinus ursinus. Classification (NCBI taxonomy): domain Eukaryota; kingdom Metazoa; phylum Chordata; class Mammalia; order Carnivora; family Otariidae; genus Callorhinus; species Callorhinus ursinus. The sequence goes on along the minus strand of NW_027397077.1, from coordinate 41,414,712 downwards.
TGTTTATGGGCCAAGCACCCAAAGGTTCCTCATTTATATTATCTTTCTCATTAAGGTTCACAAGTACCCAATAAGGTAGTTTTATCTCCATCTTGAAACTGAAGCTCAGAGAGGTTAAATAACTTACTGTGGTAAAACAAAAAGTAAATGGCAGAGGGGCCTCTTTTTTGTGGCGCCTCGGAGGCGGTAGGCTGCTTCGGGATGAAGCTGAACATCTCTTTCCCAGCTACTAGCTGCCAGAAACTCACTGAAGTGGGTGATGAACTCAAACTTCGTACCTTTTATGAGAAGCATATGGTCACAGAAGTTGCTGCTGATGCTCTGGGTGAAGAATGGAAGGGTTGTGTGGTCTGAATCAGGGGTAGCAAAGACAAACAAGGCTTCCCCATGAATCAGGGTGTCTTGATCCATGGCCGTGTCCTCCTGCTGCTGAGTAAGGGGCATTCCTGCTATAGACCAAGAAGGACTGGAGAGAGAAAGCACAAATCTGTTCGGGGTTGCATTGTGGATGCCAATCTCAGTGTTCTCAACTTGGTCATTGTAAAATAAGGGGAGAAGGATATTCCTGCACTCACTGATACTATTGTGCCTCATCGCCGGGGGCCCAAAAGAGCCAGCAGAATCCGCAAACCTTTCAATCCCTCTAAAGAAGAGGATGTCCGCCAGTATGTTATGAGAAAGTCCCTAAACAAAAAGGTAAGAAACCTAGAACCAAAGCGCCTAAGATTCAGCATCTTGTTACTACACGTCCTCCAGCACAAACGTCTGTGTATTGCTTTGAAAAAGCAGTGCACTAAGAAAAATAAGGAAGAGGCTGCAGAATATGCTAAACTTTTGGCTAAGAGAATGAAGGAGGCCAAAGAAAAACACCAGGAACAGATTGCCAAGAGACAGAAGGCTGTCCTCTATGAGAGCTTCTACCTCTAAGTCTGAGTCCAGTCAAAAATGAGATTTTTCTAAGAATGACAAATAAATAAGATCAGACATAAAAAAAAAAAAAGTAAATGGCAGAGAGGGAGGAATCTAATACTAAATATGCCTGTTTCCACACCGCCTCTGACCTCCCTTCCCCCTGACTTAACCTCTCTGAGGTCAAGTCTCCTTAGGAGTAAAATGTACCTAATATTTCCTAACTTTAGTCTGTCATAAAGATTGAAAAATAAACAATAAGGTACACAGCCCTAGTACAAGACATAAATTCAATAAATGTTAAGTCCCTTACACTCCCTTCACTCCCTCCTCTATACTGTTTCTGGGGCCATCTCAGTGATATTAGGATTACGAAGATGAACAAAGATTGCTCCTTGCCTTCAAAAAGCAAATAATTTAAGGAAACGAACACACATTGAGACATATAGAGATAATACAATGAGATAATAATAAATGAGATAATATAGGAAGACAGTAGAGAACTAAGCATTAAATTGCATACAGAGGCTTCTTATATTAGAATTACAGAGAAAGGATAAAGGGCTGTTGGGGAGATGGAGATGGGAATGGGCTTTTGAAAAGGACCTATTAGTACAGTTAGGATATTTAGTGAGGCTATCAGCAAAGAGGGGCAGGACACTCAGAAAAAAAGAATACGGATGTGGAAAGAAGAATAACATGCTCAGGGTCAGTGATGTGAGCAATCTGATTTCAGCAAAAAGTGCTTATTTTTTCCCCACATCGAAGTATTTTTACTACTAAGTTTCCTTATTACAGTTTAAGTTCCCAGTGGAACAAAGAAACATTTGAGCCCATTATTAAAACCAAATGTCCTGGTAGGAAAAAAACCATCATTAAACTGTCTACCTACCCACCTTCCCAGGGAAGGGGAACAAGACCTAGACTCTGACCTACATGAGATAAAAATAATTCAGATGCTGGGGTGTGCTTTGAGAGTAATATCACACTGTCAAAATGGGTCTAATGATGTCAATCACATTTTCTTAGCTTATATCTCTCAGTTGCAGCTAACACTGACAGATATCACCATCCCTATGTCTGAAGTTTCCTTTGATAAAAAACCTATAGGGACCACCGATACTAATATGCCCATTAAGTCTGGGGCTTAGATGAAGAAGTTTTTATTCTACAGAACCTGTTCATCAAACCAATTTGGCTTCTACAATGACAAGGAAATGTGATAAATAATTTCCTTCATCATTTAACAGAGCTTCTGGACTATGGCACCATAGAATATTAGAACTGAAAAGATACCTAATGATTACTTTGATCTTATTTTACTAATGAAGGCACAGAGGCCCAAAGCAGGAAGTAGTAAGTTCAAGGTCAAAAGTGGACCAGGAGAGGAAGGGTTATTAGGATGGCCAACAGAACCTAGAGAAGGAGTGTCATTAGGTCCCCTGCTGAGAAAAGTGATGAAAATGTAGGAAAAGGAAAAATATTATAAGCTACTTTCAGAGCTCCAAAAGCTCTTTGGTACTGGTCAAGAAACCTAAAAGATGATTTCAAAAGCCACCTCAAATTCTGACCCAACAATCCCTTCTCTCATCTCCCAAATGTTCCAGGTGGTCAATCAATAAACATTTATTGTGTACCAACTATGTAAAACATTTTGAAACACCTAGGATGTAGAACACAATGATACATGAAATATAGTCCCTTATCCCAAGAAGCCTACTGTCTGGTTAAGGACATAAGAAATAATATATGAGAGATGAAATAATGTGAGTGGTGAAGGGATTCCAAGTAAGTGGTATAGCTAATAACTGTTCTGAATTCAGATGGGCTTGGAAAGAGCTCAATAGATAGTATAGTAAGAAGATTTCAAGAAGGAACAAGGACATGATGAGGACAGGATTTGGCTAGAAGAGAACATGGTGGAACACCTTCAGACTAGACTGGATCTGAGAACATAAATTTGTAGACCTCATCATTGATGAAGAGGAGATCTACTCAGCAGAATCACAATAGAAAGTGACATTGGAGGCAGCAGAAAAAATTAAATAAAGCACAGAATTAACCTCAGTTTGAAGATTTAGTTCTGTCACCTACAAGTTATGTGGCCTTGAGTGTTATGTAACCTCTTTAGATATCAGAATAACAATACCCTCCACACAGAGTTATTTTAAGAATTATAAGGTAAACATGGACAAGCACCCAGGAGTATAATAGGTGGACGATAAGTGGCTGGGTACTTTTGTTGCTGTTCATTTTGCTTTGGTTTTTGTTTGAAAATAGGTATATAAAGGGAAATATCAGGTCAAGAAAATGTTGGAGAAGTGAAGGTGGATTGAATTAAGTCCTGGACATGAATTAAGAAACAGGAGAGCTGGAAACAAATTTTTCACTCATGAAGTGGTGGGAATTGGATGAGAAACAGGATTGGTCTAGACCTGTGGTTCTCAAACATTGTTCCACAGCTCTGACTAGTTATGAAAATCACCTGGAAAATTTATTAAAAGAAAAATCAAGGATCCCAACATGGAGGGTCTCATTAAAGAGATCTAAGCTGGAAATTGGGAATCTTAATTTTTTAAAAAAGTTCTGCATGAATTTCTGATGCATAAGAAGACAGATAACTGCTAGACTAAATAACACTTAAGATCCCCTCCAATTCTATATTATGCAGCCATCAAAAGGAATGAGATCTTGCCATTTGCAATGACGTGGATGGAACTGGAGGGTGTTATGCTGAGTGAAATAAGTCAATCAGAGAAAGACATGTACCATATGACCTCACTGATATGAGGAATTCTTAATCTCAGGAAACAAACTGAGGGTTGCTGGAGTGGTGGGGGGGGTGGGAGGGATGGGTGGCTGGGTAATAAACACTGGGGAGGGTATGTGCTATGGTGAGTGGTGAGCGCTGTGAATTGTGCAAGACTGTTGAATCACAGATCTGTACCTCTGAAACAAATAATGCAATATATATTAAGAAAAAAAAAGAATATAGCAGAAGGGGAAGCATGAAGGGGAGTAAATTGGAGGGGGAGACGAACCATGAGAGACGATGGACTCTGAGAAACAAACTGAGGGTTCTAGAGGGGAGGGGGTGGGGGGATGGGTTAGCCTGGTGATGGGTATTAAAGAGGGCATGTTCTGCGTGGAGCACTGGGTGTTATGCACAATGATTCATGGAACACTACATCACAAACTAATGATGTAATGTATGGTGATTAACATAACAATAAAAAATTTAAAGAAAAGAAAAATAAAAAGATCCCCTCCAATTCTAAGAATCTCTGATTCCAAGCAAGCAGTGAATTCTAAAGGCCTGAAGTAGGGATGCCTGAGTGGCTCAGTTGGTTAAGTGTCTGCCTTTGGCTCAGGTCATGGTCCCAGGGTCCGGATGGAGTCCTACGTCAGGCTCTTGCTCGGCGGGGAGCCTGCTTCTCCCTCTGCCTGCCCCTCCCCCTGCTTGTGCGCTCTCTTTCTCTCTGACAAATAAAAATTTTTAAAGGCCTGAAGTACTATCCTTCCCAGCATTCAAAGATTCAGAAAATCGAGGCCCAGCCAGCCATACTACATGATCTTCCAAAAGCTCTATTTGATCGTGTCACTCTTTGGATTTTTAAAAAATGTCTTCAAGTCAAGCTCTGCATGGTTTTCAAGGATTTTTACGACCTTGATCCAGCCTGCTTTTCTGAAGTCATCCTTGCCAACTCCATTCCATGTAGCAAGTCATACCATAAGATCTACCATTTAAAAATATGCACTTTAATGCTTCTGCATTTTTATGTATATTATTTTCTCTGCCAGAATAATCAACCCCATCCCCACTAGAGTCCCTTGTCTATCTCAAAAAATTTTAACTCATCCTTCAAAGTCACTTGATGTGACCCTTCCCGGTAGGTTATTTACTTCTTCCTCTGTGTTGCTGGTATCTCTCCAAGCAAGCCTTTCTCTCACTTATTATGGCTAATTGCATTCATAGCTGTAGTCCCTACTAGATTGAGTTTTTGGAAAGCAGAGATTGTGTCTCAACTATCTCTTGAAAAATGGAGAGCACATAGTTGAGTCCATAGTTTTTTCCATACTTGGATATAAGCCCTAATTATCTTCAGGGTTATTATCTAATCACATTTTAAAACATAGTGAAGAAAGTTTGAACGCTGGTGCTCTGTTTAGCAGTGATAACAGTTCAAATTTTTTCCCACTAATTCCTCTTAGGTGACCCTAAAAAGCTCAAATTCCAAGAAGTCGTTGATAAATGATCTTAGATATATAAGAAGACTTAAAGATAACATATTTAAGGGGGGAAAAACTCACCTTAAAAAAAAAACTTTCCTTGGCAAAAATAACGACCAATCTGTAGTAATTTGCCTTAATTGCCTTTATGGTGACATCACCTTCTATTGATGGTTAATACCTATTCTGTACAATTATTTTGTGACTTGGCCAAAGTCGTTCTGAAACTCAAATCCAGAAGTTCTTATTAGAAGGCTTGATGTTCATTTTGCTATACCCCTATGTCTCACAACTTCCAAGTAATGCTTTAAACACTTCTACATAGGCTGCTGCCTTATATTTATTTGATGGTCAATTCCTCTGTTGAGTAAGGGGCAAGATACAGAAGCTAGACCACCATTAAGTCTCTACTAAGTCTTGAGACTTTATTATTTTGACAGAACTAAATACCATAAATAATACCCAAAATCCAATTTAAATACAAAAGAAATTCCACCAAATTAAGTACAGAATAAAAGCCCCGTGGCAAATCAAAAAACCTGGCTTCAAGTCCTAGCTCTTCTGCTTATATTGAAAGTGATCTCAAGAAGTCACTTTCCCTGCCCCATCACCTTCCCTTATTTTTTTTTTCTTTTTCAAGTTTTTATTTAAACTCCAGTTAGTAAAGAGAGTGTAACATTAGTTTCAGGTGTAGAATTTAGTGATTCATCACTTACAACACCCAGTACTCATCCAAACAAGTGCCCTCCTTAATACCTATCACCCATTTAACCCATTCCCCCCACTTCCCCTCTAGCAACCCTCAGTTTGTTCTCTATAGTTAAAGAGTCTGTTTTCTGGTTTACCTCTCCTTTGTTTTTTCCCTCTATGTTCACTGTTTTGTTTCTTAAATTCCACATATGAGTGGAATCATATGCTATTTGTCTTTCTCTGACTGACTTGTTTCACTTAGCATAATACTCTCTAGCTCCATCCATGCAATTGCAAATGGCGAGATTTCATTCTTTTTTACGGCCGAGTAATATTCCATTGTATGTATATACCACCACTTCTTTATCCATTCACCTGTGGACGTTTGGGCTCTTTCCATAATTTGACTATTGTAGATAATATTGCTATAAACAGCCTGCATGTGTCCCTCTGAATCAGTATTTTTGTATCCTTTGGGTAAATACCTAGTAGTTCCATTGCTGGATTGTAGAGTAGTTACATTTTTAACTTTTTGAGGAACCTCCATACTGTTCTCCAGAGTGGCTGCACCAGTTTGCATTCCCACCAACAGTGTAAGAGGGTTCCCCTTTCTCCACATCCTTACCAACATCTGTTGTTTCCTGTGTTGTTAATTTTAGCCATTCTGATAGGTGTGAGGTGGTATCATCATAGCTCTGATTTGTATTTCCCTGATGATGATTGATGTTGAGCATCTTTTCATGTGTCTGTTAGCCATCTGTATTTCTTCTTTGGAAAAAATGTCTATTCATGTCTTCTGCCCATTTCTTAACTGGATTATTTGCTTTCTGGGTGTTGAGTTTGATAAGTTCTTTATACATTTTGGATACTAACCCTTTACATGTCATTTGCAAATATCTTCTCCCATTCTGTAGGTTGCCTTTTAGTTTTATTGATTGTTTCCTTCACTGGCAGAAGCTTTTTATATTGATGAAGTCCCAACAGTTCATTTTTGCTTTTGTTTCCCTTGCCTCAGGGGACATACCTAGTAGGAATTTGCTACAGCTGATGTCAAAGAGGTTACTGCCTGTGTCCTCCTCTAGGATTTTGATGATTTCCTATCTCATATTTATATCTTTCATCCATTTTGAATTTATTTTTGTGTATGGTGTAAAAAAGTGGTCCAGTTTCATTCTTTTGCATGTTTCTGTCCAGTTTTCCCAACACCATTTGTTGGAGAGACTGTCTTTTTTTCCATTGGATATTCTTTACTGCTTTGTTGAAGATTAGTTGACCATATAGCGGTGGGTCCATTTCTGGGTTTTCTTTTCTGTTCCATTGATCTATGTATCTGTTTTTGTGCCAGTACCACGGTGTCTTGATCACTACAGCTTTGTAATAGAATTTGAAGTCCAGAATTGTGATACCTTCAGCTTTGTTTTTCTTTTTCAGGATTGCTTTGGCTATTCAGGTCTTCTGTGATTCCATACAGATTTTAGGATTGTTTGTTCTAGCTCTGTGAAAAAAGCTGCTGGTATTTTGATAGGGACTGCATTAAATGTATAAATTGCTTTGGGTAAGAATAAACATTTTAACAATATTTGTTCTTCCAATCCGTGAGCATGGAATATTTTTCTATTTCATTGTGGCATCTTCAATTTCTTTCATAATTGCTTTATGGTTTACAGAGTACATACAGATCTTTTACCTCTTTGGTTAGGTTTATTCCTAGGTATCTTATGGTTTTAGTGCAATTATAAATGGGATTGATTCCTTGATTTCTCTGCTTCTTCATTAATGGCATATAGAGATGCAACAGATTTCTGTATGTTGATTTTGTATCCCACAACTTTACTGAATTAGTGTATCAGTTCTAGCAATTTTTTTCACGGAGTCTTTTGGGTTTTCTATATGGGGTATCATGTTATCTGTAAATTGTGAGAGTTTGACTTCTTCCCTCCTAATTTGGTTGCCTTTTATTTCTTTTTGTTGTCCGACTGCTGAAGCTAGGACTTACAGTACTATGTTAAATAAGAGTGGTGCAAGTGGACATCCCTCACCTTCCCTTATTTTAAAGTAAGGATAATTATCAATTGAGCTGTAAGGATCAAAATGGACCTTGAATATGAAAGCTTTTTGAAAGGAATAAAGTGCTTCCTCAACAAGAAGAAAGAAGTAAGGAAAAGAAAGTTTGTTAAGTATTTAGTATGTGCCAAGTGCTATGTTGGGCACTTATGCATATATATATATATTTTAAAGATTTTATTTATTTATTTGAGAGAGAGAGAGAGCACATGAGGGGGGAGGGTCAGAGGGAGAAGCAGACTCCCTGCTGAGCAAGGAGCCCGATGTGGGACTCGATCCTGGGACTCCAGGATCATGACCTGAGCCGAAGGCAGTTGCTTAACCAACTGAGCCACCCAGGTGCCCTATGCATATATTATCTTACTTAATTTTCAAAACAACCCTCAAAGGATGCAGGGGTCATTTCTGAATAAAATCACAGAAGTTTAGAGAATTTAGATGTTTGCCAAGGTCTTGTAACTCAAAAACAGAACTCAACTTCTTTGGCATTTTTGGCTTTTTGCACAGATAGATACAGAAACATAAATAACAATTTTTTTTTACTCCAAAGCCCAGTCCTTTTCCTATTACATCATGCTGCCTCTCAAAAAGATTGTAACAATCACACCTCTCCTCTCCATAGTTGGGATAATCAAATTTGCCCATACAGGTCAAAGCAAACAGTCTGGGAAACACTAACATTAAAAACTATAACTTATGCTATAAAACGTCAAAATATTTCTGAGAAAAGATTAGCGCAAGGTTGTCATCCTCTCCTATTGCCCCATGCTCCTTAAATTGGACTAATGTGTCAAAAAGTACATATCTCCACAGAATATGCATAGAGACTCTTCCTGTAATACCAATTTCATGCAATGATTTTTTGGAGAAAAGGTGGGTGTATTTAAAAATTCTACTTTTTCTGAATATATACTTGCAATAAGTTCAATATAAAAATATAAACTTAACTGAAAAGTCCTCTTCTATCTCTCCTCTGAAAATAAACTACTATAAACAGTTTAGTGTCTATCATTATTCCAGACTTAGGCCTTCTGTCTACTGAGATTATGAGTGGAAGAGACAAAGGAAATAGTTTTGAATATTCTTTTCCCTAAAAATAATTTAAAACTCAATGTTGATAGTAAAACAAAAATATGTTACAGAATAGAATTTTTTTAATTTACATGAGATTGTCTTAATATGACATTTTAAATATATCTTTTGCTCAACTTGAAGTACTGTTTAATGCTGTACTGTTCCCCTCTCCCACAAAAACCTGGAGTTTACCTTCCTCTGTCATTAGGGATAGCTGTGGGAGGAAAGTTAGAAAAGCACTACCTAACCAGTCTTTCAGGGGCACAATCAGGACAAAACACCACACTTCAGTTAGGCCAAGGTACAACAAGAAGTAATGCTTCATTATCAGGCTCCTGGCCAGGAACATCCTGCTGTCCTTGCTATCATCCCAGATGACTTTCCATCCAGGGGCTTCTAGCTCCATTCCCTTACTTCTGAGTTGCCAAGTCTCAGTTACTTGAAAGTTAGTCCAACTCTCTTATTTTACAGCTAAAGATTCTAAGGCACAGAGAAGTTAACTCACTAGCTCAAGGTTTTACTGGCAAGGAGATGACAGAGCCAGTACTTCAACTTGAGTCTTCAGACTCTCTATTTGATATTCTTTCAACTCTATTGTGTCATCTCTCTTTTTGGACATTTTAGATTCAGGTGTACAACACAGTGATTCAACAGTTAATACAATGTTATGACTATACCCTTTATGCTGTACATTATATCCCCATGACTTTTATTTTATAAGTGGAAGTATGTACTTCTTAATCCTCTTCACCCATTTCACCCTTTCCTCTCTGGCAATCAACAATCTGTTCTCTGTTATCCATGAGTCTGGGTTTTGTTTTGTTTGTTTGCTTGCTTTGTTCTTTAGATTTCACATATAAGTTGAATCATATGGCATTTGTTTCTCTCTGGCTGACTAACTTAGCATAATACCCTCAAGGTCCAACCATGTTGCTGCAAATGGCAAGATTTCATTTTGAATGGCTGAATAGTATTCCATCATATATACATACCACATCTTCTTCACCCATTCATCCATTGATGGGATACTTCAGTTGTTTCCATATCTTGGCTATTGTAAATAATGCTTCAGTGAATATATGGATGCATATATCTTTTCAAATTAATATTTTTATTTTCCTGAGATAGGCACCCAATAATGAAATTGTTAGATCATAATAGCTCTATTTTTAATTTTTTAGAAAACCCTCCATATTTCATTCCATAGTAGCTGCACCAACTTACATTCCCACCAATAGTTCATGAGGGTTGTCTTTTCTCCACATCCTTGCCAACACTTCCTATTTCTTATCTTTTTGATAATAGCCATTCTGACAGGTATAAGGCGATATCTCACTATAGTTTTGATTTGCATTTCCCTGATGATTAGTGATCTTTTCACATGCCCATTGGCCATCTGTATATCTTTTTTGGAAAGATGTCTATTAAGATCCTCTGCCCATTTTCTAACTGGATTGTTTGTTTTGGTTTTTGTTTTGCTATTGAGTTGTATGAGTTTTTCATGTATTGTGGATACTAACCCATTTTTGATATATGACTTGCAAATATTTTCTCCCATTTGGTGGGTTGCCTTTTCATTTTGTTGATGGTTTCCTTTGCTATGGAGAAGCTTTCTAATTTGATGTAGTCCTGATAATTTATTTTTGACTTTTTTCCCTTTCCTTTGGAGTCAGATTCAAACAACAACAGCCCTAAGACCAATGTCAAGGAGCTTACAGCCTGTTTTCTTCTAGGAGTTTTATGGTTTCAGGTCATACAATCAAGTCTTTAATCCATTTTCTGTTGATTTTTGTAAACAGTGTAAGACAGTGGTCTGGTCTCATTCTTTTCCATTTAGCTGTCCAGTTTTTTCAACACACTTATGGAAGAGAGGGTCCTTACCCTATTGTATATTCTTGCCTCCTTTGTCAGAAGTTAATTGACCATATGTACATGGGTTTATTTCTGGGCTCTTGATTCTGTTCCATTGATCTATGTTTCTGTTTCTGTGCCAATACCATACTGTTTTGTTTACTATAACTGTGTAGTACATTATGAAATCAGGGAGGGTGATACCTCTGACTCTGTTCTTTCTCAAAATTATTTTGGCTATTTGGGGTCTTTGTGGTTCCATACAAATTTTAGAATTTTTTGTTCTAGCTCTGTGAGAAATGTCATTAGAATTTTGGTATGCATTGCATTGAATCTATAGATTGTTTTGGGCAGTATGGACATTTTAACAATATTAATTCTTCCAATCCATGAGCGCAGAATATCTTTCCATTCATTGGCATCTTCTTTAACTTCTTTCATCAATGTCCTATACTTTTCAGTATACAGATCTTTCACCTCTTTGGTTAAATGTATTCCTACATGAAAGGGGAACCCTCTTACACTGTTGGTGGGAATGCAAACTGGTGCAGCCACTCTGGAAGACAGTAGGGTTCCTCAAAAAGTTAAAAATAGAGCTACTCTATGACCTAGCAATTGCACTATTAGGTATACAAACATACTGATTTGAAGAGGCACATACATGTCAATGTTTACACAATGTCCACAATAGCCAAACTATGGAAAGAGCCCAGATGTCCACTGACAGATGAATGGATAAAGAAGATGTGGCATATATATACAATGGAATATTACTCAGCCATCAAAAAGAATGAAATCTTGCCATTCGCAGTGGCATGGATGGAACTATAGGGTATTATGCTAAGCAAAATAACTCAGTAAGAGAAAGACAAATATCATATGATTCCACTCATACGTGGAATTTAAGAAACAAAACAGATGAACATAGGGGAAAGGAAGGAAAAATAAGACAAAAACAGGGAAACAAACCATAAGAGACTCTTAACTATAGGAAACAAACTGAGGGTTGCTGGAGGGGAGGTGGATGGGAGGACAGGGTAAGTGGATGGTGGGTATTAAGGGCACTTGATGGAATGAACACTGGGTGTTATATGCAACAGATGAATCACTAAATTCTACCTCTGAAACTAATAATACACTATATATTAATTAAATTGAATTTAAATAAAAATTTTTAAAAAGAAAGAAATTTATTCCTCCATGTTTTATTCCTTATGTTGCAATTATAAATGGGAATATTTTCTTGATTGGTCTTGATTTTCTTGATTGTTCATTATTAGTATACAGAAATGTGACAGATTTTTACATATTAATTTTATATGCTGCAATTTTACTGAATTCATTTATTAATTCTACCAGGTTTTAGGTGGAGTCTTTAGAGTTTTCTCTATATAGTGTAATGTCATCTGCAAATAATGAGTTTTACTTCTTCCTTTCCAATTTGTATGCCTTTTATTTCTTTTTCTTGCCTAATTCTTGTGGCTAGGACTTCCAATACTATGTTGAATAAAAGTGGGGATGGTGTGTATCCTTGTCTTATTTCTGATCTTAGAGAAAAAGCTTTCAGCACTTCAATATTGAGTATGATATTAGCTGCAGGTTTGTTATTACAACCTTTATTATGTTGAAGTATGTTCCCACTTTGTTGATAGTCTTTATCATAAATGCATGTTAAATTTTGTCAATTATTTTTCTGCATCTCTTAAGATAATCCTATTGTCTTTCATTTTGTTAATATGGTGTATCACACTGATTGATTTGCAAATGTTGAACCATCCTTGCATCCCTGCAATAAATTTCACTTGATCATGGTTTATGATCATTTTAATGTATTGATGAATTCAGTTTGCCAATATTTTTTGAGGATTTTTGCATCTATGTTCACCAGAGATATTGGCCTATAAATTTCTTTTTTTGTGGTGTTCTTGTCTGATTTTGGTATCAGGGTATTGCTGGCCTCATGAAATGAGTTTGGAAGCATTCTCTCCTCTTCTTTTTTTGGAAGAGTTTGAGAAGAATAGTTATTAAATCTTTAAATGTTTGGTAGAATTCAGCAGTGAAGACATCTGGTCCTGGACTCTTGTTTGTTGGGAGGTTTCTGATTACTGATTCAATTTCTTTACTAATAATCAGTCTATTCAGATATTCTATTTCTTCATGGTTCGGTCATGAAAGATTGTGTTTTTAGGAATTTATCTAATTTTTTTAGGTTGTCCAATTTGTTGGTGTATAATTTGTTCATGGCAGTTTCTTATTATCTTTTGAATTTTTGTGGTATCAATTGTAATTTCTCATTCATTTCTGATTTCATTTATTTGAGCCTTCTCTTTTTTTGTGGTGAGTCTAGCTAAATGTTTGTCAACTTTTAAAAATTTTTTTCAAAGAATCAGCTCTTAGTTTCATTGATTTTTTTCTACTGTCTTTTTAGTCTCTACTTCATTTATTTCCACACTGATTCTTATTTCTCTCCTACTAATATTGGGCTTTTTCTCCTGTTCTTTCATTTGTTCTTTTTCTGGTTTCTTAGGTGTAAAGTTAAATAGTTTATTCGAGATTTCTTTTATTTCTTGAGGTAGGCCAAGTTTGCTATAAACTTCTCTCTTAGAACTGCTTTTACTGCATCCCATAAATTTTGGTACGTTCCATTTCATTTGTCTCTAATATTTTATTTCTCCTTTGATTTCTTCTATGACCCAGTAGTTGTTCAGTAGCATGTTTAATGTGTATTTTTTCTAGTTTTCTTCCTATAATTTATTTCTAGTTTCATATCATTGTGGTCAGAAAAGATGCTTGATATGATTTCAGTCTTCCTGAATTTACTGAAACTTGTTTTGTGGCTGAATACATGATCTACCTGGAGAATGTTACATTTGTACTTGAGAAGAATGTGTATTCTGTTGCTTTTGGATGGAATGTTCTGTATATACCTACTATGTCCATCTGGTCTAATGTGTTATTTAAAGTTGATATTTCCTTATTGATTTTCTGTATGGATGATCTATCCATTCATGGAAGTGGGGTTTAGAAATCCCCTATTACAATTATATTGCTATCAATTTCTCTTTAGATTGGTTAATATTTGCTACATATTTCGGTGCTCCTATGTGACGTGCACAAAAATTTATAAATGTTATATCTTCTTGCTGTATTGACCCCTTTACATTATGCAGTGCTCCTTTTTGTCTTTTATTATAGTCTTTGTTTTAAAGTCTATTTGGTCTAATATGCATATAGCTACAACAGCTTTCTTTTTGCTACCATTTATGTGGAATATCTTTATTCTTTCACTTTCAGTTTCTGTGTGTTCTTACTTCTTTTTTTTAAAAAAAGATTTTATTTATTTATTTGACAGAGAGAGCAAGAGAGCCCAAGCAGGGGGAGCAGCAGAGGGAGAGGGAGAAGCAGGCTCCCCGCTGAGCAGGGAGCCCGATGTGGGGCTCACTCCCAGGACCCTGGGATCATGACCCAAGCTGGAGGCAGACGCTTAATCAACTGAGCCACCCAGGTGGCCCAGTGTCTCCTTACTTCTGAAGTGAGCCTCTTAAAGACAATATATAAATGCATCTTCTTTTTTTAATCCATTCAGCCACTCCATGTCTTTGATTGGAGAATTTAGTCCATTTACATTTAAAGTAATTAATTTTTGCCATTCTAACTGGTGTAAGGTGGTATCTCAATGTGGTTTTGATTTGAATTCCCCTGATGGCTAATGATGATGAACATTTTTTCATGTGTCTGTTAGCCATTTGTATGTCTTCTTCAGAGAAGTGTCTTTTCATATCTTCTGCCCATTTTTTGACTTGATTATTTGTTTTTTGGGTGTTGAGTTTGAGAAGTTCTTTATAGATCTTGGATACCAGCCCTTTATCTGTAGTGTCATTTGCAAATATCTTCTCCCATTCTGTGGGTTGCCTCTTTGTTTTGTTGACTGTTTCCTTTGCTGTGCAGAAGTTTTTATCTTGAGGAAGTCCCAAAAGTTCATTTTGCTTTTGTTTCACTAGCTTTTGGAGATGTATCTTGAAAGAAGTTGCTGCAGTTAGAATGGCAAAAAATGGACAGGGAAAGAAACAACAGATGTTGGAGAGGTTGTGGAGAAAGGGGAACCCTCTTACACTCTTGGTGAGAATGCAAGTTTGGTACAGTCACTTTGGAAAACAGTGTGAAGGTGCCTCAAAATTTTAAAAATAGAGCTACCCTATGACCCAGCAATTGCACTCCTGGGTATTTACCCCAAAGACACAGATGTAGTAAAAAGAAGGGCCATATGCACCCCAATGTTCATAGCAGCAATGTCTGCAATAGCCAAACTGTGGAAAGAGCCAAGATGCCCTTCAAGAGATGAATGGATAAAGAAGATGTGGTCCATATATACAATGGAATATTACTCAGCCATCAGAAAGGATGAATACCCAACTTTTACATCAACATGGATGGAACTGGAGGAGATTATGCTAAGTGAAATAAGTCAAGCAGAGAAAGTCAATTATCATATGCTTTCACTTATTTGTGGAACATAAGGAATAGCATGCAAGGACATTAGGAGAAGGAAGGGAAAAATGAAGGGAGGGAAACTGGAGGGAGAGATGAACCATGAGAGACTATGGACTCTGAGAAACAAACAGGGTTTTAGAGGGCAGTGGGGAGGGGGGATTGGTTAGCCTGGTGATGGGTATTAAGGAGGGCATGTACTGCATGGAGCACTAGGTGTTATATGAAAACAATGGATCGTGGGTCACCACATCAAAAACTAATGATGTATTGTATGGTGACTAACATAACATAATAAAATAAAAAAATAAATAAAATTAATTAAATTTTTAAAAGATTTACTTGAGAGAGAGAGAGACAGAGAGAGCATGAGCGGGGGTGAGGAAGAAGGGAGAGAGGGAGAAGCGGATTCCCCACTGAGCAGGGAGCCCGACACCAGGCTCAAACCCAGGACCCTGGGATCATGACCTGAGCTGAAGACAGACGCTTAACTGACTGAGCCACCCAGGCATCCCTAAAGTAATTACTGATTGGTATGTACTTATTGCCATTTTTAAAAAGATTGATTGATTGATTGATTTTAGAGAGAAAGAGAGAGTACGTGAGGTCAGGGGCAGAGGGGGAGAGAGGATCACAAGCAGACTTCCCTCCGAGCACCGAGTGTGGAGCCTGATGCGGGGCTCAATCCCATGTCCCATGAGACCATGACCTGAGCCAAAATCACAAGTCAGATGCTTATCCAACTAAGCCACCCAGGCGCCGCTACTCATTGCCATTTTGTTAACTATCTTCTGGTTGTTTTCATAGTCCTTTCTGTTCCTTTATTCTTCTCTTTTTCTCTTCCTTTGTCATTTGATGACTCCTTAGTGTTATGTTTAGATTCCTTTCTCATTTTCTTTTGCATATTTACCATAAGTTTTTGCTTTGTGGTTACTATGAAGTTCACATGTATCATCATGTGTATATAACAATCTATTTTAAGTTGATACCAACTTAAATTTGAACACATTTCAAAACTCCAAATTTTTACTCCCCCCCAACATTTAATGTTTTTTATGACACTTTGTGCAACTTTTTATGTATCGCTTTGCTAATTATCAGTTTTAGTTCATTTTACTATTTTTGTTTTTTAAATTTCTTAGTAGCTTTAGGAGTGATTAATCCCCTAGCTTTATTATATTTACATTTTCCAGTGAGACTTCTACTTTTGGATACTTCTTGTTATTAATTAGTGCCATCTCTTTTCAGCTTAAATAAGTCCCTTTAATATTTCTTCTAAGGCCAGTTTAGTAGTGATGATCTCTTTTAGCTTTTGCTTGTCTGGAAAACTATTTATTTCTTTTTTAAATCTGAATGATAATTCGCCAGGCAGAATATTCTTAATTGGAAGGTTTTGTTTTGTTTTTTCCCCCTTTCTTTCTTTCAGGACTTTGAATATGTCATGACACTCCCTTCTGGTTTGTAAAGTTTCCATTAAGAAGCCTTCTGATAGCCTTATGAGGGTTCTCTTGTATGGAACAATGTGTTTTTCTCTTGCTACTTTTGTGATTCTCTTTTTAACTTTTAACATTTTAATTATAATGTGTCTTGGTGTAGCTCTCTTTGGGTTCATCTTATCTGAAGCTCTCTGGGCTTCCTAGACCTGGATGTTTATTTTCTTCCTTAGGTTAGGAAAGTTTTCACCCATAATTTCCTCAAATAAGTTTTCTGCCCCCCTTCTCTCTCTTCTCCTTCCTTATAATGCAAATGTTAACCCACTTGATGTTGTGCCAGAGGTCCCTTAGGTTATCTTCATTGTTTTAAAATTCTATTTTTCTTTGTGTTGCTCTGGTTGAATTCAACTCTGGTTGAGTTCCATTGCTTTATCTTCCGGTTCATGGATCCATTCTTCTACTTCATCCAGTATGTTGTGAAACCCTTCTAATGTATTTTTAGTTCAGTTGCTATATTATTCAGCTCTGTGACTTCTCTTTGGCACTTTTCTTGTTTTCTATCTCTTTGTTGAAGTTCTCAATGTGTTCAACCATTCTCCTCCTTACTTTGGCAAACATCTTTATGATTATTATTTTGAATTCTTTATCAGGTAAATTACTTATCTCCATATAAATAAGGTCTTTTTGTGAGGTTTTACCTTGTTCTTTTGTTTGGAACACATTTCCCTGTTTCCTCAATTTGCTTGACTCTATGTTTCTGTGTATTAGATGAAACAGCTACCTCTCTCGGTCTTAAAGGAGTGGCCTTGTATAGGTGATGATCCTTCTTGTTCAAACTTGCCCTTTCTCTTGGCTGTTTCTCAAACTTTTTGATTGTCTAAACTGCCCGATTTATCCTTGATATGTACCCATTGTTGAAGGTGTGCCAAGACATGTTACTATTCCAAGCAGAGGAATCTCATTTAGCACCTAGTTTCAGGCTAATTGGAAGCTAGGAGATCTGAAGGTGTTCCCTGGGCCAGAGCTGCAAAAATTGGGGCTCCAGACAAATATATTAGCTCCTTCCTGGGAAGTTTCATAGAGCTATAATGAGGCCAAGGGTATATGAAAGGATGGTATCTCCCTGGGAATGCCTCCTTAGCCTCTTGATGTATGGGAAACCTGAAGCCTATCCCTCATTCTAAAGCTCCAGGCCAAGTAAAGAGGGCTTTTTCATAGGAGGATTGGGGTTGTGTTTCAGTCTGCTGTCTGTGCAGTGCCCTGAGAGTGGTATAGTGCCGGGAACTGTCTTCCTGATTTTTCGAGTCCCACGGAATTCTGAACACCAGCCCTCTGGGCCACGAGGGCCAGGCAATCAAGGGGCGTCTCCTTTGTAGATTGCATGGGCCAGATGGCTTTAGTAAGGCTGCTATGGATTGTAGTGGGTGGGGCACAACTGCCAGCTTCAGAAAAGCAGCAGGGCAGGGCAGAAGGGGCATTGTGTGGGGAAGGAATGTCTTGACTGAATGCACCTGTGGGCTTCAACAATTCACTGAGAGTGCTCTGTCTGTTCACACACACGGGCTTTAGGCTGGGAGCAGGGAATGCCTGCATTTGCCAGCTCCAACCAGGGGGAAGGACAGTGTCACAACTCCCTATGCTCACAGACTTTAGCTAGGGAGCAGAAGAACGCTACAACCATTTGTGCTCACCCACCCCCTCTAAGGAGTGGGGGAGCGCTACAACTGTCCATCCTCTCCAGCTTCAGAAAGTACTGTGACTGGTCATCCCCATAGGTCGCAACAAGGTGTCAGGAGGGTGCCACATCCAAGATCACCTGCCTGTGCTAGCAGGCTATCTGAAGAGTGCAACAATAGTATCTGCCAATGCCTCCATCTCTGGGGAGTGTTTCAGCTGTCCCCTGCCTCTCCAGTTGATGCCTCCAGATCAGCAAGTGAATCTCTCTCACACATAGTCTAGGGACTTTTCAAACTGCTATTTTTTACTGGGTCTCCATGTAAGTGAGACCACATGTGAGCCCTCCAAGAGGAGAATCTCACTTTTCTATAGCACTTCAGGACTCCCAGACATCAGCCTTCTTGGTGTTCCAAGCCAGAGGTTTCTAAGGTTCATCTTTTCAGTTCAGATCCCAGGGGCTGAGGTACCCAAAGTGGGGCAAGGATCCCTCCTTCCCCCAGGAGAAGTGCTTGTCTGGTGAGACCCTCCTTATTGTGGTCCCCAGGCCAGGGGTGGGGTTTTGTGTGAGATCTTATCTCTGCCTCTCCTACTCATCTCAATATGATCCTTTTTTTTTTAAAGATTTTATTTATTTATTTGACACAGAGAAAGAGAGTACAAGCAGGGGGAGCAGGAGGCAGAAGGAGAAGTAGGCTCCCTGCTGAGCAAAGAGCCCAGTGGGGGACTCCATCCCAGGACCCTAGGATCATGACCTGAACCAAAGGCAAACGTTTAACCAACTGAGCCACCCAGGAGCCCCTCAATATGATCCTTTTATCCTTTGTTGTAGAAAGCAGTTCATCTAGTTTTCATATGTTTTTTAGAGGGAAATAATCCATGAGTTCAGTGTCTTCCTACCCTACCACGTTGGACCTCCTTCCTGTCTTTCCTCATGGTCATTTCAAAATAATAACACATTTTTTTAAGAATCTAATCTTTCTTTTTTTTTTTTAAAGATTTTATTTATTTATTTGACAGAGAGAGATACAGCGAGAGAGGAAACACAAGCAGGAGGAGTGGGAGAAGAAGCAGACTTCCCACTGAGCAGGGAGCCCGATATGGGACTTGATCCCAGGACCCTGGGATCAGGACCTGAGCCAAAGGCAGACGCTTAACGACTGAGCCACCCAGGTGCCCAATAATAACCCATTTTATGAAACTGTTGAATCACTATATTGTACACCTGAAACTAATACTACACTGTATGCTAACTGGAATTTAAGTAAAAACTTAAAAAAAACAAACTATTGTTAAGAAAAAAATAATAAAAGATTATAAGCAAAGAAAAAAACAAAAATAACATAGGTAACACATTTGCAGGCAAATGGCTTAAACATTTCTGAAGGCCACAGCTAGAGACTGACTCTCTTCATCAGCTCTGAATGTAGATCTCTTAAGAAGTTACTGATTTTAGAACTAGAGGGTACTATGCTAAGTGAAATAAGTCAATCAGAGAAAGACAATTATCATATGATCTCACTGATATGAGGAATTTGAGAAACAAGACAGAGGATCATAGGGGAAGGGAGGGAAAAATGAAACAAGATGAAACCAGAGAGGGAAACAAACCATAAGAGACTCTTAATCTCAGAAAACAAACTGAGGGTTGCTGGAGTGGAGGGTGGTGGGAGGGATGGGGTGGCTGGTGATGGACATTGGAGAAGGTATGTGCTATGGTGAGCACTGTGAATTGTGTAAGACTGACGAATCACAGACCTGTACCCCTGAAAAAAATAATACATTATATGTTAATAAAAAAAAAGAAGCTACTGATTTTATAATTCATAGGGACCAAGGAAACCATCAAAAGAAAAAAGGATGTTTAGAATTAAATTTGCTCATCTTGAAGATATATGTGTCCCCTAGAGGCCAAGTTAGACATCTAGGGCAGAAATTTTCTTAAAACGCATTTGGTCTATTTCCTGGTAATCATTGGCTATAGCATTTTAAGGGCTACCCACGGCCTATTAAATTTTCTAATCTAACTACCTTACATTATAAATAAGAAAACCAGGCACCAGAAGTGACTCTCAGAATTATAAAGCTCATCAAAAATAAAGGCAAGACTAAACCCAGGATTCTTGAACCCAGTCCAGGATTTCCCCCTGGACTCTAGTCATTCTTAGGTAACTTGTAAATGCTGGGATACCTTGTCTACCTTTCTACACCATCTGTCACTTTCCATCTTCCCCTGACTCCCCCGAGACACCTAATGCCCTTAGGTTCCCTAGAGGCTGCTATAACACTATGCAGCCAGGATTGCTCTAAAATCAATTATTCCTTCTAGATTCTTATCTGATCCACTGTCCTGGAGGAAAGAATCTGGTAACTAATTTACATACGAATTTAATTAATTACATTTTCCAGAGGCATCTTCAGGGTACAACAATATTTTGAAGGGCTTCCTCAGAGGAAAACAGGGCAGTCCGAATGACACTAAGAGATATAATTAGGAAAACTAAAAATAGTTAGATGTTACAGGGAAGCAGCTTTCACCCTAACATTATAAAGAATATTCAAAGTGATCAAATGAATTATCTCAAGGCACAGAAATAAGCTCCTGATCAATGAATGGTTTTAATTCAAATGTGGATGACTACCTAACAGGGATGCCAAAATAGATTTCTGAATTACATGAATGGGAAGAAACATGTCTGGACAACAGACTATCTTAGCATTCTCCTCTTCCCACTTCAACCCATGAACAACATTATATGGTCTCTACAGGGTTCTTGCTCCCTAACTCAGGTCATTTTCTACTTGATAGAATATTGACAGCTTATGGGGGTAAAATTTAGAGTCATTGTAATTCTGTAGGTAGATGGAGAGGTTAGGTCTTTTTTAACCCCAGTGGGCTCCTGTTTCCAGACAGATTAAAACTAGCAGATGATTGGGCTCTGCACCATCCTCAGGAGAGACCACTGGGTAGAACAGATGATGAAAGGCCAACAGAAGTCCACAGCTAGGCTCTTTATGCTCAGGAAGAATCACTATAGTCCACAGAGATATAAATTATAGGGACACTGGAGTTTTAGGAACATTCAAGCACTTTCAGTATTTTCTGAGTGTTTTCCTAAACCCGAATGGTTTCCAAATCTAAGGGGAACTGTGGGAGGAAGGAACAAACATTTCCCTTGTCCTTAGCTCTCCCTGGAGTTTCCCCATTCCTTATTGCCCCAGTTCCAGCAACCTAGGGTAAGAAACTAAACTCAAACTTTAGTCTGCAAAATTCATTAGCACCAACACCAAGAGTGGTGGAACTCATACACAGGCATTGTAGGTGAGAAGTGGAACAGATCTGTCCAGGACATAATTAAGAACAATAGGAATGGTTAGACATTAAAGGTAAGTATATTTTTACTCAATATCATCAAAAGCTTTTTAATAATCAAAGTAATCCAATGGACTCTCTCAAGGGGCAGAGATATGAGGTAGGCGGAGCATTTGAGATCAAAAAGTTTAAGTCCCTTATAAACAGATAAGAAAAATGAAGGAGACGAGTGAATAATGACAGCACTAAGTAAGAACTCAAGTCTCTTGACTTCTAATACAGTGCCGTGTATTAAAGGACTAATACAAGGAAAAAAGAAACTACAAAATAATATATTTCATGGAATTAAAAAAAGTCCTAGAATTGGATAGTAGCAATGGACAGATCACCTCTAAAACTTTTTCTTTCTCTAAAACTTTTCATATAAAATTTTTTTAAAGATTTTTATCTATTTATTTAAGAGAGAAAGCATGCACATGAGCAGGGGAGGGGCAGAGGGAGAGAGAGAGAGAGAGAATCTCAAGCATACTCCACACTGAGCACACAGCCCAATTCCATGACCCTGAGATCATGACCTGAGTCAAAATCAAGAGTCGAATGCGTAACTGAATGAGCCACCTAGGCACCCCTTTCATACAAGTTTTTTTTCCAACTTATTTGTAAATGTCTTTTACTAACAAGGTAATGTTTACTTCCTACATTAGCCTATTTCAACTTCTGTCTGCACTTTACAAAGGTCTTCCTAATACCATAAAAAGTTAACATACCAGGCTTGAGAATGCTCTCCTTAGAAAGTCCTGCTTGTGGTATATATACACAATGGAATATTATGCAACCATCAAAAGGAATGAGATCTTGCCATTTGCAATGACGTGGATGGCACTGGAGGGTGTTATGCTGAGTGAAATAAGTCAATCAGAGAAAGACATGTATCATATGACCTCACTGATATGAGGAATTCTTAATCTCAGGAAACAAACTGAGGGTGGCTGGAGTACGGGTGGGGTGGGAGGGATGGGGTGGCTGGGTGATAGACATTGGGGAGGGTATGTGCTACGGTGAGTGCTGTGAATTGTGCAAGACTGTTGAATCACAGATCTGTAACTCTGAAACAAATAATGCAATATATGTTAAGAAAAAAAAAGAAGATAGCAGGAGGGGAAGAATGAAGGGGGGTAAATTGGAGGGGGAGACGAATCATGAGAGACGATGGACTCTGAAAAACAAACTGAGGGTTCTAGAGGGGAGGGGGGTAGGGGGATGGGTTAGCCTCATGATGGGTATTAAAGAGGGCACGTTCTGCATGGAGCACTGGGTGTTATGCACAAACAATGAATCATGGAACACTATATTAAAAACTAATGATGTAATGTATGGTGATTAACATAACAATAAAAAATTAAAAAAAAAAAAGAAAGTCCTGCTTGGGGGAGCCTGGGTGGCTCAGTCGTTAAGCTTCTGCCTTCGGCTCAGGTCATGATTCCAGGGTCCTGGGATCGAGACCCACATCAGGGTCTCACTCAGCTGGAAGCCTGCTTCTTCCTCTCCCACTCCCCCTGCCTGTGTTCCCTCTCTTGCTGTGTCTCTCTCTGTGTCAAATAAATAAATAAATCTTTAAAAAAAAAGAAAGTCCTGCTTACAACGTTGGCCCTTGGCTAGTATCTAGGAACTTAGATGTCAGGAGGGTACCACCATTGCCAGAACTCCTAAGAATGGCTCACTATGCCTAAACTATTTATACAAACAATGTGGTTTATGATGAATACCTGCTTTCTTTCTAGGGGTCTGGATGGTATGTGGTAAGAAGAGGGTGCCTACATGACCAGCCCCCAGTAAAAACTTTAGGCACTGAGTGTCTAATAAAGCTTTCTTGGTAGACATTTCACACATGTCACAAAGTTAACTGCTGCAGGAATTAAATACATCTTATGTGACTCCACCAAAGAAGACTCTTGGAAGCTTAAACCTGTTTCCTCTAGACTTCACTACATGCATCTTTTCCCTTAGCTGATTTTGCTTTCATGGTAATAAATCATACCTGTGAGTATGACTATATGCTGAGTTCTGAGAATACTCCTAGCTAGCAAATCATCCAATCTAGGAATGATCTTAGGGAGCCCTCCACATACTGTTTTGACACACATACTGAGCCTTATTCTGTCTTCCTTAGTTTCTGCCCATTGGTCCTTCAGTTCTACATCTTAGAACAAATGCTAACGTTAATGACAAACTGATAATCATACAAAGAAAGAACACTGTGAGTTTTAGAAAAGCTCATTAGAGGACGTAATACTTGACTTGGGCCTTGAAAACAGGGTGGCATATAGATAGGTGGGAAAAGAGATTACAATTCAATCCATTTAGTCAGGCAAGCAGTCTGAACATAGTAAAAGCTAGAATTGGTTTGGGAGGGGGCATATGTGGTGGCAGAAGGATGGATTAGATGGTTATTGAGAAAAGTACTTCGAGATTCTGATTCTCCATTTTTCAAGCACTGTTAGAAATCATCAGTCCATTTACAGAACTTTTTCCAACCCCAGAAGTATAAAGAACACATTCTTTGGGTCTACTACAAAGTGCTGATCATGATCTGAATTGCCTTCTCAAATGTTCTCTTAGAACATTTGCAATTTTCATTGGTAACAATGACAACAACAAAAAAGTAAATGAAGGGAAGAAACTAAAGGCCCAAATATCTAAAATGAACAACCTAATAATATGCACTAAGCTAAGGAATGCCAAAAAAAAAAAAGCAAATCCTTTTTCAGCTACCTTTTTATTGTTGAAATGCAAAATATCTAGAACAATAGCTCACTCCCTCAGAAACTAGTAAAAAGTAATATCACATATTTCATTTTCTATTCAAGTAGCTCTTTTGTGATTTGATATTATGGACATACTTATAGCATTGTATTAGAAAAGACAATTGTATATGCATAAATAAAAGGCAGCTTTTTACTTGTTTATTTGATGAGCATCTATCAAGCATTTATATGCCAAGCACTACCAGGCTAACAGTTCAGATTAACCTTTAACTAAACTTTGTTGTTTGCTCTCTAAAAATGCTCTGATTCTAAAATCCAGGTGTGATAAATCCTCTCATCAGTGAAAATACATTGAGATGATGCTATTTACTTTCTTCATACCACTTAACAATTATCTATCCTTTAAA
Source organism: Callorhinus ursinus (assembly GCF_003265705.2). Lineage (NCBI taxonomy): Eukaryota > Metazoa > Chordata > Mammalia > Carnivora > Otariidae > Callorhinus > Callorhinus ursinus. The sequence goes on along the minus strand of NW_027397077.1, from coordinate 41,389,814 downwards.
CTATCAGTCTTCAAATTCTTATAGTTGAACATTTTTCTTCCACCACAATTGAGACAGCAGATAACCTAAAAAATTTTATGCAAAATTTAATTAAAATCTGTGGCCAGGCTTATTCTTACAGGAGTTTTCCTTAGAGTGAATTCATCTCAACTGAGTCACTGACATCAAGCTCAGGGCTTCATCTAACCTACTAAACTAATTAGTTGTGGAGAACAGATTATGGGGAGACACTAGTAAGACTGTCCCGTTTGCAATCCTGCAGTGAGTAGTAAAATTAATCAGGAATAAAAAGTCAGAGAGGAAACCATACCTCTACTTTGCTACACCTCTCCCTTTGTCAAATTCTAATCCATTGGTTAGCAGCTGCTTCCCTCAACACTCTTTCCTCCTCTGTCTTAATATCTGTTTAAAACCACCCAATTTCCCAGGTCGAAGTTAACTTTGCTCAACTTTGTTCCTCCAAACCATCTGTCACTACAGACGCATTTGACATGTTATAATCTTAACATCAGTAAGCTATAAGGGTAACCCCAGTTTATTTCCAGAGCAGGAGAATGGGAAGTTCAAGGGCTTATAATGATATAGATGTTTGTTCAAAACAGTTCTACTGGCGTGTGGAGGTGGCTCAGTTGGTTAAGCATCCAACTCAATTTTGGCTCAGGTCATGATCTCAGGGTTGTGAGATCAAGCTCTGCATCAGGCTCCAAGCTAGGTGTGGAGCCTGCTTAAGATTCTCTTTCTCTCTCTCTCCTGCCCCTCACTCTCATCTCTCTTAAAAAAAAAAAAATTCTACTACTTAGGAGCCATATGAAATTAGATAAGTACTTAACCTATCTTAGCCATGGCATTGATTAATTAGGGTTAATTAATACAGGTAAAACACTTGGCATACTGTCTGGCATCTGGTAGTAACTGATTTAAAAAGTAACTACAGGGGTTCCTGGGTGGCTCAAACAGTTAAGTGTCTGCCTTTGGCTCAGATCATGATCCCAGGGCCCTGGGATCTTGTCCTCCCCTGCTCCATGGGGAGTCTGCTTCTCCCTCTCTCTCTGCCCCTCCTCCCCCAACTCATGTTCTCACTCACTCTGCTCTCTTTTTCAAATAAATAAATAAATAAATAAATAAATAAATCTTTAAAAAGTAACTATTATTAGCATTATTCCTTTGAATTTTTTTTCTTCATTCTCATTTCCCATGGTGATCAGGTTACCATAATAAAAAATTGGTTAACATAATCTAATAAAAAAATTATTACTTCTAAATTCAAAAAGCAACCTGGGAAATATATTCTACAAACCATAACACTGGATTTTTGCCTAACATTTTCATGGCTCATGGGGACAAGGAGACTATTTGAAATCAGTACTGAGAAAATCCAATCACTATGGTAACACAAATGCACTTAGTCCAAGCATTTAACAACTCACACCAGCATTACTCCATTAGCCTCCTTACTAGCCTGCTTTTTCCTGCCTCTAACGGTAGCATAGCATAATGAGAAAAGCACGAACTTTGGAGTGAGTCAGATATGCATTCTAATCCCAGCTCTACAACTAACTAGCTCTGTGACTTGAGCTTGTTCCTCAGTATTCTCATTCATAAAATGGGAATAATAATAGTACCTCACAAGATTGTTTTGAGGATTATATTAATACATGTTCTAAAGTGTTTAGGACAGTGCCTGACAAATAGCAACTACTTAAGGAGCATTGATTATTATTATCAACTCTGTGCTCTTTACAGCTAGTAACTAACTCATTGTTTCAAAATTCTCACACGTGTCCTAGTGTTGCAAACAACAGGTATTATACATGCTTTTCTTTATAAATGATTTTAAAAAGCACTTATGGCAGGATGCCATTTTTTTAAAATTTTTTTATTGCTGTTAATCACCATACATTACATTATTAGTTTTTGATATAGTGTTCCATGATTCGTTTGTGTATAACACCCAGTGCTCCACGCAGAACGTGCCCTCTTTAATACCCATCACGAGGCTAACCCATCCCCCCACCCCCCTCCCCTCTAGAACCCTCAGTTTGTTTTTCAGAGTCCATCGTCTCTCATGATTCGTCTCCCCCTCTGATTTACTCCCCTTCATTCTTCCCCTCCTGCTATCTTCTTCTTCTTTTTTTTCTTAACATATATTGCATTATTTGTTTCAGAGGTACAGATCTGTGATTCAACAGTCTTGCACAATTCACAGCGCTCACCATAGCACATACCCTCCCCAATGTCTATCACCCAGCCACCCCATCCCCCCCACCCCCCCAACATTCCAGCAACCCTCAGTTTGTTTCCTGAGATTAAGAATTCCTCATATCAGTGAGGTCATATGATACATGTCTTTCTCTGATTGACTTATTTCACTCAGCATAACACCCTCCAGTTCCATCCATGTCGTTGCAAATGGCAAGATCTCATTCCTTTTGATGGCTGCATAATATTCCATTGTGTATATGTACCTATGACAGGATGTCATTCTTTCTTATGGCTGAGAAATATTCCATTGTGTGTATGTATGTATATATGCATGTGTATGTGTATGCATACATATATACATACACATATACCATATATTCTTTATCTATTCATCAGTCCATCGATGGACATTTGGGCTCTTTCCATTATTTAGCTATTGTAGATAATGCTGCTTTAAACATCAGGGTGCATGTGTCCCTTCCAATTAGTATTTTTGTATTCTTTGGGTAAATACCTACTAGTGCCATTGCTGGATCATAGGGTAGTTCTTTTTGGGAGGTAAGGGGTAGTTCTATTTTTAACTTTTGAGGAACCTCCATACTGTTCTCCAGAGTGGCTGCACCAGTATACATTCCCACCAACGGTGTAAGAGGGTTTCCCTTTCTCCCCATCCTTACCAACATCTGTTGTTTCCTGTGTTGTTAATTTTAGCCATTCTGATAGGTGTGAGGTGGTATCATCATGGCTTTGATTTGTATTTCCCTGATGATGAAGGATGTTGAGCATCTCTTCATGTTTCTGTTACCATCTGTATGTTTTCTTTGGAAAAAAAATGTCTATTCATGTCTTCTGCCCATTTCTTAACTGGATTATTTGCTTTCTGGGTGTTGAATTTGATAAGTTCTTTATACATTTTGGATACTAACCCTTTACATGTCATTTGCAAATATCTTCTTCCACTCTGTAGGTTGCCTTTAGTTTTATTGATTATTTCCTTCACCGTGCAGAAGCTTTTTATCTTGATGAAGTCCCAATAGTTCATTTTTGCTTTTGTTTCCCTTGCCTCAGGAGACATCCATCCATGATAAATAAAAAAACCCTCAACAAAGTAAGGTTGGAAGGAACATACCTCAATACAATAAAGGCCATTTACAAAAAACCCACAGCTAATATCATCCTCAATGAGAACTATTCCTCTATGGTTGGGAATAAGACAGAGATGTCCACTCTCACCACTATTATTTAATATAGTCCTGGAAGTCCTAGCCACAGCAATCAGAGAACAAAAAGAAATAAAAGGCATCCAAATTGTCAAGGAAGAAGTCGAACTTTCACTATTTGCATATGACATGATACTCTGTATAGAAAACTCAAAAGATTCCACCAAAAAATTGCTAGAACTGATACAAGAATTCAGTAAAGTTGCAGGATACAAAATAAAAATACAGAAACCTGTTGCATTTCTATATACCATTAATGAAGTAGCAGAAAGAAAAATCAAGGAATTAATCCCATTTATAATTACACCAAAAACCATAAGATACCTAGGAATAAACCTAACTGAAGAGGTAAAAGAAAAATACTTTAACATACTGACATATTGATCAGCTCTAGCTGGATCACCCTACAGAGGCCCATAGTAGATAAGCTCCACGCAAATCCATAGAGCTTTTAATCAGCCTGTAGTGCTCATCTTTAGACTTGAGCAGACAGTTAAGAATAACACACATTTTTATAGACACTACAAAATGAAACACAGAGTCAAAGCCCAGAACAGATCAAAAAGCAACCCACAGAAACACAGAAGTGAAAGCTTTAAAGGCTATCATTAATATCCTCAGAAAGATAATGGTTCCATGATACAAAAATAGGATGTAAAGGGAATAATCACAGAAAAACAATGAGTTCTTGAAAGTTAAAAGTATATATATAGAAGAAGCCCAGAAATAAACCCTCATATTTATGATCTACTGATTTTTGACAAGGGTACAAAGATGAGTCAATAAAGAAAAGTATTTTCAACAAATGGTGGTGGAACAACTGTATATCCATGTGTAAAATAATGAATTTGGACTATTTCATATCATATGCAGAAATTAGCTCAAAATGGATAAAAGGCCTAAATATAAGAGCAAAATCTACAGAACTCTTAAGAAGGAGACAACCATAAATCTTTGTGACTTTGGATTAGACAATAGTTTCTTAGATGTGACCTCAAAAGCACAACCAACAAAAGAAAAAATAAACTGAACCTCATTAAAATGAAAAAGGTTGTGCTTCAAAGGACAGTATTAATAAAGTGAAAACACAATCTAAGGAGAAAATTTTTGCAAATAGGGTCTAGTATCTACAATAAAGAACTCTCACAACTCAATAATAAAAAGACAAATAACCCAGCTAGATAATGATCAAAAAATCTGAATAGACATTTCTCCAAAGCACATATACAAATAGCCAATATCACATGAAAAGATGTTCAATATCATTATCCATCAGGAAAACGCAAATGAAAACCACAATGAGATCCCAATTCTTACCCACTAAGATGACTACAATAAAAAAGGGAGAAAAGAACAAGTGTTGGTAAGGATGTGGGGAAATTGGAATCTTCATACACAGCTAATGCAAAATGGTGTAGTTGCTGTGGAAAACAGTTTGGCAATTCCTCAAATGGTTAAACAAAGAGTTACCATTTGACCCAGCAATTCCACTACTAGGTATATGCCCTAGATAAACGAAAATTACACAAAAATTTATACATGAATGTTCATAGCAGCATTGTTTATAATAGGCAAAAACCTAAATGTCCATCAACTGATGAGATGTCCATCAACTTGGGAAAACAATGTGACATTTCCTTGGAGTATGACTGCTAATGGGTACAGTTTCTTTCTGGAGTGAAGAAAATGTTCTAAAATCAACTGTAGTGATGATTGCACAACTCTTGAATATAAGAGAAACCATTGAAGTGTACACTTTAAATGGGAATATTTCTTAAGAGAAAAAAATATCACTGAAAGAAAACTCAATAGTAATGTTGGGAGAAAAGTTGAGGAAATATTCCTAAAAATACAGGAAAAACTCAGAGATGGAAACAGAAAACAAAAAAATTCAAATTACCTGACTGGTTCAGAAATTTCAACAACCAAACAATAGTAGTTCTAAAAAGGCAGGCCAGAAAAATATGAGTTGAAAATCAACAATGAAAAAATTTAAGAAAGTGTCCCAGAATTGGACTTATTTTCCAGAATGAAAGAAATGCTCCATAGGGCTTAGCATAAATAGATTCTCACCAAGGTTCATCATTATAAATTTCAAAAGAGCAAGTCAAAGAGAAAATTCTAAAAGCTTTCAGGGAAAAGGGTTGGGAATAGATCACATACAAAAGATCATGAAATCAAAGTGACTCTGAACTTCCCGGGAACAATACTGGAGTCGAGAAGATAACTGAGCAATGCCTTCAACATTCTTACGGGAAAATGAATTCCAACCTAAAATTCTAAAGCCAACAAACTATCAATTAAGTGCAAGGGTAGTATAAAGATATTTTCAGATATGAAAGGTGGAACTTCAAATGTTCCCATAAAAAGAGATATCAAGTTCATACCAAATACTTTATTACAATTGAGTTCATCCACATTTTTAAAAATTTAAAGAAAACTTGAGAAGTGAAGACATGGAGACAGATTAAGTTTGTGAAGTTTTCCCAGGGAAAGAACAAGGAAATTGGGAGTATAGGAGTCAAGGAAGTCTATTTGTTGTTGTTGTTAAAACTAAGTGAGCCAGAGCTTGTGATATGTTGATGGGAATGATTCAGGACAGAGGGAGAAATTGATGCTACTTGAAATGCCCCCTCCACCAGCTCGATGAGGCTTCATTTATAGCAGCATAAATCTTCCTAAAGTGCTGGGTAGATAACCACTAAATCTTTGATGGTTTTCTGAACGCCATCAGAACCAGTGCAATCAAATTATTAGGCTGGATTTGTGTGACTTCACTTAAACCTTGCTGTCATAAGAAGAGTTGCAAAGGACCCTGAAGTGAAACCATCTTGGAGGTAAGTAATACTGCTGATAGTGCTTAAAGGGCTAAGAGGCAATCATTGCAGAGGTATTATCTAGGAGAAAATATTGATTTTCTTAGTGCTCTGGGTTCAAGCTATGAATCTGGTTGTGATTCCTGATACTTTTATCACACATTAGGAGCTCCAAGCAAAGGCTATCATCTTCAACCTAATATTTAAGCTCTGCAAAGTCTCAAATGTTAGCTCTGGAAAGGACTCCAGCAATGATTTTGCTCAACTCCTCAGTGTGAAGATGAAGAATCTAAAAATCTAAGAGATATGGTATTTTCCTAAGGTTAAAAGATGAGAAATTATGTGTAAAATGATTTGGGATCAATAACGTTGGGATCAGATTTTTAAAAATCCAACAAATTTATTGTTTCAAAAGTAAAAATACAAGAGTACACTTATAATGAGCACTGAGTAATGTATATAATTGTTGAATCATTATATTATACACCTGAAACTAATATAACACTGCATGTTAACTATACTAGAATTAAAATTTTTTTAAAAAGTAAAAATAAAAATCAGAGGCAGAGCCAAAAGCAAAACTTGGAACTCCAAGTTCAATTCTCTTAAATTTCCTCATACCCTGCTTTCATCAATGATAACACATCAATGATATACATTTGCTATCTCCTCCCTGAATGCCTGACAATCCTATGTTACTATTTCAATGTACACTACAGAGGTTTGTAGTAACTGAGTTGATAAATGGGGCCAAAGAAAACACAAATGCTTTTGGAATAAGTATAGCCACTTCTTTGCTGAGGTCCTACAGAAAGCCCTAGAATATGTGCAAATAGTTAACAATGCCTGCAGCATAGAAAAGTCTGAGAATAAGGTAAAATAAATGTACTTTCCCATATTTTAGTAAAAATGACAGTCTGATTTCAACTTGAAAATACCAATAACAATGATTCCACATACAGGAAAAAGTGCCTAGAAAAATGTTCAATTCAAATAAATTTATTAAGATCCTAACAAGTATTCAGCCCCATGTGTAAGATGCTCTGTAAGAAAGAGAAGAAATAATTTCTGCTGTCACAGAACATTCACAAAGTTAATGGGATGAGACTGACACACATACTTACAGTATATCAGGAAATGGCCTTAGAAATTACATAATTCTTTCATTTTGCAAGTGGGGAAATTAAGGCTAGGAAAAGCAAATGACTAATTAGGGACCCAGCCCACATGAGAACTGAAGTCAGCTGACTTCCTACTTACTATTCTTACCATAACAGCTATAACCACACACAAGTGAGTAATTTTAATGTTTAAATCCTTTCACAAAGGATTTAAGAGTGCTTCCTAACACACCTATGATAGAGAAGAATAAACATAAATTATTGATGGTATTAAGGCAAGGAATATAGCAGCAGCAAAAAAATGGTGAAGCCAGGACTAAGAACAGTACAGGCATATGCCATAAGGTTTGATATGCAGTTGCTAGTGATGAACAATAAATCTGGCACTCAGTGTCTGTATAACAAAGCAACAAGGGAAAACCAATCAGAACTGTAGTATCATTAAATGAAAACCAACCAGTTACTTGTGAGAGTCCTAACTAATGCTTCATAATAAGAACTAAAAGGAATTTCTCCCATAGATTCTCACAAAAAGGCAAGCATATCATATATATGATATGTAGATATCTGAAATAATCAATAAATATAAATTCTAACAGATTTTTATTTAAAAAACAAAGTAGTCTCCACCTTCAGTGTGGAGCCTGCTTGAGGATTTTCTCTCTCCCTCTCTCTAAAATAAATAGATAAATCTTTAAACAAAATAAAAATAAAAAAGTGGTGTTGCCAATTATAGTTAGAGCAATTCAACAAAGGGATATAATATGGGCTAGAGAGAAACAGGTTTCACAGAAGAAATGGCCTTGGAGGATAGAAAGATTATCACAAGAGAAGATCAGACACAGTTGAAACAGTAAGAGGAATAAGTTTCCCTTTATATCACTGAACGACTTAGGTTAAAACTCTGACATGGATGTGTTCTGTTCCTTTTCCCCAAATAAAATCTGCATCTGTGGGATCCATGGCTGGCTCAGTCAGTAGAGCATGCAACTCTTGATCTTGGGGTCCTGAGTTCCAGCCCCATGTTGGGCATTGAGCCTACTTTAAAAATAGATAAATAAATAAATAATCTACAACTGTCCTTTCTCTGCTAGGGAGATATGAAACAGAATTTCATAAAGCCTGTGAAGAAGTTCTTGAACAGAATGTAATGCTCTACATTCTGAATGTAACTACCATACCACCCTCTGTGATGTTAGGACTCCAGCATACTTATTTCCATAACGTACATGCTACAAACATTGTGATATCACTATGCAAATATTGTTGGGGAGGAAAGAGGGAATCATTTGGACTGCAAAACTCAGTAGTTATGCAAATATGATATCCAGTTTGCATAAGAGTCAGTCAGATTTTCTACCAATGCCTCCAAGAATTTTGGTCAACATACCCAATTCATGCTTTGCAATTTGATTAGAGATTTTCTCCCTTTGAATCTTTTTTTATAAAACAAATGGCTCTAACTATCCCTCTGTTTTCATAAGTGAGATTTTGTTTCTTTTCCCCTCTTATGTTAAAACAGCTATTTTCATTTTTTAAAACTATTTTTTAGAACAGTTTTAGATTTACAGAAGAATTGAGACAGTGATGTAGAGAGTTCCCACAACTCCCAAACCAAGCTTCCTCTGTTAACATCTTACATTAGTATGGTACATTTGTTATAATTAATGAATCACTATTTATTTGTCATTATTAACTAAAGTAATACTTTATTCAGATTTCCTCAGTTTTCATTTTATTGAGATATAATTCACACACCACAAAATTCACCCTTTAAAGTGTACAATTCAGGGGCTTTTAGTATCTCAGAAGTTTGTGCAACCATCATCGACTATCTAATTGTAGAACATTTTTAATATCCCAAACAGAAACCATGTGCCCATTAGCAATCACCCACAATGCTCCATTCTCATTCTCAGATAACCAGTAATCTACTTTCTGTCTCTACAGATTTGCCTATTCTGGACATTTCATATAAACAGAATCACACAATATGTGATCTTTTGTGACTGACTTCTTTCACTTAGCATAATGTTTTCAAGGTTCATCCACGTTATAGCATGTATCAGTACTTCATTCTATTTTATGGCTGAATAACATTCCACTGCATGGATGGGACCACATTTTGTTTATTCACTCATCATTTGACAGACATTTGGATTATTTCCACTTTTTGGCTATTACGAATAATGCTTCTATGAATATTCACAAACAAGTTGTTGTATGAACATATGTTTTAAATTCTGTCAGGTATGTCTAGAAGTGGAACTGCTGGCTCATATCGTAGCCCTATGCTTAACCTTTTCAGGGACTGCTAAAATGTTTTCCCAAGCACACCATTTTAAATTCACACCAGCAGTATATAAGGGTTCCAATTTCTCCATATCCTCCCCACCACTTGTTATTGTCTTTTTTATTATAGTCATCCTAGTGGGTGTGAAGTTATATCTTGTTGTGGCTTTGGCTTAAATTTCCCTAATGACTAATGATGTTGAACACATTTTCATGTGCTACTGACCATTTGTATGTGTTCTTTGGAGAAATGTCTACTCAAATCTTTTGCCCTTTTAAAAACTGGATTGTCAGGGGCGCCTGGGTACCTCAGTTGGTTAGGCATCCAACTCTTGATCTCAGCTCAGGTCTTGATCTCAGGGTTGTGAGTTTAAGCCCCATGTTGGGCTCTATTCTGGGTGTGGAGGCTGCTTAAAAAAACAAACAAAAACACCTGGATTGTCATTTTATTGTTAGTTTTAAGAAAGAGTTCCTTATATATTCTGGATACTAGAACCTTCTCAGCTATATACTTCACTTTTTTCCATTCTGCAGACTCTTTTCACTTTCTTGATGGTATCATTTGAAACATGTTTTTAATTTTGATGAAGTTCAATTTATTTACATTTTTTGTTTGGTTGTTTTTAAATGTAGATTTTCTTAGTTTTTAACCTACTGACCTTTTTCTGTTCTAGGCTCCCATATTGTATGCCACATTACATTTAGTTGTCATGTCTCCTCAAGCTCCTCTTGGCTACAATAGTTTCTCAGGCTTTGTTTTTCATAATCTTGTCAATTTTAATAAGTACTTTCCAGGCATTTTGTAGAATGTGCCTCAACTGGGATATACTTAATGTTTTTCTCATGCTTATACTAGGGTTATGGGTTTGGGGGAGGAAGAGCAGAGAGATAAAGTGCTATTTTAGTCACAGCATGGCAGGGGAACATACTACTAGCATGACTTATCACTGTTAATGATGACCTTGATCAACTGCCTGAGATAGTGTTTGTCAAATTTCTCCACTATAAAGTTACTTTTTCCCACTTTGTATACTGTGCTCTTTGGCAGGAGGTCACTATGCACAGCTCACACTTACAGAGTGAGGAGTTATGCTCCACCTCCTCGATGACAGAGAATCTACATAAACTATTTGTAATTATGCTATAAGGAAATTTTTTCTCTTCTCCCCAATTATTCATTTATTTATATCAATATGGACCCATGCATATTTATTACATATTTGGGGTTATAACCCAATAGAACTTTATTTATATTTTTGCTCAAATTGTTCTACCTTTAGCCACTGGGAACTCTTTCAGTTGACTCCTGTGCTCCTCTAACACATCCCCAACATTGTTTTTTTAAAATACCTATAAACATTTCCATATACAACTATCTTTACCTACATTAAGCTAAACATGAGTTCACATTAATGTCTCCAATTCTAATCCATTACTATATGGATTATTCTAGCCTCATTCCCATGCTTATCCATAAACTCGCACTCCAATAGTGAGAAACCTGGTTTCCACTATCTGCCATCCATTTACTTAATTGTTCAGTTTCAGTATACGTCCATAGCAGTATCAGATTGTTAACCCATACCCTCATGGGATACAACATTATCAACTAGAGTATAGTGCTTATGTAGTTTCCTTTGCCTTCAGTCTTAAAAACTACTCACTGTCACAATTAGGTCAGTACTTTTTCTCCTCATTCACTTCAGTGAGATTGTTTCATATATTTGTAACTGTTACATTCTGTATTCATCTTGGGATCACTCAACCACCTCTATGATTTTTTTAAAATTTCCAAACATTATGGTTCACTCTGAGCTTTTAAGTTCCAAAGATTTTGACAAATGCATAGTGTCATGTAACCACAATTACAGCAACACATGGAATAGTTTCATTGTCCAACAAAAAAATCCAAATCTCCTACACTTCACCTAATTCAAGTTCCCTGCTCCCCACTTCCCTAGGCAACTATTGATCTTTTTACTGTCACTATGGTTTTCACTTTTCCAAAATGTCAAATAATTGGAATCGTATAGCATGTAGCCTTTTCAAATTGCTTCTTTCACTTAGCAATATGCTTTTAAGATTCATCCATGTGACTTGATAGCTCATTTCTTATCATTAAATAATATTCATTATACAGATTCCTTCACCTATTGGAGGACATGGTGATTCCTTCTAGTTTCTGGCCACTATAAATAAAATTGCTATAAATATGTGCATGTCAGTTTTTGTGCGGGCATGTTTTCAAATTAGTTGGGTAAATACCTTGGAGTATGAATGCTAGATTTTTTAATAAGATTATGTTTAGCTTTGTAAGAAACTGCCAAACTATTTTTTTTAAGATTTTATTTATTTATTTGAGAGAGAGAATGAGATAGAGGGAGAGAGCATGAGATGCAGGAGGGTCAGAGGGAGAAGCAGACTCCCCGCTCAGCCCAATGCGGGGCTCCAGGATCATGACCTGAGCCGAGGGCAGTCGCTTAACCAATTGAGCCACCCAGGAGCCCCCCCAAACTGACTTTTAAAGTCTACACTTCTTACTGTTGAGCCTTGGAGTTCTTTGTATATTTGGATATAAGTTCTTTATCAGGTATGTGTTTTGCAAATATTTTTCCCCAGTCTGCAGCTTTTTTGATTCTCTTAACAGTGTCTTTCATAGAGCATGTTTTAATTTTAATATGGTCCAACTTTTCAATTTTTTATCTATGGATTGTGCTTTCTGTGTTGTACCTAAAAAAACTCTGCTAAACCCAAGGTCACCTAGATTTACTCCTGTGTTTTCTTTTAGGTTTATAGTTTTGCCTTTTAGATTGTGGTCTAAAATGGTTCACTTTGAATTAATTTTTGTCAATGATCTAAGGTCTGTGTCTAGGTTTTTTTTTTTTTTGCATATGGATGCCCACTTTTTCTAGCACTATTTTTGAAAAGACTACTCTTTTTCTATTTAACTGTCTTGAGTTGTTTGTCAACTATCACTTGACTATATTTGTATGGGTCTATTTCTGGACTATTCTCTTCCATTGATCCATTTGTCTATGCTTATGCCAGTCGTATACTGTCCTGATTACTGCAGATTGATAGTAAGTCTTGCAGTCAGGTAATGTGAATCTTCCAACCTTGTTCTTCTTCATGTTGGTGTTAACTATTCCAGATCTTCTGTCCTTCCACATAAACCTTAGAATCAGTTTATTGGTATCTACAAAATAGTTTGCTGGGATTTGTATTGGGATTCAATCAAGTTGGGAAGGACTGACATCCTAACAATATTAAGTCTTCTAATCCATGACCATAAAATATCTATTTATTTAGATCTTTTATTTCTTTCATCAGAGTGTTGGGGGGTTTTTTCAATATAAATATCCTGTACATATATTGTTCAATTTATACTTGTCTTTTCTTTTTTTGTAATGCTCTTATAAAACTCTAGTAGCTCTTATAAATGGTAGAGTTTTGTCAATTTCAAATTCCAATTGTTCATTGATGGTACACAGGAAAACAACTGACTTTTATATATTAACTTTGCATCCTGAAATCTTGCTCTACACGCTTATTAGTTCCAGGAGTTTCTTGATCGATTCTTAGTAATTTTCTACATAGACAATCATGTCATGTGAACAAAGAGTTTTATCTCTTCTTTCTCAATCTATATACCTTTTTATTTCCTTTTCTTGTCTTATTGTAGTAGCAGATCATCCAGTACAGTGTTGAATAAGAATGGTGAGAAAGGACATGTCTTCTCATTCCCAATCTTAGGGAGAAAGCACACAGTTTTTCATCATTAACTATGATATTAGCTATAGGTTTTTGGTAAGATGTTCTTTATCTGAATAATATTGCAATATGTATATCCAAATCTCCTACACTTCACCTAATTCAAGTTCCCTCTTCATCTTTTTTAATCCATTCATCTGGTGATGGGCATTTAGGTTATTTCCATATCCTGGCTATAAGTAATGCTGTGATAAGCATGGGAGTGCATATCTCATTGAAATCCTGTTTTCATTTCCTTTGAATATATGTCCAGAAGTGAAATTGCAGGGTCATATGGTAGATCTATTTCTAATTTTTTGAGGAATCTCCCTATTGTTTTCCTTAGTGTTTGGACCAATTTACATTCCCACTAGCAGTGTATATGGGTTCCCTTTTCTCCACATTCTCGCCAACACTTGTTATCTCTTGTCTTTTTGATACTGGCCATTCTGACTGGTGTGATATATTATCTCATTGTAGTTTTGGTTTGCATTTCACTGATGAGTAGTGATGTTGAGCATCTTGTCATGTGTCTGTGTATCTTCTTTGGAAATGGCTATTCAGGTTTCTGCCCACTTTTTAATTGGATTTTTTGTGTGTGTGAGGTTTTTTTTTTTGGTGTTGTTATGTAAGTTCTTCATATATTTTGGATATTAACCCCTTATCAGATTTCATTTGCAAATATCTTCTCCCATTCACTAGGTTGCTTTTTTGGTTGGCAGTTTTTATCTTCCAATATTTTAAATAGGTCATTCCACTCGTTCTCTACTGGCTTGTAGAGTTTCTGCTGAGAAATCTGCTGATAGCCTAATGGGTGTTCCTTTGCAGGTTACAGTCTTTTTTTCCCTGGCTGCCTTTAAAATTCTTTGTCATAGACTTTTAACAGTTTTAATATAATGTATATTAGAGACACTCTTTTTGTGTTGAGATAATAAGGTGTTCTATTAGCTTTGTGGACCTGAATATTCAGCTTCTTCCCCAGGTTTAGGAAGTTCTCAGCTATTATTTCTTTAAATAAACTCTGTTGGGATGTCTGAGTAGCTCAGTTGGCTAAGCAGCTGTCTTGGGCTCAGGTCAGGATCCCAGGGTCCTGGGATGGAGTCCCGCATTGGGCTCCTTGCTCAGCGAGGAGCCTGCTTCTCCCTCTGCCTGCCACTCCCCCTGCTTGTGCTCTTCTCTTGGACCTATGAATAAACAAAATCTTAAAAAAAAAAAAACCTTTCTGCCTCCTTCAACCTCTATTCTCCTTCTGCAATACTCATTAGTCTTCTGTTGGCTTTTCTATGGAGCCTGATAGCTCTCATTGGCTTTCTTCACTTTTTAAAAATCTTACTTCTCTTCTTCCACCTGAATCACTTCTAGATTCCTGTCTTTTAGCTTGCTAATTCTCTCTTTCATCTGATCTGTTCTATTTCCAACTCATGCTAATTCATTCTTCAGGTAATTTTTTTAGTTCTTCCGCTCCAGAATTTGTTCGGTTCTTCTTTAGAATTTCATTCTCTTCGGTAAAGTACTCCTTTCATTCATTAATTTTATTCCTGAAATCACCGCATTGCCTTTCTAATTTATCTTGTAACTTGTTGAATTTCTTCATAATAGCTCTTCTGAATTATTTACCAGTTAGATCACTATATTCCACATTTGGGGGTTCAATGCTGGAAAACTGTCATTTTCTTTTTGTGATACTGTACTACCATGACTTTTCAAGGTGTTGATGAGAAGTGCCTCTGCCGCCACATTTGAAGTAGCAAACACCTTTCCTGCTTAGAAAGGGCTTTATTTTGATTCTAACAGTTCAACAGGTTGGTAATTAGGCACCTTTCTTTTGTTTTCCAGAAGGTGGTGCTATAGCACAAGTTTTTAATTTCTCTTGCTACAGCTGATTGACCACTAAAATTTAGAACACACCATATTTAAAAGCACCTTCACTTTCTACCTCCTGTGCCATGAAGATCCTGCTGTCCTGCTTCTGGACCTGCCACTGCTTTCTCTGCTACCACAAGCTCTGCTGCTGCCAGTTCCACTGCCACTTCCCTTGCTCCACAGCCTCCTCCAGGGTTCAATCCACCCACTTAGATGGTGGATATCTTGGATGTCCTGGAATGCTGTATAGGGGTGATTTTTTAGGCTATAAACATCCAATTAGTTGTAAATAAAAGAGAAAAAAGGAACTATTCACACCATCATGATGCTGATATCACTTCTAACATTTTTCATTCTTATGGTTTTTCTCTGCTTATATTCTCTCTTCCTTCACGTTGTCTACTATTCCATATAGTCCTTAATATATTAATCACAGTTACTTTAAATATCCTGTATGATTCCAAAATTTGTGCCATATGAGTCTGTTTCTGATACTTGCTTTGTCTCTTCAGACTGTGCTTTCTTATTCCTCTTACCATGCCTTGTAATTTTTTGTTGAAAGCCAGACATGATTTATCAGGAATCAGAACTAGGGTAAACAGGCCCTTAGTGTGAAGTTTTGTATTAATCTGGCTAAGAGCATGGCTGTATAATATTTGCTGTAGCAGTAGGTGCCAGAGTCTTTAAATTCCTCTAGTGTCCCTGTTTGTGTCTCCCCCTGTTGTGGTTTCCCTGAGAACTCCACACCTCAGATAGAGTCTATGTGTTGCAGCTCCTTTGGCTATAATCCAGTTATTCTATCAGAGCCCTAATGGTGAGGTAGTAAAATGGGGAAAGCATTTTATAATCTTATAATTAAATCTTAGTCTTTCAGTGGGCCTATGTCCCTATGCTGTGACCTTCACAAGTGTTTCTCAGCTTCTTTCCTCTCTCCTCATGTAAATGAGATATTAAGAGAGGGGTAGAATTGAAGAAATGTCCTTTCCCCAGGTAGGATAAGGCTCTAGTAGTTTTTTTTTCTTGGAGAAGAGACCCTTATTATGAAGGCTATAGATATATTTTATAATGATTCTTCTTCTCTTCCTGCCAGAATCAAGATGAGATCTTTCTTGGCTCTTCACAGTGAGTTCCTGGATATAAAATCCATGAAAGTGTAGGGTTTTTCTCTAAGAAAAATCTTAGTCTTCTCTAAGATTGGGACCCCAGGAGTTTTTCATTCTCAAACTAGTCCACCCTCAGTCTCTAGCAATTCATCAAAATTATCAGTTAAGTGTTCCTACCAAGTTTATGACTCCAGAAGCTTCTATTCCAGGTAAGCAGATCTCAACTGTGACTTTCTGGGTTCACCTGTCTCTTCATATTTTAGGGTAGTAATCTCAGTCTTCTGATAGGAAAACTTATTACTTCTTACTGTCCAAGAAAAATTATTTTTTAAAGATTTTATTTATTTATTTGACAGAGAGATAGAGAGAGAAAAAGAGCACAAGCAGGGAGAGCAGCAGACAGAGGGAGAGGGAGAAGCAGGCTCCCCGCTGAGCAGGGAGCCCGATGCGGGGCTGGATCCCAGGACCCTGGGATCATGACCTGAGCTACCCAGGCGCCCCTAAAAAATTACTGATTTTCATTTTGTTCAGTTGTTTCTTGTGTAAAGATGGAAATGATAATTTCTAAGCTCTTTACATGTCAGAGCTGATACCTGCTGCTTGCACTTTCATCCTTATGGTTTAATCAGTTGCTCTCTTGAGGAATCACTTGAGCAACATACCTGGCAGGTAGATTTAGATATGCCTCAGTGTTGGGATTCAGCTCTTGGCCAAATATTAAGGCTCCCTCATTCCAAATGCTGGTGATGTGGGGTCCAAGTGCTGTCATTAGGAGATGGTTTTATAAGATGAGAAAGTAGTTGAAACTAGTGTAGAACTGGAATGACAAGGTACTCTTGGGACATGGCATGTGATGGGGGAGAGGGGATGATAAAGGTGGATATCTTGGATGTCCTGGAAAAGAATTCTAAAAATTCTTTTTAGAATCAATTTGCACTATTATGACACTCCAACAGAATCTTTGGACTAGGTCGGGGAAAGCAAAATTGTCAAATAGATTTTCAGTGCCCAGGCTCCTTTCTGGGTTTCTCTCTGCCCATGCCTCTCTCCTTGTTTCAGCACTGCCTTTGTATTCCCTTTCCCAATGCTTTTATATTGACTTACTCACTGGGCCCACTTCGAAATGCTAGAGCTTAATTGTTATCAGAAGGGATGATACTAGAATAAGAGAAAATAATAGAGGCAAACCATCAATCATTGCAAGGAACAGTTTGCTCCAAGAGAGAATTTCCTGCCACTGGCATATTTAAACAGAGGAAACAATTGCTTGTCAGGAAAAGAAGTAAATTACTATTATCTTACACCACACAAACATACAAAGGTTAATGACTGGAATAACTGACGCTCATTCTGAAAAAAAAATCTAAGTCTTGATTCCTTTTTTAGTCTTATATATACACACAGCATAAGAGCATATCTTAATTTAATGTCTTTGATAATGCAGCTGAGAATCATTCAAAATCATTTATCATTAAAGGGATCCTTAATTTGTTGGAAAGAAAATGTATTTAATGCTGTCAAGATCTCTAACTTAACACCAAACCTATTATCTCAAAAACATGCAAATGGTCTATCAAATCAACCTCCAGATAGCCTACTGATATCTACATGGCCTTATAGACATTATAGATAAGAAATTTAAGTCAAATGCAAACTGGTGCAGCTGCTGTGACACAGTATGGAGGTTCCTCAAAAATTTAAAAACAGGGGCTCCTGGGTGGCTCAGCCAGTTGAACGTCTGCCTTCGGCTCAGGTCGTGATCTCAGGGTCCTGGGATCAAGCCCCATGTCAGGCTCTCTGCTCAGTGGGGAACCTGCTTCTCCCTTTCACTCTCCCTCTGTTCTCTCTCTCAAATAAATAAATAACAATTATTTTAAAAAATTAAAAACAGAATTACCATATGATCCAGTAATTCTACCTGGTATTTACCCAAAGAATATGAAAATACTAATACAAAAAGATATATGCACCCCTATGTTTACTGCAACATTATTTACAACCCAAGTGTCATCAATAGATGAATGGATAAAGAAGATGTGGTGTGTGTGTGTGTGCACACATAAAATGGAATACTAATCAGCCATAAAAGGAATGAAATCTTGCCATTTGCAACAACGTGGATGGATCCAGAGGGTATAATGCTAAGTGAAATGTCAGTCAGAGAAAGAAAAATACACAGACAAAGACAAGTATGAAAGACACATTTCACTCCTATGTAGAATTTAAGAAACAAAACAAATGAACAAAGGAAAAAAAACAAACCAAAAAACAGACTCTTAACTACAGAGAACAAACTGATGGTTATTGGAAGGGAGGTGGGTGGAGGGATGGGTGAAATAGGTGAAGGGGATTAAGAATGCGTTTATCATGACGAGGTCTAAGTAACGTATAAAATTGTTGAATTGCTATATTGTACACCTGAAACTAATGGAACACTGTATGTTAACTATACTGGAATTAAAGGGGGGATAAAAAGAAAAGGGAAATTATATCTAAGAAAGAAAAAAATAAATTTAAACAAGTGAAGAAATAAATAGGGAAACTGAAAAAAGATAAAGATCAAATTCTAGGCATAGTCACTTGTTAAAAAATGTAGAGGTTCTGATTCACAGGGTGGGACCAACGGAGTATTTTTTTTAAAGATTTTATTTATTTATTTGACAGAGACATAGCGAGAGAAGGAACACAGCGGCGGGAGTAGGAGAGGGAGAAGCAGGCTTCCCGCTGAGCAGGGAGCCCAATGCGGGGCTCGATCCCAGGATCCTGGGATCATGACCTGAGCCAAAGGCAGACGCTTAACGACTGAGTCACCCAGGCGCCCCATAAGGAGTATGATTTTAAAGTAAGCATCCTCAGTGATTTTGATGTAGGTAGTAGAAGTACCACACTTTGAGAAACTATGTTCTAAAATGATCAAAATAAAGAATATGTTTCAAGTATATTTTCATATTATATATAATTTTTATATAATTATTTTTAAACACTTTTAAAATTATAGAACCAACTCAATTTACATACTTAAGTATTTGCGTTATATTTTTTCATAAAATCTTTCCTGATTGTCTCATAGCAACAAGAAAAGCAAGCCAAGGGAGTGGAAAAGCAAAACATCAGAGAGAATAGAAAAGGTCAGTTCCCTGTAAATTAAGAGAACAAATTACATTATTGACAAATAAGATGCTGAGAGAACTGAATCCAAGTCAAAATTAAAAACTATAAATATAAACCAACTTTCTGAAATCAAACTGCAACCAAAGAAATAACAGATTGACTCTTAACTCAACCTACAGGCATGTCTAATCCAAGTTTATATTGTTCAGGGCTGAAGTTAATACCACATAAAATACTGAAAATCCCTCCCTGCACCCTCTATTTCTATATTTTTTAAGATTGTTCTGGTACTACTCAGCTGCTGGATATTTGAAATGTATTTCAAATATCTTTGTTCATGTTTCACTAGAAAAAAATTCCCCAAGAAACAGGAGATTTAAAGGTATCACTGTATTTTCCTATCTGATATTATCTTCTTAAAATTATTATTTTCTTCTGTTAGAATTTAATATACATGTTTCCATAGAATTTTTAACATACACAAAGCACACAACTTTTCAGAAGGGTGACTAACTGTAGGACAGATACTATTGCCACTTAATTTAGAGAGAAATTACTATACCACCCACACTTCTACTTGCCAACACCAATCTAATAAGGAAAGTAAAAGGACTCTACTTTGGAACCAGAACAGGTTTGGGCTTGAATTTCTACTACTCATTACCATGAGCAATTTATTTAACCTCTATGAGACTTGGTAAAACAAGGACAGTTTTGGGTTTGTTTTTTTTTTAAACCCGTGTGTCGAAGGCTGACTTTCAATGAAACAGGGATGGTTTTGAATATTAAGATAAAATATGTGAAATGCCCTAGCAGAAAGCCAAGCACAGCTCCCTTCTTTCCTCCTCTCTACCCACTAATCCTCTTCATTATTTCAGTCCAAAGAAGGTATTTTTTTAACCTTTATGTTGTAAAATAAAACAAACATACAGAAAGCCACACCAAAAAATGTATTGCTTAATGAGTGTGATGAGTTGCTATGAGGTAAACACCCATGTATACACCATCCAGTTTAAGAAACAGAATTTTGCCTACCCCAACAGCTTCCCCAGTCCCCCATCATAATCTTAACCTTCTCCCATCCCCACAAAGTAACCTCTATCTTGACTTTATAGTAATCACCTTATGTTTGTACCCAAGTGTATACTCTTAGAAATTATAGTTTAGAGATGCCCATTTAAAAAAAAAAAACTGTACGTGTCTTCTAAATCCCTTTTAATCACAGGATTCCCTCCTTCATCTGTTTCTTTCTCTTATGGTACATCTGTTGAAGAATCTGGAGGCATTGACCCATACGTAGAATTTTTGACAAGGAAGATCAACATGTTCCTCAGCCCTTTGTATTTCCTACAAATTGGCAGCTGGACTCAGAGGCTTTATCAGACTCATGTTGGATCCTTCATGTTCTTTTATCAGGAGTGCATAATTTCTGCTTGTCTTTTTTTTTTTTTTAAAGATTTTATTTATTTATTTATTAGAGAGCGAGAGAGAGAGAGAGAGAGAGAGAGAAACAGCATGAGAGGGGAGAGGGTCAGAGGGAGAAGCAGGCTCCCCACTGAGCCGGGAGCCTGATGCGGGGCTCGATCCCAGGACTCCGGGATCATGACCTGAGCCGAAGGCAGTCGCTTAACCAACTGAGCCACCCAGGCGCCCCTGCTTGTCTTTTTTGTGATGTTAATAGCTGGTGATGTTCAATGCCTAGATACATTAGTTCAATAGGAGCTGCAAATGGTAATGCTTTAATTTTGTCATTTTTATGCAAAAAGTATTTACTTCTATGTCCCAGCAACCAATAAATAGAAATAAAATTCTAAGAGTAATGTCATTTGTAATAGCATAAAAAAAAAAAAACCACCAAACACCCAGGGATAAACACAACAAAATATGTGAAAGACTTCCACACTAAAAAACCACAAAATGAAATTGAGAGAGGTACAGAAGCATCAAATAAATGGTGGAATACATCACGTTTGTGAACTAGAAGATGCATAAGTGCAAAGATGTAATTTCTCCCAAAACTGATCCAGAGTCAGTGTAATCACAAAATCCCAGCAAGTATTTTTTGTATGCATGGAAATCCATTCTTTTTTATGTATTTCTGTTTTCCTTTCAGTTCATTCTCTTCATTTTCTAACTTCATAAAATAGACACTTAGCTCATTCATTTTAAGGCTTTCATATCTAATATATGTATTTAAAAGATCAATATTCTTCTATACTCCACTCCTGTTTTATGCCTCAATACTGTTATGTAATGTTTTTGTTAACATTCAGCCCTAGGTATTTTTAAATTGCATTAACTACTTAGTCTGTGTGGGTTTTTTAAAGATTTTATTTATTTATTTGAGGTAGGGGAGGAACAGAGGGGAAGGGAAGAGGAGGGGGAAAAAAAAAATCTCAAGCAGACTCTAGCCCAAGTGTGGAGCCCGACTGGGAGCTGGATTCCCACCACCCTGAGATCGTGACTTGAGCCCAAATCAAGAGTCCAATGCTTAACCAACTGAGCCACTCAGGTGCCCCCTTAAGTCTGTGTTAATTTTTCAAAATACATGGAAAATTTTAATTTATTTTTCTGTATTAACTTCTAATTTCATTGTGTTCTAGTCAAGGATCATTTTTATGATATTTATTTTTGAAATTTGTTGATATACTCTGTGACTTGTTTTTTTTATACATCTTTTATAAATGTTCCATGTATATTTGAGGAAAAGGTATGTTCTTAAACTGTTAGATATAAAAATCTATATATTTTTTAAAGATTTTATTTATTTATTTGAGAGACAGAAAGAGCATGAGCAGGGGGCAGAGGAGGTAGAGGGAGAAGCAGGCTCCCCACTGAGTAGGGAGCCCGATGAGGGGCTCGATCCCAGGACCCTGGGATCATGACCTTAGCTGAAGACAGACACTTAACCAAGTGAGCCACCCAGGCCCCCCAAAGCTTTTAAATTTTTAATTCTGCCTTCTTGACTATCAGTGTTAAACTTCTCAACAGTAATACAAGATGTTAGAAGAAAGAAGCAATACTTTTCTTAATTTTGGAGAAAAATTATTTTCAACCTACAATTCTATATTCTACTAAATTGTAAACCAAATGTATGAGTAGAATAACATTTTTGAACAATTTCTCAGAAGATTCATCTCTTAGGCATCCTTTCTTGAAAAACTCCTGGAAATTGTGCTTCTGAATAAGACAGGAAGGTAAAGCAAAAAGGAAAAAGTGGGATCCATGAAACAGTAGCTACTCCCAAGGACAGCAGTTAAAAAAAAAAAAGAAGTCCCAGAATATAATAGGCTTAGGTAGCAAATAGTACAGATTGCAAGAGAACAGAGATTTCTGGAAGGGGGATCTCCAGACAGGGAAGGGATGGGAAAAGGGAGAACCGGTAAGATTTTTCAGATATTGTTAGTAGTTCACATTTCTTGCTCCTCGTCAGATTCTCTTGGTTTTATTCACTTTATCTTCAAGTGCCACCATAGTGATTCTGTGTGGGCTCAAAGAGTTCCCCTCAGCGTGTGTCTGGCTCTTCCCACAACTTCCAGAATCAGATGAAGTATCACACTAGGGGAGGTAGAATCTTGCTTCCCCCCAAACTGCCAAACACACATTTGATAATGCAACAAGAAGGGTAGAGAGGGGGTTTATTCTTCATGAGGCAAATTTTAACCAGTGGGAGACACAAAATATGGGGAAATTAACAGAGAGAATCCCTTTCCCTCTTTCTGGTAGACTATTCTAACAATTTTCAGTATAGCCCATATGGAAATGTGCTGAGTGGGTGAGTAGGTGAACCTGCCAAATGACCAGCTGTTAGTTTTTCATGGCTTGTTGTAAAGCAGTAGCCAGTGAGTTAATGCATCACCTTGTATTTGCTTCCCATTCTTCCTGCCTTGCTTCCCCCACCCTCATTCTTGCTGCCCTAAGATTGCACCTCCCAATATAATTAGCATTTAATGTTTGCTTCAAGCTCTGTTGTCTAAGGAACATGGAGCAAGTCACAAATGTATAACAGATTCTGATGAAAATAGTAAATTTTTAATTTGTTTGTAAAAATTATTCAAGGAAAAACATCAGAATATTATTAACTCCCGGGGGGGGGGTTGTAAGGTAAGCCCTGTGATCACAGTACAATATATGATCTAGCTCTGCAGAAAATATTTACACAATTTTATTTTTTTAATATTTTATTTATTTACACAATTTTAATAATGTAAACACTAATCACTGATACAAGTACAAATTATGGAATAATTAAATTTGGTGGATGGAGAGGAGAGGAGTGTGACAGCTAAAATTATCTCCACCAGGTAATGAGAAAGAAGGATCACACAATCAGAATCCTATTCTCAGCTCTGAAGTAATTCAATGTGTGATCTTGCACAAGTTGTCTAATTTACCTTTGTCTCAGTCTCTTTACTTGACAAATGCAAATAATGCCTGTCATGCCTTTTGCAGCAGGGTTGCTGTAAAGGTAAAATGAAACGTGTGTGGAAGTATACTGAAAAACAGAAACAGGGATGAGAACCACAGTAAGTTCAAAACAGCATTTTGGGATCACAGGTAGAGAAGTGGGATATGAGTCCAAATCCCCTACCTACCACTTCTCTGAAAGCTAAACTGAATGGGGCAAAGCTAAGAATTTCAATAATGTTATGATCCTTTGGCATTAAAAAAAAATTCTCTTTTCCCTAGGAAGGAGGAAGATATGACCATGCCTGGCTCCTATGGGTAATTTTGATTAAAATAACCTCCTAGTTTGTTTTCCTGCCTCTAATCATTCTTTCCAACAATATCCCTATCTCTCTTACCATTCCTAACCTAATTCTTTATCTTGTTATCCACAGATCAGGGACCTATAAAGGCTCCACACCCCTCAAGGTTCTACTTTCTCTCCATAAACTTGTATCAATTTCTCTGGTCCACTCAGATTTTGTCTTTTCTTGCCCTCTTCCAATAGTCAACTTATTTTTTTTCTTGGAAGTTTAACCAACAGTTAACTTTTTTTTTAAGATTTATTTATTTGAGAGAGAGAGAGAGTGCATTTGCAAGCAGGGGGAGGGGCAGAGGGAGAGAGAGAATCCCCAAGCAGACTTCCCATTGAGTGGAGAGCTTATCGTGGGCTCAATTCCAGGACTCCAAGATCATGACCTGAGCCAAAATCAAGAGTCAGGCACTCGGGGTGCCTGGGTGGCTCAGATGGTTAAGCATCTGCCTTCGGCTCAGGTCATGATCCCAGGGTCCTGGGATCAAGTCCCACATTGGGCTCCCTGCTAGGCAGGAAGCCTGCTTCTCCCTCTGCCTCTGCCTCTCCCTCTCTCTCTTTCATGAATAAATAAAATATTAAAAAAAAAAGAGTCGGGCACTCAACGGAGTCACCTAGGTGTGCCCTAACAGTTAATTTTTAATATTAGATTACATTCTACCTTGTCTTTACAAATCTTAACTCCCTCAGACACCACATGAATTTGAGAACATCAAACATGTCTTTTATTCTCCCTAAGAGCTAAGCACAGTTCTAGCCAGGTGGTATTATAAAAAAAAGAAGAAGAAGAAGAAGAAATGAATGGAACAGAAGTTGCTTACTTAACCACTTATTCTTCTAGTTTTTCTTCTATAAAATGTGGACAATACCTTACCAAGATATTAAGGGACTTTTAAAAATCATACATCTCGAGAGAGAGTCTAGTGAAATGTCTAGCACGTAGTAAGCATTCCATAAATGTTTGTTGAATCTAGGTACCAAAATGTGGATAATATTCATCTCATATGATTGGTGTGAAGATTAAATAAGGATGTGTCAACATGCTTTAAAACCAAAACACTCGTCAAAGGCAAAGAATTACCATCATTAAAAAGCACAACATAAACAGAATGGAAGAGGAACCCAGCAGGGAACCAACTCAAAAGCAGTAGCCCCATAGGAAATATATGATGTATTTAATAAGATTTTTGGCCTCTGAAAAGCTTTTTTCTTGGAGAAATGAATACCTGAGAGTTTTTGCCTGAAGAGGTGAGATCTTAAAACCTCAGGTACAGGCAAGCCTTGAAGCAGATGCTGTTGTACAGTATGCTTCTAAAGACATTCTTTACAACTGATCCATTTAAGAAATATTCCCTCTGGTCCAGAGAAGATCTTTGGCAAGCCACCTCCAAGTGGGGTGATGTAAGTCTGAGTATTCCATTTCAGAGCCCTAGGATCCACTTAATGTTGAAGAGTAGCTCAAGAACTAAAAGTATTCCATAAAATAAAGGAGGTAGACCATAGGAGTCTATGACATTTCAGTTCTGAAATTTGGGGATTTGTCTGTACTAAGAAAACTTATTGGGGCAGGAGAATTTGAGGAAGAGACCACCACTACCCAAAAGTAGAAGACCAGCAGTAGTTCTGGAGCAGAAGTTATCAGTCCCTGTGCCTCTGTCAGAGATACAGAACAATGTAGCAATTCATCTCTCAGCACAGTGCCCTCTGCTTATATTCCAATAAAAAATATTCTCTACTGAAAGCCGCCAAGGAAACCTAAATATCCCCTTGCCACAGTCCTATGAGATCATCTTAAATTCCTGTTCATCCAGAAAGTTAAATTTTTTTTGCTAGCCATACTCTGTAGTCTAATAATCTAAACTGCTTTTATTGAGAGGACACTTAAATAGTCAGACAAGTAGGTCCATTGTCATATACTAAGCACTGGCCTGCAAGTCAGAAGACTTGGATTCTTGTCCAGACTTTTCTAATAACTTGCTATAATCCTTTTGACAAGGCACTTACCTTTAGCTGTTCTCCTTCTTGGTCTCTATTTTCTCTATCTTTAAAATGAGAAAGTTCGATGAGAGGATCCCAAAGATATTTTCAAGTCTACAAACCTATGAAATTGTTCCAGACTATAGCCATCACTGTCAAGGAATCTACACTAAATGAAGGGAGTAACTTAAGGATCTACAAACCTGCGAAGATTCTTGCAGAGAATTATAATCCTTTACAGCCTACGAACTGGTAAGATTGGATTGTGTTGTGCAGGTCCAGCCCCCACTTGGAGCTCTCCAAGGTACTAATTTCATCTCTGCCTGGTTATTTGTCCTACTCTGGACTTAAGCATGTTGTTTCCAAATCTATCAACCACACAGGCAGAGGTGTAACACAACTATATGTATTGCCCAGTGGATATATGAATGAACAAAAGAGAAGAATGTCCTAACAGAGAACATCAGAGGACTGAAAAATAAAATGAGTTCCAAACCACAGTTTTCATTCAACATATACTAGCCACTTTACAGGAAGTACTATATCATTTTCTATACAACCTCCAAGTCATCTATAGCACCCCGGTACCATACTAGAACCCAGGTCTCTCAACCTTCAGTCTAATGTTCTTTCCATAACTCCTCTCTACTTCTCTTTTGAGCCCGTGTTAAATTCCCAAAGTTATACTAAACCAGGAAGAATTCAGACTGTCTTATAATCCTCCTAGCACAATGGCCTGATATACCCTAAGTGTTCACAGATATTTGCTGAATGAATGATAAAGATGGGAACCATAAGCATTTCTAAACAGCAAGTGCCTCCAGTTTCACCATGTCTCACCTACATATTCATGAAACCCTGACAATCCCATCTTATACAGAACTCAAAAGACTGACACATAAAGCTTCCAGGGCTTAGGTCTGCATGTGATTGCAAAATTAATAAACCAGCTGATATAGTGACTAAAAGTAGACACTACTGTGTTGATTGCTGCAATTCCAGTATAGTGATTATAAACAGAGGTTTGAAATTGGACAAATTTGGATTTGAACCCTAGCTATCACTTACTAGCTGCATGACTTGGGCATATTACTTACCTTTCTTGAGTCATACTTATTTGTAAAATGGGGAAATACAGTATATACCCTCATAAGTCTGCTGAGAGGATTAAATTAAATACTGCATTAAAGCACCTACTAAGTAAGCATTCCTTAGACTGCCTTACTGTGTAACTGGCAAAATGCCTGGTACACAATTAGTGCTCAATAAATGTTAGCTATTGCCTCATCTTTATAATAAATTACCGGACTCTGTAACTAAAATGGAGACTTTATATGTTAAAACAGTCTCAAAAGAATTTAGAAAATTTTGTAGTTAAAAAAAATAATGAAATCTCACACCATCTCTTTGGGAAAATAAAACATAGGAAACATTGATTGCCTCATTTTAAAAAGGCACAGACATGCTAAAGTTTTCACTTGGGGTCACATAAAATGCTCAGTCCACTAAAGACAAGTAATGGGCATTTTGCCTTAAGTTAGAAGCAAAAGGCTGGGATACACAAAGTGTATAACTTGTAGAGGGTCTCACAATCAGGTACCAAAAAAAGCTAAAGTACTTTCATACTAGTTATTTGCTCATTTATTAAACCACCTTAAATCTGAACAGCTTAGAGCAAAAAGTATGTTAATAGCTCTCTTCAGGGAAGCTGGTTAAGCAGCAGCCTTCTGCTCTGGTCATGATCTCAGGGTCCTGGGATGAACCCTGCATCAGGCTCCTTGCTCAGCAGGGAGTCTGCTTCTCCCTCTCCCTCTGACCCTCACCCCTGCTCGTGCTCTCTCTCTCTCTCCCTCTGCTCTCTCTTTCAAATAAATAAAATCTTTTAAAAAAATAGCTCTCTTCAAATTAGAAAATTCACATGCTGCCTCCTTAATATCTATCACAACCAAGTGAGAAAGGCATCAGAACTTTACCTCCTATTTTACAAATGAAAGCAATCTTCATCTTAAGAAATCTTGAGATGATTCTAATGCACACTAAAGTTTGAGAACCACTGTCCCAGTCCCCACTCCCCTATCTTCTTTTGCCTCTCTATTCAACTTGGGTTCCATGACCTAGTATTTCAAGAACCTAAATTTCCTTTCCCTTTCATCCTCTCCACTTGATAAAACCTCAAAAACCCCTGATAAGCCCAATTATCCACCTTCTCCAAGTGTATCCCCAAGTTGCTGAGAAATGAAAAAAATAGGGCATACTAGCACCTCAATAAGGCTTTTCAACTGTCAATAAATCATGTGTTTGGTCAAAAGGCAATGGTAATTTTAAATCCTATTCATTCCCTTCAAATAGCACCCCTTCCTTCCTCCTTCCTCATTCTCAGTAGATGACCTAGCCTCCTACTTAACAGAGAAAATAGAATCCACCAGATGGATACATCCTCAACTTCCCACCATCCAATCTACACAACTTTCTGTATCTTCATCCATATTCTCCTCCATCCCTTCTGTTAAAATAATAAATCAAGTGGCCCTCCTCTTATCTAAGACCAAAACCACCTGTGAGCTAGACCTCATTCCCTCTTGCTCTTAAAATTCACATTATCAAGTCTTCTTCTCTCTCCATATTATTTACCTTTTCCTTAAGTTACTTATGACACATAATCAGTACCTTAGCATATACAATGGAATGCCATACAGTCATGAAAAAAAGAATAAGGTAGTTCTTTCTGTCCTCATATGGAACACAATATGCTTTCCCGAAATTCAAACCCATATACCCAACTGCCCATAATCATCCTTTTGTTGGATGTCTCATAGGTACTTTAGACATGTTAATGTCTAAAATAACTCTCCTCATCTCCCCCTAAAATCTGTTCCTTTAGGCTAATATTCCTTATCTCAGTAAACATCACCCACATCCACCCAAGTGCCCACGCAGAAATCTAGTTGATATGCTTTGCTACAACCCTCTCCTTCATCTCCTATCTAATCAATCATCATGTTCTGGTAATCTTACCTATTAAATATTTCTTATGTTATTCCAGCTCTCTCCATCTCCACTGCCACTATCTTTGTCCAAATCAACATCATCTCTCACCTGGGCTTCTGCAACAGCCTTTTAATGGTTTCCCAGCATCCACATTTCCTCTCCTCCAATTCTGAGTCCACTAGATTGCAGCCAGAGCAGTCATTTCAAAAGGAACATCTAATCGTGGCTCTCATCTATCAAAACTGTTATAGTTTCCCATTTCTATGAGAATAAAGTGCAAAATACTTAGCAAAGCCTATAAGCCTCTGAATGATCTAAACTTTGTTTACTCTCACCTCATTTTACACCACTCTCCCCTCTCTACATTCCAGTCACATGGAAATATATTTCTCCAAACTATGCTCTTTCCCTTTCAGAAGCTTCACGAATGTTCTTTCTCCTGGAGTGTGGTTCTCCTCATTTGCCTGGCAAACTCCTATTCATCCTTCAGGTCTCAGCTGAAATGTAATATACTCAGTGAAACTTTTTCCAAACCTTCAGGTTTGGTCAAGCCAATTTTAACCCTCCCCCTAACTTACCAGACATTCATTCATTTATTCATTCAACAAATATTTATTGAGCACCTAAACTATACCAGTTGTTGTGCTAGGTGCAGAGAATATAATTGACAATACTAACAGTCTCTTTCCTGATTAAATATACATCCTAGTGGAAAATATAATCATTACACAAATAATTATTTAATTTCTGTTGTGATAAATACCACTATTAAGGATAAGTACAGGGTGCTTTGAGAATGAATGAATGTCTGGTAAATGGGGAAAGGAAGGAATTCAAATCCAGGTCCTCTGACTCCAAAGTCTAAGCTTCTTTTCCCACTACACTATGCTATAAATTCAAGCTTCATTTTATTTCTACCCATAACTGATTTTAACTTTTTTCTTCATAACTCCAGCAGATTCAAATTCTGCATAGTTCTCTATTACACTTCTGGGAGGCAGTCCTGAGCTCCCTGCCAGTCAATATGGCAGTTCTCCAACTCCACAAGGCCCACAAATCAGCTGACTATGAATACTGTTCTGGGAGTGAGGTAGGTAGGGACTGTGGGGGGGGGAGGCTAATGACATATAAAAAATAGTTTAAATACAGTGCAGGGCTATATTCAGAGGACTATGAGAACACAAAAGATGGGAAGATTAATTTTGTCTGGGGCAATAATGTAAGTCAAAGTACTCTGTAAAATGTAAAAGTTTACTCAAATGATTGTTATTAGTGGTGGCAGCAGTGGCAGTGGTCTCGCTAAGCAAGTGAATCCTCCAAGGACAAAAAACAAAACAAAATAAAACACAAACCATCTAGAGGGGCCTGGGTGGCTCAGTTGGTTAAGTGGCTGCCTTCGGCTCAGGTCATGATCCCGGGGTCCTGGGATGGAGCCCCAGTCGGCATCCTTGCTCTGCGGGAAGCCTGCTTCTCCCTCTGCCTCTGCCTGCCTGCCGCTCCCCCTGCTTGTGCTCTCTCTATGTCAAATAAATAAATAGAATCTTAAAAAAAAATAAAAACAAAAACAAAAACCATCTATTCAAATAGAAAAACAGTATGGCCATTTGCTTATTTAACCCAGAAAAGAAAACGTGAAATATATTTCTCTTCATTAACTCTTAGTATCCCATTTTAACTCATTTTACAAACAAAATTCTTATTTGCAGCAAATGACAAATTTATGTACTTTAGGGCACCTGGGTGGCTCAGTCAGTTAAGCCTCTGCCTTTGGCTCAGGTCATAATCCTGGGGTCCTAGGATCAAGCCCCATGTTGGGCTCCCCACTAGCAGGGAGCCTTCTTCTCCCTCTCCCTCTGCCCTTCCCCCCACTCATGTTTGCTCTCTCATGTGCACTATCTCTCAAATAAAATCTTTTTAAAAAAATTTAAGTACTTTACTTTTTATCTACTTTCTTTTATTGCATCAAAAAGATCTTAAGTTCTGATACTTCTTTTTTTTTAAAAGATTTTATTTATTTATTTGAGAGAGAGAGAATGAGAGATAGCACGAGAGAGAAGAGGGTCAGAGGGAGAAGCAGACTCCTTGCCGAGCAGGGAGCCCCATGCAGGACTCGATCCCGGGATTCCAGGATCATGACCTGAGCTGAAGGCAGTCGCTGAACCAACTGAGCCACCCAGGCGCCCAGTCTTGATACTTCTAATATATTATAATCACATCTCAATCATTAAGGAGTCGTTGAAGTTAAAACACACACACACTAAAATACTAAGTGCAGGGGCCGCTGGGTGGCTCCATCAGTTAAGCCTCGGACTCTTGGTTTCCACTGAGGTCAGGATCTCAGGGTGTGGGATGGAGTCCCCAGTCAGGCTCTGCACTCAACCTCGAATCTGCTGGAGATTCTCTCTCTTCCTCACTCTTTGTCCCTCCCCCTGCTCTCTCTCTCTCTAAAATAAATAAATAAATCTTAAAAAAATAAATAAATATTAAATGCAGTAAACTCCTTTTAAGTTCATTTTTAGCACAGATTTGGTCACACCACAGGTACAGCCCCCTGGTGGTGGTATAGTGGAATGAATGGATTGAAATTTAGGGGACTAAGACTCAAGATCCTAACCACTTGGAAAGCCTAGGCTGGGAACCTCTGGACCATGTAATCTTTAAGGCATACAGATTTTTAACTTTTAATAATTCCAGTTCTGCCACTTAGCTGAATGACCTGGAGTACATTTCTTAACTTCTGTAATCTTCAATCTCTTCATTCATAAAATAGAAATAACAATACCATCTCATAGAATAATTTTAAGAATTAAATATGTGAAGAGATTAGCACAGGGGCGCCTGGGTGGCTCAGTCATTAAGCATCTGCCTTCAGCTCAGGTCATGATCTCAGGGTCCTGGGATCGAGCCCTGCATCGGGCTCTCTGCTCAGCAGGGAGTCTGCTTCTCCTTCTCCCACTCCCCCTGCTTGTGTTCCCTCTCTTGCTATGTCTCTGTCAAATAAATAAATAAAATCTTTAAAAAAAAAAAGAGATTAGCACAGTACATAGCACACAGCTAGTACTCAATAGTTATTATTACTCTTTCAGCTCTAAAGTCCTATGAATTCTATAAACCAAATGCCATACAGCACAATAAAATATAGAAAACCTATCTTATAGGTATTTTCCTTATTCCCCACTGGCAGGAATATGCTGTAGTTCACAACAAAAAATCATGACCAGGTAGACTTACAGTTAAAAGGGATACCAATGGCTTGTCTAGAGACCTCAGTGCCTCCATACCCACCCTTCCATAAAACTAGATGATCATGACCCAAGATAAAAAGCCTCCTCCTATTTTGAGGGGTTCTATTATTTAAATAAATGTCTTCATAAGATTCCAAATATCTCATACCTATTCCCTTAGTTCCTTCCTATGAAAAGGATGGAAAACGGTTGCTTAGAATTATTCTGAGCACAGAGCCAAATAATTTTAGAGAATTACTAAGTCATCACGTTTCTGGAAACCTTTATTTTTCCACAAGGATCTTATTTCAAATATTTGAATATCCTAATTACTCATGTAATGGGAAAGACAAAATGAAATACAATATTCCACAGCATACAAACAAGTGTGACTTACAAAATTCCCATTCTTTTTTGCCTTGGCTCATACTGTTCATGTTCATGCCTTACCTCTCCTCATCTGAATCCTACCTATCCTTTAAAGTCCAAATTACACTTTTCTTCTGAACCTCTGGTTTCATTACACCATTTGACTGAATGAAATGAATGAAATAATGAAAAAGAGCTATCAGCATCAGCATCCTAACAGAAGAAACTAAAATTCAGAGGCTGAGATTTGGCCAAGTTTATAAGCTGGTCAATGCCAATACTATGATTTTATAAATCCACTGAAACATTAGTGGTTAGATTTAACTATAGGGAAACAAAGTAACAATTTAGTAGCACCAAGAACATCTACACCACCAATCTGAATTATTCTTTTTTTTTTAATTTTTATTTATTTGACAGAGAGACACAGCGAGAGAGAGAACACAGGCAGAGGGAGAGGGAGATGCAGAAGGAAAAGCAGGTTTCCCGCTGAGCGGAGAGCCCGATGCGGGGTTCGATCCCTGGACCCCGGGATCATGACCTGAGCCGAAAGCAGACGCTTAATGACTAAGCCACCCAGGCACCCCTGAATTATTCTGATGAAAAAAAATCCAGTTTATTTCAAACAGGTATCAAGATAGATGTAAATCTATCTCTTAATGAGCCCAGTGTACTCATTTAAAAAAAAAATACTCAGAAAAGCTTATTTAAATTGACTTTTTCAGTTAGGACTTTTAAAATTGTAAACTAGGCAAAAATATAATTTACTAATTCACATATTTGAAAAGTCCAGGTTTTGAGTTCAACAGATTTTAGGAGTTCAAAGGACATGGTTGCTCTTCATCTGTTCTGGCTTCACTCCCAGGCAGAACTTCTGAGGATTCCGGTCTTACATCCTTCCAGCTTAAAAAGAAAATACTTATCTTCTCTAAAAAACTGATCTAAAACCAGAGTCATAGATCCAAACTGAGGTTGGTGCCCATTCCTAAGTCAATCTCCATGATCAGAAGAATGTAATACTTTAGTTAGCAAAACATGAATCACATATCTATCCTTCGAGCCAGGGGTAAAGTGGGCTCTGTCCAAAGCCCAAAGCCTGAGTTCTGGAGAGGAGATGGCTCCCCAGAAAAAAAAAAGAAAGGGAAATAGACACTGGAAGGCAAGAATAACAAAAGTCCACTACAATTAAATAACTAATTAGAGTCATATCTGGAACCAGAACTTGCACTATGACTCCTAATTCAGTGTTCTTTCTATTATACTATGCTATCATACTATACTATACTATACTATTCTTCCAGGAGGAAGAAACTATAAAAGAGGATCTCAATCAGCTCTAAGCCTTGAATTATCTAAAGCTTAAAATGTTTTGTTTTGCTTTGCTTCTTAAAAGCTATTTTCATGAAAAGACAGCATCACAAAACTCTCCAGGAAATAGTTCTGCTCCATATGGAGAGTTTCAGAATCACTTTTCAAGATAATCTTGGCCTTATGATCTACTTTCCATCTATACCTGGCAGGATCAGCCATGTAAAATACTGGGTGACCTATAAGGTCGAATATTTAGGGGGATCAAAAAGCTCCCCATCCAGACCTTTACCTCACTACTATTAGTATTCTTTTTAAATTCTACCACCACATTCAATAGGATTTGGAAGGTCTATCGAGCTACCAGTTTTCCGAGAAAAATACAGACATCCTAGGAAGAAAAACATCTTTAATTTATCCACTTAACCAACATTAAAGGTGAAGCAAAAAGCTAGGAGGCATTTGGGGTTTAAGAATGAGGAAGAAGGGGTACCTGGGTGGCTCAGTTGGTTGAACGTCTGCCTTTGGCTTGGGTCATGATCCCAGGGTCCTGAGATGGAGCCCCGTGTCAGGCTCCCTGCTGGTGGGGAGCCTGCTTCTTCCTTTACCTCTGCCCCTCCCCCCTGCTTGTACGCTCTCTCTCTCTCAAATAAATAAATAAAATCTTTAAAAAAAAAAAAAAAGAACGAGCAAGAAAAACCCTTACTTTTGAGGAGTTTGCAGTTTGGGAAGAAGACATCTAATATAATTATAACACATTGTAAATGAGCTATGATAAATCTCTTATAAAATGATTTCAGCCACAGCACAGCAATCACTTCAGAAGAGAATTAAATGAGCGTCAGCAGACAAGAAGGCCCAGAGACGGTGTGGGGTACATCACAAAGGATAATGATGTCACCAAGAAGGAAGATAGGAAGAGACTAAAGATAAACTTTGCCTTCCAAAGGTTGGCACAATAACCTGGAAAATGGAGAAGAGGGAGAAGAGGAAAACAGAAATTCAAGTAACAATTAATTAGCAGATGTTCTGTGTAAGGATTCCTAGTAGATAATATGGAAGATATAAAAATGACAAGAGGAGATCCTCATCTTCAAGAAGCCTACAATGTACATGGGGAAATAAGAAACAGGCAGAAATCACATAATAAAAGACTGTTTAAAGTGCAATAAAGTTGAAACAGATAACCTGCTACAGAGTCTCCGATAAGAAAGAGATAAAGAAATAGAAGAATATTAGAGAGGAATCTAGGAAAGTGTCATGAAGGAGGTGTGAGTATGTAGGGGGTGAAGAATAGGTAAAGATGCTGGGGGAGACAGATGCTGAAAGTTAATCCCAGAAGAAAGGTCATATGAGATTTCTGGCCCTCTTTTGCCTAATCCACCTTTCACATCTTTAAACAATCTAGTAGGGATGGACCATCATAATTCAGTGCCCAGTTACTCTGGTGGCCACAAAATAAGCTCCTCAGGCAATCAACAGGGAAAAAAAAAAAGCACATAGCTGACAACACATGATAGAATAGTCTTGAATAGTCTTAAGGGGCGCCTGGGTGGCTCAGTCAGTTGATCACCTGACTCTTGATTAGGCTCAGGTCATGATCTCAGGGTCTTGACAATGAGCCCACATGTCGGGCTCTGTGCTCAGCAGGGAGTCTGCTTGGGATTCTCTCTCACCATCTCCTTTTGCCCCTCCCCACTTCCCCCTTTAAAAAAAGTCTGAATGAGCCTTATTTTTCTGACCTATAAAATATGGATAAATAACCCCTACCCAAATAAAGTTGTTGGAAGACAAAGTAAAATAACATATTAAAGTGCCTAGAACATGTCTGGTATATAATAGACCTTTCAGTAAATACTAATTTTTCATCCCTTCTATTTTAGTTTCCTAAGGCTGCCATAACAAATGACCATAAATGTAGTCGCTTACTCTAAAATTTATTCTCTCACAGTTTTGGAGGCTAAAAGTCTGAAATCAAGGTGTTGACAGGGCTATGTTCCCTCTGAAGGTTACAGGGAACCATGGGTTCCAGCTTCTACTGGTTATCAGCAATCCTGCTCCCCAGCTACGTGGCTCCATCTGCCTCCATCTTCCCATGGCCTTCTCCCCTATATTTCTCTCTGTGTCCCCTCTTCTCCTTATAAGTACCACCAGTCTTTGGATTTAGAGCCCACCCTAAATCTATGATTTCATCTCAAGATCCTTAACTAATTACATCTGCAAAGACTCTATTTCCAAAAAAGTTCACATTTTAAGGTGCCGGGTGGACGTGAATTTTGGGGGGGACACTAGTCAACCCACCCAACCTTCCTTCTTCAAATTCATTTGAGTTTGAAACATTCACAACATCTTTTGTGAGTGTCCAGGTCACAGGAAGACATTACCTTTTCGCTGCTCCTATAATATTTCCATGTAATTGAATAATAATAACAAATATAAGGTATTTCCTTAAGAGGAAAACTGGGATTTTAAGAAAGCCTGAAGCAAACCAGCATTTTCAGCAGACCCAAAAACCTAGGCAACTGTGAGACCTTGAGCAAATTACATCAACTCTTTAAGATTCAATTTCTTCATCTTTGAATGGGAATATCAAAAAATAGGGGGAGAATTAAGATAATAAATGTGAAGGCATTTTGGAATTCTAAAATAATATACAAATACTTGTTATTATTTACAAAACTTTCAATGTTTATTTAACAAAATATACTGATAATTGCTAGGCATCATCTTAAATACCATGCTCCATGACTTCAAAGAGCTCATAGTCCAGTACTAATACAAATAAAGATTACAAAATAATTTACTACTGAATTACTTGGAAATGACCATATATGTTTGACAAAGCCGAGAAGACAGTGACCAATGCTACCTTGAAGGAGGAAGAAACTGAGCTAAGTCTTACAGGTCAGGTAGGTTTTAGCTAAAGAAGAAAGGAATGAATGCTAGGGAAGAAGACATTAAGGCCAGATATAACAAATTTCAAAGCTAGACAGTATGCCTAGACTTGAAGCAGAGCACCAGCTTCCACAGGTACCTGAATGAAGAGAGCCATGATGAAAGCAGGGTTTTAGGAAAAAAAGCCTGGCAGCATTTAGAGTCTAGATTGGCAGGAGAGAGACTAAAGGCAAGGATACTAACTAAAAGGCTGTGGCCCTAATCCAGAACATGTTCATCTTCACTGGTTGCTAAAATCGTGACTGGCAGCAAGATCTATAATTTCTGGAAAGCTACTTAGTTCTCAGGCAGTAATTCCAAGTCTTTCCCAGGGATTTTTCCTCTGCTGACCTCATTGAACCAATCACTGGACTGTATAGAAGCTTCGATTTCACATATCGTCTCAGGGCAGAAAAGAAGCATGAAGGACACACAGGTAATCCAATCCAATGTAAAATCCTCTCTAAAGCAACATGGATGGGAGTAACATCCATTGGGAGTTACAGCCTCTGCTTAAACACTTCAGCCTAAGAAATGTCCATTACATCAAAGCCACTATCTCTGCAAATGACCGAGGTCAAGTACGTCATCAGCTCCTTGAAGGAATACTCGTTCCTCCGGAGTCCTGGGCCACTGGGAAGGTTAGAGTTTGCCACTGCTAGAGTAGAAGGAGGAATAACACGATCCTGCAGCTTTTGACTGAGATTCAAACCATACCCAGTAGTGGCTGCCTGCAGGGAGGCATGTCTGAGTCAGTCTGTCAGGCAATGAAATCCTCACTCCATCTGCTCTGAGGGAGTCGTCTGCCAAGTTTGATGCCTGAACACATGAGCTCCCACTCCCACACCCACCACTTTCTCCTCTGGAAGCAGAAACAAAATCTGTTTCAAAGCTTCATCTTTTCTCTTCTTCCCAAAGCCCAGCTCTAAGAAATTACCTTTTCAGTTATAGGTTATGGAAGAGAATAGAGAAGCACATAGTCCCCTAATGACTCCAAATGGGCAAGATGGCTATAATAAAAAATACATTAAACATTTCTTGGCTACCTGGCATTTCCATTGTTAACACATTAGTTCCTTGCGGGGTCTTAATTATTTTCCTGTATTCTTCTTTCTTTCTCCTCTTTTTATGTTTTTTTATTATTATGTTATGTTAATCACCATACATTACATCATTAGTTTTTTTTGATGTAGTGTTCCATGATTCATTATTTGCATATAACACCCAATGCTCCATGCAGAACATGCCCTCTTTAATACCCATCACCAGGCTAACCCATCCTCCCACCCCCTCCCCTCTAGAACCCTCAGTTTGTTTTTCAGAGTCCATCGTCTCTCATGGTTCATCTCCCCCTCCGATTCCCCCCCTTCCTTCTTCCCCTCCCGCCATCTTCTTCTTCTTCTTTTTTAACATATAATGTATTATTTGTTTCAGAGGTACAGATCTGTGATTCAACAGTCCTGCACAATTCACAGTGCTCACCATAGCACATACCCTCCCCAATGTCTATCACCCAGCCACCCCATCCCTCCCACCACTCCAGCAACCCTCAGTTTGTTTCTTGAGATTAAGAATTCCTCATATCAGTGAGGTCATATGATACATGTCTTTCTCTGATTGACTTATTTTCTCTTTTTGAATGAAATACTAGATATATGTCAAATTGTAATATATACAGAAGTTATAAAGCCTACGAATAAAAAGAACTCTCATGGACCTACCATTCACTTTAAGGAACAGAACTTGCCGATAACATTAAAGCTCTCTACCACACCCTCCTGTCTCACCCTGCCTTCCATCAGAAGTAACCAATCACCATTCTTCTATCCTATTCATCAAAACTAGATTAATTTGCCCATCCAAAGACCCCCACCTCCTACTTTGCTACTCCAAAATCTACTTTCACTGCCATTTCTGTCTGCCACTACATACTTGCCAGCCCATCTCTCATCAAATCCCAATCACCTTTGGGAAGCTGAATGTCCACACAATCCTAATTCATGATAATCAAACTACTGAACACTCAGGGAGTCTCTCCTCCTCAAACATGAGCACAAGTCTCCCAAATCACTAACTTGTGTCCCAAACCAGTATACTTTATACCAAATCACTCCATATTATTATTATTATTATTATTATTATTAACTACTAAGTATATAATGAATATTCCAGGCTCCGCCAACACCAGTGCCCACCTGGTTAACGTGGGCCATTGCTAAAGGCCTAGAATCTCACTGTACAGCTTGCATGTCATCCACAACTAAACCATTCACTACTTAAGGGCAGGAAACATGTCTTCTTTAAGCCTGAGGCTTAAAGATGGCTTTGATTTAGGGGTTCTGATCCTATCTGATCTCAAAAAAGAGTGGCCATACAATTAAAAAAAACTTTTAATTTCTTTCTCTCTACCCCCAACACTTCACCTGATATAAGATCTCTACTCTATGATTGTACCCACGTCCAGTTCTGTTACTACATACATAAAGCTAGTTTTACAACTCAGGACACACCTTCAAAAAATCCATTGCTTTATTTGGTTCTGTCTCAATTCTTTTCCTTGCAGCATCAATCCCTATTTAAGGGAGGATAAGTGCTGAACAACCAAACAAACAAACAAACAAAAAACAAAAAAATATCTTTGACCTTTTTTTTCTCATCTGCAAGATAGGGACACCATTGCCTAGCATACAGTGGGAGATTAAATGACCTCCACCCAGCACAAATGTATAAGTTTAAATAAGGTAACATTATGTAAGGCCTTTAGCAAGGTGGTAGCACATAGCAGTTGGTGGAAAATATGAGGCAACTTACATTTCTCTTTGTGTAATGTCAGAAGATCTATTAAATATATCACAGCTATAAACAAACTGTTAGCAAACTAAATCTAGCAATATATAAAAGGGATTATATACCATGACTGAGTGAGATTTATCCCAGGAATGCAAGGTTGGTTCAACATATGAATATCAGTCAATGCAGTACACCATATTAATAAAGGACAAAAACCACATGATCACTTCAATAAACACTGAAAAAGCATTTGACAAAATCCAACACCCTTTCATAATAAAAATACTTGGCAATCAAGGAATCAAAGGAAACTTCCTCAACCTTATAAAGGGCATCTATGAAAAAAGAAAAGAAAAAAACCACAGCTAACGTTATGCTAATGGTGAAAGACTGAAGGCTTTCCCCAAAGATCAGGAATAAGACAAAGATGTCTGCTCTCTCTACTTTTACCTAGCATTGTACTAGAGATTCTAGCCGGGACAATTAGGCAAGAAAAAGAAATAAAAAGCATCCAAATTGGAAAGGAAGTAAAACTATCTCTACTTACAGAAGACATGATCTTATATATACAAAATTCTAAGGAATACATAACACACAATTAGATAATTAAATTAATAATAAACGAATTCAGCAAGGTTGCAGGAAACACAATCAATATACAAAAATCAGTTGTATTTCTATATATAGTAATGAATAATCCAAAGACTAAATAAATAAAATTCAATTAAGAAAAGAAATCCAGGGGTGCCTGGGTGGCTCATTCGTTAAGCGTCTGCCTTCAGCTCAGGTCGTGATCCCAGGGTCCTGGGATTGAGCCCCATGTCAGGTTCCCTGCTCTGCAGGAAGCCTGCTTCTCCCTCTCCCACTCCCCCTGCTTGTGTTCCCTCTCTTGCTGTGTCTCTCTCTGTCAAATAAATAAATAAAATCTTAAATAAAAAAAGAACTCCATTTATGATAGCATCAAAAAGAATAAAATTATTGGCAGTAAATGTTGAAAAGGAAGTACAAGACTCATACAATGAAAACTACAAAACGTTACTGAAAGAAATTAAACAAAATCAAAACAAATGCAAAGGCAACTATGTCCATGGACTGTAAGACTTACTAGATGTCAATAATCTTCAAATTGATCTATAGATTAATGCAATCTGTATCAAAATTCCAGCTTTGCAGAAATTGACAAACAGATCCTAACATCCATAAGGAAATTCAAGAGACACAGAATAGACAAAAATCTTGTAAAAGACAAAGTTGGAGGACTTACACTTTCCTTTTACACTTTCTAACATTACTAAGCAAACATACTACAAAAGTAAATAATGAAGACAGTGTGGTACTAGTATGAGGATAGATAATGAATCATTGGAATTCACTGGATCAATAGAACTGAGAATCCAAAAATGAACCCATAATTCTATCATGAATTGATTTTCAACAAGTATGTCAAGACAATTCAATGGGGAAAGCATTTCCAACAAATGGTGCTGGGAAAAACAGATATCCACATGTATAAGAACACAGCATATAAAAATTAATGCAAAATGGTTCAAAACCCCAGAATTTTTAATAAACGTTAATGATTTTTATTATCTATTAATACCATTGCTAACAAGAACAGATATGTGATTCAAATTTTAAAAAAGAGGCAGCTTCAGAAACAAAAGGTATAATCCATAAACTGAACAAGCCAAATGAATAATTGAAAATGAGCTCTAGGGGCCCCTGGGCGGCTCAATCATTAAGTGTCTGCCTTCAGCTCAGGTCATGATCCCAGGGATCCTGGGTCCTGGGATCAAGCCCCACATCAGGCTCCCTGCTCGGCGGGAAGCCTGCTTCTCCCTCTCCCTCTCCCTCTGCCTGCTGCTCCCCCTGCTTGTGTTCCCTCTCTCTCTGTGTCTCTCTCTGTTGAATAAAATCTTTAAAAAAAAAAAAGGAAAGAAAGAAAATGAGCTCTACATAAAATTAATGAAAAAAGCCCCCAAAACTCAATAAATAAATTCATAAGTAAAAAGTTTGAAATTATATCAGATTATTCTTGCCTAACAAGTTTCAGATTTGTAACCTGAGAGAAGAAACACATTATCAGCAAAAGACACAATTTTTAAATTATAATTTGTATCATTAAACTATTATTATATTATGTTATAGACTGCTGGGGGTGTTTTTTTGTTTTGCAAATTGCTTTTCAGGAATCCAAAATCTAAATGTATTTTTTGCATTTTCCAGGATTTTCAAAACCCTAAATTTAAGAGAGAAAACTAGAAAACTCTTAGAAGAAAACAAAGGCCATGTAAATATTTGTGACTTTGAACAAGAAATGAAAGAAAAAATAAAGTGGACTTCATCAAAATTAAAAACTTTGTCCTTTAAAAAAACAGTGTCAAAAAAAGCCCAACAACAATGTCTAACATGAAAAGACAAAAAAAAGTGGAAAGACAACGCACTGAATGGGAAAAATATTAGCAAATCATATCTCTGGTCAGGTACTTATATCTACAACATATAAAGAACTCTAAGGACAACCAAAAGACCCAATTAAATCAACCCAATTAACCCAATTAAAAAATGGGAAAAAATTTGAATAGACATTTCTCCAAAGAAGGTATACAAATAGTCGATAAATACATGAAAAGATGATCAGCATCATTAATCAGTAGGGAAATGGAAATCAAAACCACACACACATGCCTGGGTGGCTCAGTTGATTAAGCAACCAACTCTTGATTTCAGCTCTGGTCATGATCTCAGGGCTGTGAGATGGAGCCCCACATCAGGCTCCGTGCTCAGCAAGAAGTTTGCTTGAGATTCTCTTTCTCCCTCTGCTCCTCCATCCCCCACTCTTTTTCTCTCTCTCAAATAAATCTCAAACACACACACACACACACACACACACACACACACACACACACTAAAATAGCCATTAAAAACAAACAAACAAACAAACAAACAAACAAACAAACAGGGGTGCCTGGGTGGCTCAGTCGGTAAGCAGCTGCCCTCAGCTCAGGTCTCCATCTCCAGGTGTCTCCGGGATCAAGCCCCAGGCTGGGCTCCCTGCTCAGTGGGGAGTCTGCTTCTCCCTCTCCCTCAACCTCTCCCCAGGGCTCGTGCTCTCTCTCTCTCTGTCTCTCTCTCTCTTTCAAATGAATAAATAAAATCTTTAAAAAAATAAAATAAAAAGAAATTAAAAAGAAAAAAGACAGTGTTGTCCAGGATGTAGAGAAAGTGAAGTCATCATACAGTCCTGGTGGGAACGTAAAATGGTACAGCCGCTTTGGAAAACTGTTTGGCAGTTCCTCAAAAAGTTAAACATAGACTTACTACATGACCCAGCAGCTCCACTCATAGGTATATACCTAAAAGAACTGAAAACATATATCAATGTAAATCTTGCACATAAATGCTCATAGCAACATTACTCATAATAGCATAGAAATGTTAAAAACCCAAATGTCTGTCAACTGATAAATGGACAAATGTTAATCCATACAATATTGTATAAAAAGGAAAAAATGAATAAAATCCATAAAAAGGAACCAAGTACTAACATACTACAATGTAGATAAACCTTGAAAATACTATGTTAAGTGAAAGAAGCTGTATAAGAAAGGGTTACTATATAATTCCATGTATATAAAATGTCTAGAATAGGCAAATCCACAGAAACAAAAAGTAGATTAGCCTGGAGCTGGGGAAAGGGGGTATGGGTATGGGGTTTCTTTCTGGAATGATGAAGATGTTCTGGAATTAGATAATGCTGATGGTTACACAACCTTGTAAATATATTAAAACCAGTGAATTGTATACTTTAAAAAGGTGAATTTTAAGGTATGCAAATTACATCTCAATTTTTTTTAAGAAAGCCCCAGCTACATATCCCATCAATCTCTTGCTCCCTACTCTGTCTCACACTTGGAAAATATCTAAACTCACCACTGGCCACAGCATAATCTGTTTCATTCCCAAGTGGGGTAAATACTAGAATTGCTTATAACTCCTTACTTTGTATACCTTCTACTTCTGATTAAGTGTCAATTCTCCAAAACCTCTTTTCTGACCTTTATGCCTAAAGTTCTTCCCCTAAGCTTCTTCCCATTCAGAGGTGAAATTTCTATGACTCTAATAGCACAATTATTCTACCTTCAGAGTCAAGAAGTAGAAAAAACATGGATTTTCAATTCAGATAAACATTCAAATCCTCACTTACCACTTTCTAGCTGTATGCAACTTTGGGGAAGTTACTTAACCATCTGCTTATATGTAAAATGGCAATAACACCTCTTTGGAAGTGTAAGGATTCAATGAGAAAATGTATGTAAAGTGCCTGGCCATTGTAACTTTTCAATGTCAGTTCACTCCTCAGTTTTGTAAAATGGATGAAGCTGACACTGGCCCCAACTGGGCAGATACTGTGCCCCAATGTGAAACCTGTCCTCAACCAGCATAGAACTTATAGGACATTTCAAGGGTACAGATGATAAAAAGGGGGCAAATGGGTGGGACATCTTTATGAGTGTTTAATTGGGAACCTGATTCCCAATCTAATGCAATTCACAGACTCGTTACATCATGCTCTGGGTCTCTCTAGGCAGGGAGATGGGTGTTTGACAGAAGAATGAAAAGGCACGCTGCTCCAGTTACTACAAATGCAATGCATTACAAATAAACATATGTTCCCAGGGACAGAATGAAGAGATCT
The DNA here is from genome assembly GCF_003265705.2 of Callorhinus ursinus. NCBI lineage: Eukaryota > Metazoa > Chordata > Mammalia > Carnivora > Otariidae > Callorhinus > Callorhinus ursinus. The sequence goes on along the minus strand of NW_027397077.1, from coordinate 41,345,288 downwards.
GTTATGGAGATAGGAAGAAGCCTGAGCCACAAGGTTGACTCTAATTTTTCACAAAGGAGGTAAAATTACAATTTTGCCACTTCCACCTGTGATGACAAGTTTTAATGGTAAGGACGCCACTGAATTTATTACAGTGTGGAGGCTTGCTGCACAACAACAGAGCCTCTTCCACTCCCCTACCCTTTTGTTTTACACAAGCATTACACATATATCCAATACTCTAAGCCAATTAAGAAGAAGAAATTAGTGTAGACTCCAGGTCACCAAGGCTCTCTCTAATCAAAATCACTTCTGGGGGCGCCTGGGTGGCTCAGTTGGTTAAGTGACTGCCTTCGGTTCAGGTCATGATCCTGGAGTCCCGGGATCGAGTCCCACATCGGGCTCCCTGCTCAGCAGGAGATCTGCTTCTCCCTCTGACCCTCCCCCCTCTCGTGCTCTCTCTAGCTCATTCTCTCTCAAATAAATAAATAAAATCTTTAAAAAAAATCACTTCTGAGTGTGTGAGCCTCACAATTGCCATAGCTACCATCCAAACACTGGAGTCTAGAGGAACCCAAAATTCATTAAGCAGTATTAATTCAAATAATATTTATAATTTTCATTAGTCCTCATCATTATAATATTCGAGTCTCTTTACAGAGGAGCCCATTGACCTCTCAACCCATATCATCTAGCATTCTTCTTTCTTCCCATTTTCATCAAACACAATATCTACACTAAGAACACAGTATTTCCAAAATAAGTGTCTTTTCATGCCCTCCTGCCTCATTCCTCTACCTCAAATGCCTTATTCCCCCCAGTCTCCTAATCCACCCAGTGAATTTCTATTCTTCCTGTAACTCTAGCTCAGATGCCTCCTCTTTGATTAATCCTTCCCAATCTCCTACCCTAGACAAAATTAATTATACCTCCTCCATTCCCTCATGATAGTCAGAGGATAGCATGAAGGCACTGCATACACCAAGAAAATGTTAAAGGTGAGGGGCACCTGTGGCTCAGTTGGTTAAGCATCTGACTCCTGATTTCAGCTCAGGTCATGATGTCAGGATGGTAGGATTGAGCCCCGCATCGGGCTCCATGCTCAGTGGGGAGTCTGCTTGAGAGTCTCTCCCTCTCCCTCTGCCCTTCCCCCTGCTCTCTCTCTCAAATAAATAAATAAATCTTAAAAAAAGAAAAAGAAAATGTTTAAGGTGAAATTTTGTTCATCCTAGTTGTGCCATTCATAATCTTTCATAAAATACTACTTTCACTTTTAAGAGATCTAAGTCTAGTGGATTTCAAGCATATATTTGTTACATAATCCTTTGCTTTAACTAAAATCTAAGAAGGAAGCTCAATACATACACAACAAATAAAACCAGAGCTGCTCTGGTTGTAATAATATACAGAGGATCCAAAGTATTTCCTACTTGGGTCTTTCCACAGTAGGCCCTGAGGTTGGTCCATGGAACCACTAACTCCAATCCAACCCCCTCTTTTTATAAATTATAAAACTGATCAAGAGAAGGGAAATGTGGTATTTAAGAGTATATAACAATTTAGTATTAGGGCCAGGACCCAGGTCTCCTCCCTTCTAGCCCTATTACATGTCATTCTTGATTTCCTACTCTTGGGGGTAAAAAGCTACATGAAGAAAACTGGTGTGAGAGAGAAATAAGAGGCTTAAATAGCCTTAAAAATTCTATTGGAGCTTCTTCCATCAGCCTGCCAGCTGGAGCAGAGGATATGCCAGTATAATATCTACCTTGAGACAGTCTTAATGACTGGCTGCTAAGAGATTCACTGGGGAGGCAAGAGAGGACCTAAGGAACTGGGGGTGGGGAGTGGGGACGAGGGGGTTGCCTGGTTAAGAGGCTGCTGTTTGCAGAGCCAGCTAAGTCCTAAGTCTCAGAAGGAGGCCACCTATATTATGGGCTTTCAGGGTCTTCAAGAAGAGCCCCCTCTACCCACAAAAAGAAAAAAAAAAGCAAAAGGCACCTCACTGACAAAATACAGATTCTATGTGATGTGACCGGTTTGGATTCAAGACCTAGGTTGGATTCTGGGTGGCAATTAGGAGCTGCCTGACTAACCTGTGAGTATCGGTTTTATGGCTTGTAAAATCAATGCAATAACACTGATTTTGCATGAGTATTATCTTGATTAAACAAGACAAGTAAAAGCACTTAGGCAGTACCTGGTATATAGCAGGCATTCAATAGCCAGTAGTCCTCTTCACCCCTTTGTTAGATAGAGCCCTTTCTATTCAATTTTCTTAAAACATAAAAGCCTTTGATATTTGGGGCACCTGGATGGCTCAGTTGTTAAGCATCTGCCTTCAGCTCAGGTCATGATCCCAGGGTCCTGGGATCGAGCCCTGCATCGGGCTCCCGGCTCATCAGGAAGCCTGCTTCTCCCTCTCCCACTCCCCCTTCTCGTGTTCCCTCTCTCACTGTGTCTCTCTCTGTCAAATAAATAAAATCTTTAAAATAAAAAGCCCTTGATATTTAAAATACTGCAATATTGAGTAATTATACAACTCATTATGAACTGAAAGTTTATGTCTACCCCCATCCCCCACCCCCAAAATCCTTATGTTGAAGCCCTAATCCCCAATGTGATGGTATTTAGAGGTAGGGCTTTTGGGAAGTAATTAGATTTAAGTGAGGTTATAAGGGTAGAGCCCCCATAATGAGATTTGTGCTCTTTTAAGAGTTTGAAGAGTCCAGAACTCTCTCTCCACCATATGAGGATATAGCAAGAAGGCAGCATCTACAAACCAAGAAGAGGACATTCACCAAAACCTGATTATGTTGGCACCCCGATCTTAGATTTTAAGCCCCCAGAACTGTGAGAAATAAATTTCTGTTGTTTAAGCCACCCAGCCTATGTTTTTTGTTATAGCACCCACGGTGACAAAGACATAAGTATTGGTAAGGAACTCTTATAGACTGCTAAAGGGAATTTAAACTGGTAAACTCTATAAAACTGGATAAAACAGTTTGGTAGTACCTATTAAAGCTGAATATACATATTGCCCTAACCCAGTAAATTCCACTCCTGGGTAGGAAACAAGAGCCTATCTTCACCAAAAGACATATACAAGAATTGTTCACAGCAGCATTTTTCAAAACATCCCCAAACTGGGAACAACTTAAGTATCTATAAGCAGCAGAACAGATAAATAAATTGTTATATATTCAAACCATGGAATATAAATGAGCAATGAAAAAGAATGAATGCTCCATACAAGAAAACAGATGAATCTCATGAACATAATGTCAAACAAAAAACAGTTTATATTGCATGGTTCTATTTATATAAGCTCAGTCAGGCAAAACTAATATACGGTGAAGGAAGTCAAAATAGTGGTTACCTGTTGGGGGAGGAGAAGTAATGACTGAGGGGGTACCATAGAAGCTTAGCAGATATTGGTTATGTTGTATATCTTGACTTGGGTTGTACTTTATACTATGCAAAAACTCTTTGGACTATACACTTATTATTTGTGCACTTTTATACTTCAATGTTTATAAAGTTTTCAGGGAAGACAAACCTCTTGGAGAGATAACAGATTGAAGGTCATAAGGTCCCACAGCTCCTTTAGCCTAGGACTACCTCCTTGTATCCACTCCTTCTTCACTGCCATGGTCCCATTATTACGAGCCTCCAGTATCTCAGAGATGGACAATCAAAACATGCTCCTAGGGGCACCTGGGTGGCTCAGATGGTTAAGTTTCTGCCTTCGGCTCAGGTCATGATCTCAGGGTCCTGGGATCAAGCCCCGCATCGGGCTCCCTTCTTGGCAGGGAGCCTGCTTCTCCCTCTCCCTCTACTGTTCCTCCTGCTTGTGCTCTCTCTCTCTCTCCCTGTCAAATAAATAAATAAAATCTTTAAAAAAGATATTAAAAATATGCTCCTAAAGTCTCCAGGCTAACACAGATTTTCCTCCCAATTTTCTTTTTTTTTTTTAAAGATTTTCTTTATTTATTTGACAGAGAGAGACACAGAGAGAGAAAGGGACCACAAGCAGGGGGTAGAGGGAGAGGGAGAAACAGGCTTCCTGCTGAGCAGGGACCCCGATGCAGGTCTTGATCCCAGGACTCTGGGATCACAACCTGAGCTGAATGCAGAGGCTTAATGACTGAGCCACCCAGGCACCCCCTCCTCCCAATTTTCAACAGTCTCCAGATGAACCTCCCTTAGGAAGGCACTGATCATGATCGAATTACTCCCTTGGTCCAAAACCTTCACTATTCCCACTAACTATAAGATAACTCATCATTTGCAAAAGTGATAAAAAGCTAACAAAGTCTATTCCCTCCCTAAAGTTACCCCCATCCCATCGTCCATCCTTCTTCACTATTTCCTTGGGGGAAAATAGTACTTTAGAAAGTTCTATTTCATCTTCAAATGATAAAGATTGGCAGCAAAATATAGAGAATAAATCCAGCTCCTGGGAAAAAATAAAAATAACTTTATCTCCCTATTCTTTGTGTCTTACATGAGATAGTGATTATAACAATGATTTCTTTTCACATAGCACTTTTGAGTTTACAAACCACTTTCATAACCTACTTTATTTCAATAAAGTCTCACGATAACCCTAGAAAGCAGGCATTCTCATTGACATTTATGCATAATGACACCAAGGCTCAGGTGACTACTAAGATTACTTTCCAGTTCTCATACTCCTGGGATTCTTTGTAATAGAAGAGGTTTATTTCTGACAACTTCCTACTACTCTTCTGAGCATCTCTCTTACCTTACCCCATTTCCACTCCTCCACCACCAGGTGTCTATTCTATATTCTATCCCTACAGAGTGTTTCTCTCATAGTGTGGTTATAATCCCCAATATGTTGCCTGAGAGGACCATAATCATCCTCCTATAGGTATTAATAAATTCCCAGAGGCCTCCAAGATTAGAAAATCTTTAAGACCTAAAGAACGACTCTAAAATGTCAAAGTTTAGGCAATTTAAGAAAAGGTGAAAATAATATTTAGAGACGGAGCTTATCCAGTACCCCCAAGAAACTCATATTCCTTCAACAATTTTTTGAGGCCTACTATCGGCCAGTGTGCTAAAAGCTGAGGCAAAGAAAGAAACATGGCCCTTGCTCTCAAAGAACTCACAGCCTAGTATAGACCCCACAGGTGTCAGCCCTACATGTAGTACTTTTTTTTTTTTTAAGATTTTATTTATTTATTAGAGAGAAAGAGCACAAGAGCACAAGCAGGGGGAGCTGCAGGCAGAGAGAGAAGCAGGCTCCCTGCTGAGCAAGGAGCCCAATATGGGACTCGATCCCAGGACCCTGGTATCATGACCTGAGCTGAAGGCAGACGCTTAACCAACTGAGCCACCTAGGCATCCCTATAGTACTGACTTTAGCTAAGAATCTGACTCTTGGCTCCACAATCACAGAAGTTTTTGCTAAGTTAGATCAAATTCCCAAAAAGACATTCTAGCCACTGTGATCCATTCCTCTTCATCAACAATGAATGTCCCATTCAAAATCAAACCATCAAGTGAGCAAATCAACAAGTAAACTGCTAAAAGTCCAGAGCAATCATTTCACATATTTATAAACAAACATTAGGGAGAACATTCAGCCTTACCCGTACTCATAGAAATGCATGTTAGAACACTCAAATATGGCTTTTATACCTATTAACACTTAAAAAAATAATAATGTGCTGAAAAGTGAGGTAAAATTGGTTGATGGACTACAAACTGGAAAACATTTTATAGGAAGCAGTATAGCTTCTATCAAAGCTACATATATTATAATTTTTGATCAAGTAGTTCCTTTCCTGAAAATGGAGAATGCTGATAGCCTTACTATGTAATAATCATGAAAAATCATAAGTCAACACAGTTCTCTAACAGAAACATAATTGGATGGGGTGCCTGGGTGGCTCAGATGGTTAAGCATCTGCCTTCAGCTCAGGTCATGATCTGAGGGTTCTGGGATCAAGCCCCGCATCGGGCTCCCTGCTCCGCGGGTAGTCTGCTTCTCCCTCTGCCTGCTGTTCCCCCCGCTTGTGCTCTCTCTCTGTCAAAATAAATAAAATCTTTAAAAAAACAAAAAGAAATATAATTGGATAAATCATGGTACAACAGCTATAAAAAATATATAAGTAACAACATGTAAAAATTACTTATAAGCAGAAAAAAATAATATAGCTAGACAACAATCACAATTATGTAAAAAATATGTTATGCATATGGACAAATATTGAAGAGAATATGGAAAAATGTGAAAGCAGCTGCTCTATTGCTATGGTGATATTATGAGAGAAATATGTTCTATTTAAAACTTTCTTTAATCATGTTGATATAACAATAAATCCCACTTTACTACATTGCTTATTTAATTTACTATCTTCCCAAATAAACTATAAGCTTTGCAAAGACAGGTCAATGTCCCTTGTGCTCGGCATTACAGCACCAGTTCCTACAGAATAATTCATGAAAGAATGAATGAACTACATGGGAAAGCTCACAATAAATATCTTCAAGGAGGGGAGGGGACGTGGACCGCTAAAAGTAAACAAAAGGCTGATCTCTATGTGCCTTTTTTTTAAGCTTTAAATATGGGGAAAAAACAAACCCACCATTAAAAAATCTCTGGGAAGTCTTTATTTCAAGGCCACTGCCAAGATGCTCCTAAAGGGTTTGGAGAAAGACACAGGATGCTGGGAAGTGGACATAACAGCAGGGTATTCCCAGGATTTGGAGGGAACATATGGAATCAGAAGGGACAGGAGCTTCATATTCTTTCCCTACCCCCAAACTCACTGTCCTTTGACTCTCAGAACCTTGCATATAACTAAAGCTGGAATTAAGGGGTGGGGTGTAGCAAAAGAGACAAGCTATGGGGGAAAAAAGCAGGCAGAAAAAATAGATCATCAGGGAATAGTCTTTTTGGTAGGAACCTAAATCTGATACCACCCTGAACTCTGGCTAAGAAATAAATTCCCAGGTACAAAGGAAAATAAGAAGCTTTAAAGGAACTGAGCTCTGGAGTGAACATCCTCTTCCCTGACAACTTAAAATCAGTCTGAAATATACCAGAGATACCAGAAGGATTCTAAGTCATAAAAATATTATAAGCATTAACAAAAACACATAGGGAAAGGAGCTAATCTTTAAGTTGTTTTTCAACCAACCTACACAGCACCTGTCACAGACCATACAGGCTCTTTCCAGCTTAAGCAGTTTTTTTATCCATCCTTAGTGCTTTTAGGCAAAAGCGTCATAATTGACCAATGCAGAGCTCAGAAAAGGGTTTAGCTGCATAGAGAAAAGGGGCAGTGAGTAAGGAGAAAAGAGCAGAAAGAAGAATCTAGATTTTTTTTAAGATTTTATTTATTTATTTGACAGAGAGAGACACAGTGAGAAAGGGAACACAAGCAGGGGGAGTGGGAGAGGGAGAAGCAGGCTTCCCGCGGAGCAGGGAGCCCAATGCGGGGCTTGATCCCAGGACCCCGGGATCATGACCTGAGCTGGAGGCAGATGCTTAACAACCGAGCCACCCAGGCACCCCAAGAAGACTCTAGATTTTAGATGTAGCTCTACCTATTTCACATTGTAACTATAAGTGAATCACAATCTACTGGAGCCTTGGTTTCCTAATCAAAGCAGGAAGCTATACCAACTTACAAAGTTGACAATTAAATGCAGGGACACATGCAAGTCAAAGTATATAATAAATTACAAAGTTTTACTTAAATGTATGACCTTATTACAGAATCCTAAATGCTACAATTTCTTTCCAGGGTCAAGGTTAAGTTGAGTGCCTTTTTTTTTTTCAGCCAAATCTGAATCCATAAGCCATCTGAAAGCTACAAGAAAATCAGTCTTATTCCACTTTGTCAAGTTAACTCACAGTTTATTCTTTCAAAGAGTATGTGGACAAGTGGCAATAAAGAATGATTCTCTTGGGGCACCTGGGTGGCTCAGTCAGTTAAGTGGCTGCCTTCAGCTCAGGTCATGATTCCATGGTTCTGGGATCGAGCCCCACATCGGGCCCCATGCTCAGCGGGAAGCCTGCTTCTCCCCTGCCTGCCATTCCCCCTGGTTGTGCTTGCTCTCTATCTCTCTGCCTCTCACTCTCTCTCTGTTAAGTAAATAAATAAAATCTTAAAAAAAATAAAGAATTATTCTCTTTTCCCCCCATCTTAGTGCTGAAATTCCACTATTCACTGGGTAGGATTAGAGAAGTTTTTCTATTTTCCAGCTCCTTTTATGAAAAGGCAAAAGCCTATGAAAAGGAATTGCCAATAACCATTAACAACTCCTAGCTAAACAAAGATTAACTCAGTCTGCTGAAAATTAAAGGCTAGGAAATATGGATGCCAACAATAGTTTGGCCTACAATTCCCAAGAACCTCCTGACTTCAAGGAGGTTCCGACCACCACCGTCTCAAACCACCACAATTTCCCACATTTCAGCACCTAAAAATGGCCCAGACAAGTTGCACTGAAAAATAAGACCTCATATCCCAGTTTTTTGGTTTGTTTTTTTTTTTTCAGAAAATCTGTTCATCTCTGGAATGGGACCTAAGTCATTCATAGGACATGTGTCCATGAACACAGAATGAAAGGCATCAACAGGGAGAGAAGGCACAGAAAAGTGGGGAACAAAAAATCACCACCTCCACAGTTCCAACTATAATCAACAGCTCTGATTCTAGGAAAAATATATTTGCTCCACTAAATTCCTACTTCTCATAACTAGAAAAACTGCCAATGACAATACTTAAGAGGAAATTGAGTGGGAAATTCTTCATAGCAACTCTCAATCCCACCTGTTGCAATAGTTTCAATCCATATATATTTAAATCTGTGTGGTACAGTTTGCAATTTGACCTCACAACAATCCCATGAAGAAAGAAGAGCAGGAATTATTACTATAATTTTAAGGATAAGGAAATTGAGATTCAGAAGCTTGCTGTGCCTGAATTTACCCAGGCCATCTGACTCCAAATCGATGCTTTTCAGAACACCATGATGCTTCTTGAGGCCTTTTGGCTCCATTCTTTCCAAAGAACACCAGTCTCAACCTTCCTGTCATCACTTTCCATGGCAATGTTCACTGGCTTTTTGTGTCAGAACCCAGCAGTTTCTGCAAGAGAAACTCAAGATAGCATTAAAGGGAAATCATTAAGCTAAATACCCTTGGAAAACAAAGAAGTCTGTTAAATGGCTGGAAGAACTGATATTCTTGTCCACTTCCCAACTAGATTAGCCATTCATCTAGTTCTATGGCACCTGCAACTCAGAATAGAAAGCCCATAGAAAAATATACAAGATTCAAAGTCAAAGACCTGAGTTCTAGTCCTGACTCTATCGCTTCCTGGCTATGTGAGCTTGGGTAACCTCTCCATCTTAACTCCTTTATACATAAAATGAGAATAACATTAATTATGCCCCACAAATACTACTGTGTGGAGGATTAAATGAGACAATGGATGTGATAGCACTCAAAGAATAAAGTATCTACAATAAACCATCTCAAAAACATCTTCCCCAGAGACTGTTTCAAAACACTAGTAATCAGTGTTTTCTAAACTATATGCAACAAACCACTAAATGAAGGAATATTCATCTAGGTTTGTCTTATTTTTTCAAAATTATTTTTAGTGTCATGGAAATCTGTCTACAAATTATTTTACTTGACTTGAAGTCTCCCATAAGCTGTTGTCTTAAAGCAGCTGTGAAAATCTGCTCGTCATGGTGGAACATTTACTGAACATCTCCATGTCCCAAATGCTGTATTAGACATTTTTAGTTTGATTGATTCTCATAAGAACCCTTGGAGATATATTTTATTTCCCCCTTATAGATGAAGAAACTGAAGTTCAGAGAGAACAAGAAATTGTCCAAGGTCAAATGTGTGTTTATGTCATTGAGGATAAGAAATATCAAGGTGTTGAGTGGCAAGAAATTTGAAACACTGTTATCTAGTGATTAGATAGCATGTTGGGTAAGAGCATGGACTCAGAGCTGGACTACCTGGGTTCAAATCCCGGATTCACTATGAGCTTTAGTTTCCTCGTTTGCAAAATTAAGTTCATAATAATAACCTATTTCATAACCTAGTAAGTTAATACACCTACTTAGAACAGCGCCTGCCTGTCACATGGTGTATCTAATACATTAGGTATTATTATCCTCATTTCCCCTACACTGCTTTACCTAAACTTCTCTCCCTCTTTTCACTGCCCTGAAACCTGTATGCTAACTAGCCTAAATCTCCTCTACATACCTGTTACTCATTAATGTTGTTTTGCTTTTGCTCTTTCTTTTCCTTTTAAGTGAAATGCCTCTTTCCCTCCTCACTAATCTAAATTTCACTCAGCCTTCAAAGGCTAGCTCAGATCTGCCCCTTATGTGAAACATTTTCTGACTTCATCAGCCCACAGTAATTTCTTCCTTCTCTGAAAACTCCCAACTACATTAGCCATCCATCTAGTTCTATGGCACCTGCAACTCAGAATAGAAAGCCCATAGAAAAATATACAAGATCCAAAGTCAAAGACCTGGGTTCTAGTCCTGACTCTATTCTTCTCTGAAAACTCTTCACACTGTCAAACAATCAAACCTGTAGAAATCACTTGGTTTGTTGTTGTTGTTGTTTTTAATTTTTGAAATCACTAGATTTCTAAGGGCTTCTGAAGATAGATGATTTAACCCAAATCCCTAAATTTTGAAATAAACTGAAGCTTAAAGAGTTAAATTTTCTATGGTGACACAAAAAGTTAATTGGCAGAGTAGACACCTAAATCTGGATTTTATTTTTTAAAGACTTTATTTATTTATTTGACAGAGAGAGAGAGACACAGCGAGAGAGGGAACACAAGCAGGGGGAGTGGGAGAGGGAGAAGCAGGCCCCCCGCGGAGGAGGGAGCCTGATGTGGAGCTCCGTCCTGGGATCATGACCTGAGCTGAAGGCAGACGCTTAACGACTGAGCCACCCAGGTGCCCCTAAATCTGGATATTTTAAATGTTTGCAAAGTTCCTTCTACTATACTCTCCTAACTTTTGTCTTCTTGAGATTCTGCACAACTTCTTAAAGCTGAAAGCATACATTCTATAATTATCTGATTCTAAGTATTAACTGGTCTTGTGGCCTTCATGGCAAGTAACACATTGAAGTTAGTGGATGTTTGCTGATTGATTAGCAGATCAATCTTTCACTGATGCCCTTTTGTCCAATAGTTAAAGTGTTAATACTTTAACACTTTGCAACATAGGATGCAACAGAACTTAAATTCTCACCATCAGGGAGTGATAGGGGGTGAAGAGGAAAACATATCCATATGTATCCCTAGAGTTGTATCATGTGGGTCCATCACATTCCACTACACACCCTCAAATTTGGAGCCCTGCTCCATGAGACTTGGGGCACAGCACACTCCAGCATGTCCCCCACTGCCACACCCCCCCACACACACACACAGCTCCCTCTCTGGATTATCACTGGAATCGGGAAGTATAAAAGAAACAGCCTTCAGTTGAATTTTCATTATTAATATTAGGGCCGTTCAAGGATTTGAGTCTACAACAGGAAAATGAGACCTCAATTTCCTTCCACAAAGCCCAAGCCTCTTTTTGCAGGAATACCTTAGGCTAAAGTTATTGCATAAAGTTGCTAGGTCCCTTGAACAAATAAATAAGAGGTATATATCCTGGAAAGGTATTATAGCTGTACTTAGGAGGGCTGGAATAGAAGAATGGTCCTAGACGATGGACTCCAGAAAACAAACTGAGTGTTCTAGAGGGGAGGGGGTTAGGGGGGATGGGTTAGCCTGGTGATGGGTATTAAAGAGGGCACGTTCTGCATGGAGCACTGGGTGTTATGTACAAACAATGAATCATGGAACACTACATCAAAAACTAATGATGTAATGTATGGTGATTAACATAACAATAAAAAATTTAAAGAGAAGAATGGTCCTAGACAGAAGAAAAAAAGAAAGAACTGACTCTAAAATTTGAGAAAGGCTCAATTAAACAAAGACATCTTAGTGCCTAGGCTGAAAGAGGGGAAGAAACAGAGAGCACATGGCTGTTCTCCAGAAAACAAGCATGGAGTGTTTATGCCCATCAGAAAAGGGTATGTTAGAGAGGGGAAGAACAGGTACATCATCAGCCTCTTGTAAGGGAGGCTAGTAAAAATAATGCTTTTATAGCATTTTACAGTTTATGATTTATATATATATAAATTATAAAATTTATATAAAATATAAAATATATATTATATGTATCACTTTTTTTAAAGATTTTATTTATTCATTTAAGACAGAAAGATACAGAGAGAGAGCATGAGCAGGGGGGAGAGGCAGAGGGAGAAGCAGATTCCCCACTGAGCCGGGAGCCCAACTTGGGGCTCGATCCCAGGACCTGGAGATCACAACCTAAGCTGAAGGCAGACGCTTAACCATCTGAGCCATGCAGGCATATATATATGAATATATATTCTTAATGAATAGTCACGTTGGTTAATGTAGCTCTTGTTTGTTTATATTTATAGGGAGCTGAATAGTTGCTTTTCCTCGTCATTCATATTTTCGTAATTATTTCGTAAGTCATTGACTGATCCAATGAATAATTATTGAAAACCTTGTCATACCAAATGCTGGGGATACCAAGATTAAAGTTATAGCCATTGGGGCACCTGGGTGACTCAGTCGGTTAAGTGTCTGCCTTAGGCTCAGGTCATGATCTCAGGCCCCATTTCAGGCTCTCTGCTCAGCGGGGAGCCTGCTTCTCCCTCTCCCTCTGCCTGTCACTCTGCCTACTCATGGGCTCTCTCTCTAATAAATAAAAATAAAATCTTAAAAAAAAAAGTTACCGTCTTTGTCCTCAAGGGGATCTCAGCATTGAAGATGAGGAGATGAGAAGACAGACAAATAAAATGTGATCCTAAGTTAATTGCTATAAGCAAGCATATTATGGTTTCTAACACAAATTGAAAGAATTAAGAAAGGAGTAAGTCTAGTCCTGACTCTAGAATAGCAACAACTGAATTGAATCTTGAAGATTATCCAGGCAAAAACACAGAAGAAGCCTTTCAGGTAGTAGGAAAAGGATAAAGACATAGGGACATGGCACATTTAGTTAAACCTAAGTAGTTTGTCATGGCTATCAAAGTGGGTAGGGAATTAAAGAAAGGTAGAACTGAAGAGGTAGGCAGGGTCAGATCATGAAAAGCTTACTGTGTATTTCCTTTCAACATTTTTCAGTCACAGTGCTGTTTAGTTCTCCAGAATTATCCTTTGGATAACCCAAAGGAATTTTTCTCACTAAAGAGAAAGAAACAAGCATCTTGGGCAGCCCAAGATTGGAGTGTTTGCGGGACAGAGCAAAAAAAAAAAAAAAAAGGCAGGATTAACTTCAAAAAAGTGAGTTCCATGAGAGCCAAGTGTCAATATAGGCTAAGGAGGAGAACATTGGCCCTTAATTTTATTCCACTTTCCATTTGCCTTTTTCCTGCTCAAAACTACCATGGGCCAGATAATACTTTCCAGTATTGAGGGCTGCTATGGTTCTCATTCAGAGCTAAATCTCTAAAGATTTTTGATTTGGACTGGTTGGAAACTAGTAATTAAGTTAATTTGTATTTCATAGAGCATAAGAGCAAAAGCATTCTAGAGCTTGTATTTGCAGTGAATAAAGATAATTTCCAACATAATAACACATACCTCTAATCCTAGAATACTTTTTCTCACCTTTGTTCCCTTCTATCGGACGTTTTCTCATTCTCTGGATCTCTCTCTCCTTAGCTCAATTTGGCAAAGATTCACTGAACTTAAACTATGTGTCAGGCACTGCTGGATACTAAGGATATAAAAATGAATAAAACACTAAGCCTGCTGCAAAGAATTCTCCATCACACAAACAGATCATTGTGTTGCATCCAGTGATAAAGATATCCACATGACTGAAAGAGGGCATGGAGGAGACAGAGATGCCCAATATGTCCAGGCGGTAAGAGAAGGATTTCTGAAAAAGGAATTATTCATCTCAGTCTCAAAAGGTGCATATGAGTTTAGTCAAGAAAAGGAAGGAAAGAGAAAGACAATTGCAGGAGGAATAAGCAGCACAAACAAAGACAAGGGGAAGGAATGCCATAATGTGCGTATGGAACTACAAAGAGTTCAATATTGCTGTAAATTGAAGTTTAGGGATGGAAATGGTTAGGAGACTGGAGAAGAAAGCATGGGTCAAGTCACGGGAAGGTGATGAACTTTACCTATCAGACATGGGATAGGACATGAAAAGCTTTAAGTGAAGGCGTGAAGGAGTCAGATTTGTATTTTAAATAGTTCATTCAAGCTATTAAGTGGAAATCGTCATGAAACTTACAAAAGTTCTAGGTAAAATGAGAACTTGAAATAGGCGACAGTCACTGTCCTCAGTTGAGACAAAGAATGTGAGAAGAGCTGGAATAGGAGGGATAAGCAATTCGGTAGGGAACAAATGACCTTGAGTTGCCCTCAACCACCCAAATGGAGACATCCAGCAGGCAACTAAACGTGTGCAAAACTCAGGACAACGTCCTGGTCTAAAAGCTGAGATTTGGGAACTGATTGCATTTAGGAGGCAACTGACATCTTGAGAGTAGAGGAGTCAAGAAATGTGTGTAGAGTGAAGAAAAAAAAAAAGAAGTGGGCAGAAGATGGGGCCCTGAGGAACACTCACATTTAATGAGGTAAGCAAAGAAAAAGAACAAAAAGAGTGAGAAGGAACTTTAAAAAGGTACGAACAAAGACTGCCATATTCAAAAGCGAAGGGACTTCCAAATGGAAGACAAACAGTGTCAAACCAATCCATGAAAGTATAGAATGACACCTTCCTTTGGACTTAGCAAGAACAATTTCGGTATTATGGAGGTGGAAGCCATCAGTGCAGGAGGGGAAGGAAATACAGGATAAGGAAGTAGAGACAAGGTGAGATTTCTATTTCACATCTGGAAGAGTGATTAAGAAGGTGAAGAGATTTTGCTTGTTCCTTTATTCGCAAGGACGGAGCAACCAGTAGAAAATGAGAAAATGAACAGAAGGAAAAAGAAGGGGTGACATTTAAAGCAAAGACATGGAGAAGGCAGGAGGAGATGGGTCTTTTTAAAATAAGACACTATCCTCGGGGGTGCCTGGGTGGCTCAGTCATTAAGGGTCTGCCTTCGGCTCAGGTCATGGTCCTGGGGTCCTGGGATCGAGCCCCGCATCGGGCTCCCTGCTCGGCGGGAAGCCTGCTTCTCCCTCTCCCACTCCCCCTGCTTGTGTTCCTGCTCTCACTGTGTCTCTCTCTGTCAAATAAATAAAATCTTTTTAAAAAATAAAATAAAATAAAATAAGACAGTATCCTCATGCTCTGAGAATGGAATAAAGAAAATGAGCACTAAGGTAAGACAGAAGCAGAACAGGAACATTCTAAAGGAACTGTGTAATAATAGCATGGAATCCTGAAAGCCAAGTATGTGTTCAGAAGAGTATAACCCAGGATACAGCAAAAGTTTAGGATTAAGAGAGTAGTGACAAATGAGTCTGAAAAGATAAACTGGAGCAGGTGGCAAATAAGCCTCATGAGCAACAATGTGTTAGAGAAGAACACTAGAAAGGAAATTATGAGATTTGTGAATGCTTTTGTTTTAATACTTTGAATGCAATGTGAAAGATAGGTTGAATAGGAGAAGAGAACACAGGCACACCTTTTAAAGCATTCTGTTTCTCTCTTCATTTTCCTCTGTAACCACCCTTCCCTAATTAGTCACAGTGAAAATGAAGCAGAGCTATTTTAGCATTTATTTATTAAATAAGGATTTATGTGGTCCTGTCCTTAACTGTTAAAATAACTGAGTCAAATAGGTAATATTTCTCTTACTTAAAAAAAAAGCTAAATTATATTTCCTTCCAAAAAATACCAAAGAAAACCTTCAAAAATTTTGCCTTTGAGCAAATAGACTTCAATTTAAAAAAATTAAAATATTCTTCATCTCAAAGTGTGCAAAATAGACAATAAAACTACACAACAGGGGAACTCAAAAAAGGGACAAAGATAGGTTGGGTATATGCAGTTGGAAACAGGGAAGGATGCAACAATGAGTAGTAAGGCTCTTTACCCTTTACAAAGTGCTTTTCCAAAACCTTATTTTATTCAATTCTCATAACATCGCTATGAGATATACATAGTTTTACTTCCATTTCACACATATGGGAACTAATTTCTGTCTGTTGTTCCGGAACCTAGAACGGTGTCTGGCATATGGTAAGACTCCAAAGAAAAATGTGTCAAATAGAGGGAAAAGGGGCTCAGAGAGGTTATGTAACTCTGATAGGGTCATATGGTAAAGGGTGGAGCCGGGTCTCAACCCTAGGTCTTCTGACCCTCAATCCTGTATGTTCACGTTGTTTCATGAATGCTGAAAAGAGAAGAAAAGGGTGGAGTGATTGAATATAATCTTAACCTGCTTTAAATTTTATGTAAACAGATTAAAATTTCAGAAATGCCTGCTATTAAGCAACAAACACCAAGGCCAGTATACTTCCTGTAATTCTTAGTCATGCTGCATGGGCATCTTTAGAGCTCAGAGATCTATGGTACTTGCTCACTTTATTTTCTCTATAGGTCACCTGCCATATTCTAAGTTACTTCCCCCTGCTGCACTGAAGTAGTATCTGCAGGACAGAAAAGCCTTTTATATCATCTTCTCTTCTCTCTAGAAAGTGATATATAGCCTTCTGGTATTCAATTGCATCTACGTGGAAAGCTAAAACAAAGGATGACAATGTTACCCAATGAGTAGGCAGAAGATCTTATTCATAAGAGTTAGAGGGGCACACATCGTGTGAGTACCATTAAACACCAAAAATAGGATGCAACTCTCCCATCTTGAGGTCACTATGTTTAACCATGCCCTCACTTTCTGTAATGAATATGATCCTGAAAAAGCTGTGTACATAGAAAATTTTTGGAAAGTGAGCAATTTCAAAAGCAGTGGGGTGCTTACTATTTAAGTGAATCATGTGGTAAATCCTTTTGCAAAAGAAACCTTTTTTATAACAAAAAATAATTTAATTTTTCTGCTGGCAAATTTGTCTTGTGTGTATAGGAATCTACCAATTTGGGTTCAGAACCTGACATTTCAGCTTAACAGCTATTTATTACTGGGCAAGTGACTACTTTTATGAGTTTGTTTATTCATCTATGAAATATTCTTTTTACTGCTCAGGATCACTGTGAGGATAAAATGAGATAATGTGTATGCATACGTTGTATAAACTGTTCAGAACAGTGTACATGGCGGGGATCAAGAAATAAAGTCTGTCAGCCAACACTTCAACATATGTATACAAAAGTTCTTAGATCTATCAGGAAGAAAGGAATTTAACCACAAGTCTCCAATTCCCATCATGAGGAGGTGAGAAAGAGGTACTAAATGGAGAGTACTCAAAGATGAGCTTTTCATCAAAGACATGTTTAGTCATTTATTGACCTATGCCTCTTCTTCCAAAGATTTACAAGTATTATGCCATAGAGTAAATTATAAAGCTTTAAAGAAAATGCCACACAAATTGTAACATGGAAATAAAGTAGTGCTGTAAAGGATCTTAGAGAATGTCTGTTTCAATCCTCTCATTTGACAGATTTTAGAAAATCAAAATCTGAAGAGGCAAAGTAGTTTACCTAAGGATATACAATGGCACATTTTTAATAGCATGAACATTTCTAACCACATCTTCATTTCCTAGGACAGTGTGCATAGTACCCTATGCACACTAATTACCATACTATAATAAATCCTACTTAAATGTCTGTCTTCTCCCCTACTGGACTGTAATATCCTAGGAAACAAGGCCTATGCCCAACTTATCCTTATATCCCCAGCACCTGGCTTGTGTTAGATGCTTAACTGCACTGAACATACCCCAGTTAAAACTGTTTTACCAATTTGAGGGGAAAGTATACAATTCTGGAAAACTATTACTCTTTGCTTAGCAAGATATTAAAAAGACTAATGTAACTACAGATCTGAACTTGGGTACAGAAAGACAGGAAGCAATCTCAGGTAGACAGGGACACTATGGTAAAAATGGGTCCCTGAAAGGAAGGTCATCACTGTAGCACAGTTCTACTGTCTTTATTATATTATTGGATTTTGATTACTAAACTCTCGAAAAGCTTCTCCTTCAATCATTTTACAGTGACCTTTGCTGAAACAATAACACAAATAAGACAATGAAATTGCCAGTGTGAATACAGTGTGGTATTCATGTGGCTCTTTTTAAAGTATTTACTAAGAATTCCACAATGACTCTTTAAAAGAAATACACAAAAACAGTATTTTTAAGGAGAAAAGGATTAAATTTGAGGGATCTGCCTAAAGAGTGACTTAATAGTAGAAAGACCTCTTTGAGAAAGACGTGGTCGCGGCTACAGTGGAGCCCTGGATGCCCTGCTTCTGCTCCTGACTCACCACTGTTTGCTCTCCTCCAGGAAAGTCAGTCAGGAAGCCACTCTGCAGCCATGGCTTTTAAAGGCACTGGGAAGACCCCCTGGAACCAGAGGTGGCGATTCACCAATTTAGAATTACTCTAGCTGGCAGCAACCTAAAATCTTGGGAGACAGTATGTGCTAACTTGATCAGAGGTGCAAAGGAAAAGAATCTCAAAGTGAAAGACCAGTTCGGATACCTACCAAGATCTGAGAATCACTACAAGAAAAATTCCTTGTGGTTAAGGTTCTAAGACTTGGGTCTGTTTTCGGATGAAGATCTACAAGCGACTCATTGATCTGCACAGTCCTTCTGAGATTGTTAGGCAAATTACTCCCATCAGTATTGAGCCAGGAGTCAAGGTTGAAGTCACCATTGCAGATGCTTAAATCAACCTTTTATATAAATTATCAGTTGTTAAAAAAAATTAAAGAGAATAGAAAGAAACTTGAGTTGGAGTCAGATGATATAAGTTCTAGTCCTCATTCTCTAACTTCTTATTTGACCTCGGTCAAATCATTCCATTTCTCTGCACTACATGATCATTCAGTTTCTTTCAAGTTCAAATGTTACAATTATAAAAGTAAAAAGTCCCTATCCACCCTTGAAAGAGTCAGAGATGGAGAAAGATAAAAAAAAGGTAGAAAGATAGTAAAATAGAGGGATGCTGTGGTATAATGGGGAAAAAAAGCTTAGTAGAGAGACTGAAGTTTTAGACTGTAGTTCTGGTTTTGCCTTTAACTAGTTGAGTAACCTTGAACAAGTCACTTTCCCTCTTTAGATCGAGATTTCTCCCATTTATAAAGTACCCAGATGATCTTCCAGCTCTAATAATCTAGAATTCTAAGCTATAGTCTACTGCTATTATGAACAATGCAATTTTATAGAATCAGTATGTTTGTGTTCATAAGTCAGAAACAGGACATACAGATAAAATATTTAGTAGACAGAAGCCTCATACCTCACTTGAGTTTCCCCCAAGTTCTAATTCAAATATTTTTCTAGAGCTTCTCAGAAGCACTGGTTCATACTACTGTACTTTGAATTCCCTTTTTCTTAATGATATGTCCAAAGACGGTCAATAAAAGCATGGAAAATAGGTGCTGCCTAGATAATGCATCAATCCAGTCTCTTCATGGTCTCTCTCTTTTCTACCACTGTACTTTCCTTATACTATCCACTCTCTGGACTGAGCCAAACCTATCTCTTTTGATTTAAATTCTTCAAGGTTCAGTTTAAATCTCGATACTAGCATGAAGCATTCCCTTGCCACTGCAGCCCACATCAATTTTTCACTCTTTTAAACTTCTAAAGTACTACAGTGCTATGGCAGAGATTCAGTGATATTTGTAAAGAGGTTAGTACATTTCCCATATAGCAAATTCTCAATAAATGATAGTAGTGTTGTCGCCACACCTTTAGCACTAATCACATATCCTTTAGTTCAGTGCATCTTAAATTTAATGTGCATGTGAATCACCTGGACATTTTATTCAAATGCAAATTGATTCAGTAGGTATGATGACCTGATAATCTGTAGTTCAAAAAGCTCCCGGTTGGGGCACCTGGGTGGTGCAGTCAGTTGAGCAGTTGACTGTCCAGCTTTTGTTTTCCACTCGGATGGTGATCTCAGGGTCTTGGGATCAAGCCCCACGTCATGCTCAGCGATCAGTGTGGAGTCTGCTTGAGATTCTTTCTCCCTCTCCCTCTGCCCCTCCTACTCATGCTCTCTACCTAAAATAAATAAATAAATCTTTAAAAAAAAAAAAAAAAGCTACTGCTTGATGCCAATGCTCTTGATCCAAGGACTATATTCTTTGAATACAAGGGGTAGTTTTTGGAAACTTAAAAAAAAAGTATGGGGAACCCTCCTACACTGTTGGTGGGAATGCAAGCTGGTGCAGCCACTCTGGAAAACAGTATGGAGGTTCCTCAAAAAGTTGAAAATAGAACTACCCTATGACTAGGCAGCTGCATTACTGGGTATATACCCCAAAGATACAAATGTAGTTGATCCAAAGGGGCACCTGCACCCCAATGTTTATAGCAGCAATGTTAACAATAGTCAAACTATGGAAAGAGCCCAGATGTCCATCAACAGATGAATTGATAAAGAAAATATGGTAGGGGTGTGTGTGTGTGACACACACACATATATATAATGGAATACTATGCAGCCATCAGAAAATGAAATCTTACCACTCGCAACAATGTGGATAGAACTAAAGGGTATTATGCTAAGAAAAATAAGTCAATAAGAGAAAGACAATTATCATATGATCTCACTGATTTGTGGAATTTAAGAAACAAGGCAGAGGACCATAGGGGAAGAGAGGAAAAAATGAAACAAGACGAAACCAGAGAGGGAGACAAACCATTAAGAGACGCTTAATCATAGAAAACAAACTGAGGGTTGCTGGAGGGGAGGAGGGTGGAGGGATGGGGTAACTGGGTGATGGGCACTGAGGAGGGTCTGTGTTATAATGAGCACTGGGTATTATATAAGACTGATGAACCACAGACCTGTACCCCTGAAACAAATAATACATTGTAGGTTAATTTTTTTAAAGTATGTTATCTTATCTGTCCACCTGAACAGAAAGATCTTAAAAGACAGATACTACATCTTCTTTTTCTTAGCATATACACCCTATACTGAGAAGGTGCTCAATAAACACCTGTGGACTTACCATATCTACAGTCCCTAGAACACCTAGATAATCTCTAGAATGTCTGTGCTATGCTGATTTTCAAATCAAACATTGAGACATGCTAAGTTGAAAAAGCTCACTTGGTCACTGGAATTGGAATTGCTGAAAATGGAGGCAGGGGAAAATCTGAGAGAAAACTTACCTCTTCACAGTGAGAGTATAATATGCAGAAAAAACAACATACAAATGGACATTTGTTCCTTATTTAAGCACAAAGATAATTAGAGTTCAGTCTTAACTGCACTTAAAATTTAGGTATGAACCTTAAAAGAAGACACACATATTCAGGCAAAATACATATATTTAAAACACTAGTAACAATTACTAATAAGAGAAATAACAAGCTTGATTTCATTTTTTAGTGGAGCAGATCCATTTTTTTCAATGATTCTTTAGTGTGCAATTAATCTAAAGATCTCAAGTAACCAATGAAAACACATTTCAAGCAAAAGACAGAAACACCCTCCAACTTTCCCATCAACTTAGTCCGTAGGAAAGTACCCAAATTCCATTGCCCACAATTACACTGATAAAAATTTGAATGAATCTGCTGTATATTAAGTCTGCTCTGAGAGGCTGCCTACTTTAAGCCCTTTTTTAAATCTCCGATCATTTAAATGCTTCTTAAAACCCTCTTTATTTTAGCATTCTATAATTCAAATGGGACCAATATTCTTAAATTCTACTGGGAAGCTACACTCTCACTTCCTATTCAAGCATCAAGAAAATAATATGGGGCATATATGACACCTGCTCACTGAATGCTATCTAGATAGCTTAAACAGTGAGACAAATTTACTAAAATTTGCTGTTAGTGGAAAAAGCACCCTTTTAAGTCACTATGCTTGTGATAAGCAGACACCTGCTCCTTAACTTATAGAGAACTTTCAATAAAACCATTCAACAATATTTAACTGAGATGTTTTTAACAAATTCAGGCAAGAGAGAAGACAAAATCTGCAATCCTGAGAATTGCTATTAAGCACAGAAACAGAGAAGTGTCAAATGCTGTCAAGCACTAGACTCAAACTGGGTTTATGAGTTTTAATAAAGCAATGTTATTACTTCGGAGAAAATCAGAAAACAGTTGGGAGTCAGCCCAAAGTGGCTACTATTATTTCCATCAGAAATCTAGTCCCCAGAGCAAGGCAAATTCTCTGGTTCATGCCAGGCAGGCAGTCTTTCCTAAAGAAAGATACTATCCAAAAGGAGTTTTGAATCCTAAGCTACTGAAGCAGTTAGTGCTAAACACAAATCTACAGCAGCCACATCACACCCATACAAATGAGTATCTTCCTACCTTTGGGTACCTAACTGGTAATTAAACCCAAAACAAATGCCTCCAACAGGATAGGAGATCAGGCCAAGGTACAGGAGTGTCAGATTCTTGCATAAAAAAATGAAGCACCAATATCATTCCCATTTCTCCCCTCCTTTTCCTGGCCTTTCTTCAAGACTCATCTTTTGCAAAGCTTTCTCCAATAACTCTGGCTCTCATAATCACCCTGTTTATTGAATGCCTAAAACACGAGTCTGAAATAATTGTAGAATCATTTTTGTTAACTGTTTCATGTCTCCATTTTGTCTCCCAAATTTCAGTGTGAGTTCTTGGTAAGGCCCCTACACTGCCTATTCTGTAGAGGGAGCCTATTATCAAAACTGCCAATAATATAATAATAGTGAGGCAACACAGCACAGTGGAATGGCAATACTGGAGTTAAATGGGTCTAAGTTCAAATCCTAGATCAACTGTTTGCTGGCTGTATGACTGGGAACACATTACTCACTTTTTGTAAGCCTGTTTTGTATTTAGAATTTAATGAGATATATGTTAGAGCACCTAGTACAGGGTTTGACATATAACAGACGCTCAATAAAACTTACTTACCTACCTTTCTCACTTAATGAGCACTTGTTGATTTGAACTAAGAATAATCCTCCTAGGGAACTACCAATGGGACCATCATACACTCTTGCTGGTGCCTCTGTTATTTCCTAACAAAGATCCCTTAATATTTTCTACTCCATTGTTCTGAGAAAAGGCAACTACACAAGTCACCCAAATGACTATTCAGAATGGTCATATTAGGGGCCAGCAGGAGTACATCTCCACATCTACATCTCACTTCCATTACACCCACGCCAGTACTCCCTCCCTCCAAGTCTCCCAATGAGAAAATAAGAGAAAAGCAGTAAAGCAGCCAAAAGAGGAAAAGGAGATAAACAGCTCTGTGGTCCCTCCAGGCCTCACTCTTGGGAGGAAGCACTTGGTCAGGTCTCTAACCTCAACCCTTGTGAGAAAGAAAAAAATAAAACCCTTTCTGTATTCCTGAAGAAGCAGCAACCCAGATTCCATGCCTCTTCATTTTTTCAAGGCCTTCACCAGTCAATTCTTCCAACACCACCCACCCCAGCCATCTCCTGGGCCAACTTCCTGCTACATGAAATAGAACTTCTTTAGATTTGTCTTGAATGAACCCCATTCATGCTTTTACCAGCTTGAGGTAACATTTTCCCCCAGCCTTCACCATTCTAAGTTGGAATATCCCTTAGAAAAAAGAAAAGAAAAAATAAAAGAAAGATTGATTCTCGAAATTCTGTCTACTGCATTAAGGTAAATCTTTTTATTTGTTTGTGCCCCTTTAATGATCCAGAATATTTTATCTCGGTCATCATCTTTCCAGCTGGAAAAAAAACCCATCATTTTCACAAACCCCCCACCCCGCCACACATACACACACACACACTTTTTTTTTTACTAAAACAAAAACAAATTTAAAAATCCACAAATACCCTCCCTGCTGCACAAAATACAAGTATTTTATTATTCTTAAACCGACTACAGCCATGCTCCACTGGAACAAGCTCAGGTACACCTGGATTCTCACATCCTTCTATTGACCATCGTGGATGTCAATACTGATACAAGCCTTCAGCCAGCCAGGTGAAAACTCCCTCCATCACCCTCTCCCCGCAAAACACCCATTTCCACCGCAAATTCACTCCGTGCCTCACGATGTAGAATCTTTTTTATTAGCTTTAAATGTTTCACCTGAGCTGCTACGTGTCTAGGCTGAAAGTCGGTCCCTTCTGCCCCCTCTTCAAAACAAAAAACAAAAAACAAAACTCTGGTTTGCTGTTGTTGTTTTTTTAAGATTCTTCCCTGCTGCACAAAGTAGCTCCTTGTTTTATGTGTCGTGAGGGATTTGAAAGAATCCAGGCACTATTTCGCCTCAGGATTCACCTTTCCAGACTCCCCCCCGGCCCAGCACACACAACGCTCAACATCCCCCCATCTCCCCACTGCGGGACCATGCAGACCCTCCTTCTCCGGGGTCAGAAAAGATTCCTTGGTGCCCGGGACCACCTTCCCCGCGGCCTCCAGCTGCCCGGCAGGCCCCGGGAACCCCCAGTGGCGGCGGCGGCCGGGCACCTACCAGTCGGTGTGCGGCTCGTCGACGACCAGCAGCACCTTGGCCTTCCTGGCGGCGGCGGGCGCGGGCGCGGGCGCGTCCACCAGGCCGGCCGAGGCGGCCGTCTGCTTCACGGCTTGGGACAGCGAGCTGAAGAAGCTGCTGCCCACCGACGGCGCCGCGGCAGCCTGCGGCGCGGGTTGCGGCGCGGGCGCCGGGGCCGGGGCCGGCGGCGGCCTCCGCTCGGGGCCCGGCGAGGTGGCCGGGGGCGCCGAGGAGGCCGAGGCCGCGCCGGGACCGGGGGGCGGCGGCGGCGGCTGCTGGGGCTCGGGCCGCTGCAGGTCGGTCATGTAGCCATTGGGCAGGTTGGCGATGAAGCTGCTGTCCGACAGCCGGCGCCTCAGGAAGTTCATCATCTGGCTTGAGGGGCTGGGGGGCGCGCGGGGCGGCGGGGCCGGGCGGCGCGGAGGGCGAGATTGAGGCGGCGGCGGCTGGGGCACTGAGGCGACTGAGGCGGCTGCGGCCCGGTCGGCGGCGAGCGAGCCCAGCAGACAGCCGCGGTGCACTGGGCCGAGCCGGCCGGGAGGCGCGAGGTTCCGCGCCAGGGAGCGGGCGGGGCCGGGGGCGGGGTCACCGCTCGACCCGCCCCCGCGCCGCAGAGCCGGCTCCGCCTCCGACTCGCAGCCAGCGCTCCCGCACCTAGCCGTGGGGTCCCTAGTCTGGGGATTTGGGTCGTGGGATTGCCAGGCCTCCTGCAACCTTAGCGGAGCTCTGTGGAGAGAGCGTGGGAGCCAGTCTTGCTCCCCGAGAATAGGGAAAAGGGAGCCGAGACCCCTACCCCTTTTTGGTTGGGGAAAAAAGAGCCATGTCCCTCCTGAGATGAAGGCGAAGGAAAATGTCCCCACTCCCTTTGGAAGAAAGAGGTGTCAGCCTCCCCACCCTGAGGTGAGAAAGGACCCATTCCCCCTGGCGCGTGCGCACGTAAACACACGCACACACTCCCTGTAGTGGGAAAGAAAAGAACCACCTCCTTTCCCAAAGCTGGGAGAAAGGTGCCATGTCCTCAACCTCCAGGTGATGGAGGAAGGAATAATCTGCGACACCACCCCCCCCCCGCTCCCAACACACATACGCTCCTATGATGAGACAAAAATGAACTACTCCCTCCTCAATATTAGGTGAGAAAGACATCCTCTCCCCCCACACTCCCACCCATTCATCCATTCTATGACAGAGACTTGACAGATCCCTCCAACGGGTCTGAGGGCGCGTTTTTGGTGCCTGCGCTTTAGGGATGGCTCATTTAAGAGCACCTTCTTCTCTTCCCCTCCTCATGGATCAGAGAGAAGAAACCGTGTGTAAGGCTGGAGACCCCCTCTCCCCAAGTGGGATATCTAAGGGTTCCCCACCCCTTCTGTGTTTGCCTCCCTGATAGGCAGTGGTGCATCCTATGTTGTACCAAGAAGTTCATCTCTTCAAAATCCATTTATTTTTCTAGTTCATTAATTGGCTAGATCTGCTTCCACCTCCATGAAGACCTCAGATTATCACCTTGCCATGTGCACTCCCTAAATCTGGTATGATCTCTGGACCTTTGTTTTCACCTCTCATGAGATATACTTAATCCATGTGTTGTATGGGAACAGGACACGGCAGATATAGTACTTTACATTCAGACCTCTCTGGGTGATGTGTGACCTCAGGCAAATTAGCCTCTGAGCCTCTTTACCCTATCTGATAACAGGAGATAATGCTTTTAAAAAATTTTTTATTTTCATATAACTGACACAATGTTACATTAGTTCCAGGTGTACAACACAGTGATTCAATGAGTTTATACATTATGCTATGGGGAGATAACACTTTTCAAAGTTGTTACGCAGAATAAATGAAATTGTGTATATAAAGCACCTGGCACACAGTAGGTATTCTAGTAGTAGTGGCTGGATTCTTATTCTTATGTGAGCTAGTTCTCAGTAAGTATCCATTGGACTGAATAGAATCAATGAGCAGTTTGACACTAATATTGGTAGGCAGTTCTTGCTTCCTGCATCCCAGCTGGCACTTGACTTGGGACCTAATTAGATGCACAATCCAGCTCTGAGCCAGAGACCCAGTGATGTTCAAGAGGTCTCCAGCCAACTATGATAATACAGTGGTCTTCCCATCTACCATGTGCCAGGCAGTGGTAGGTACTGGACAGACTGATATGAATGGGACGTAGCCCCTGTCTGTGGGAAGTTCACAATCTATGAGGGTTGAGGAGAGAATGGGGAAGATAGACACAGGAACAATTAACCACAATGAGATGTGAGAAATGCTATAATACCATTGGGCAAAGTGGTTTAGGGGCACCAAGGAGTTAGGGAAGCATTCTGCCTATGAGGTTTAGGAATGGCTTCTCAGAGGAGGTGACATTTGAAGTGGGTCTTGAAGTAGCTGTAAGACTACCAACAGCAAAGTGGATAAAGCACTCAGGCAGAGAAGGCCTGGAGGAATGCTAGTTGATGACTCCCCTAGGAAGCCTTCCCTCAATCCTCCAAGGTAGACTAAGTGTTTCATTACCTGTGTCTGGTTTTGTCATAGCCCCTTAAAAAATTATAATAAAATATTCTGGTGACTTGAATGTATGCTTTTCAAGGAGAGAATTATGTTTGAGCCACCTTGGACCCTAACATGAAGCACAATCCTTGGCTTGGCAGTCTGAGAGGTGAACTGTACTCTTACCCAACTCATTTCTTGTGTTTATTAGAGAATAAAACATACATCACTAATAACTAAATAAACCTAATTTAATGTACTGCCCTTCCTGTAAGTATTTTTTAGAGTATCAGATGACTCTTTTCCAAAGGCATGAATCTCTAATGATGGGATTTCATATACTGTTATCACTTCAGTTTTTCAGATGTTTGGGTTATCTTTTTTTTAATATTTCACTAAGTAACACCCCTTAACCATTAAGCTTGTAGTGTATGTGTAATTTTAAAAACCAACCACTTAAAAAACATGTGGTGAGTACCTAATACATGCAGGGTATTATGCTAAGCACTCATGGATAAAGAAGATTCGAGAATAAATAAAACCCAAGTTATGCCCTTAAGAAGACAGCTCATAAACATGTGAACACATAACCAGCAATAGCAGAGCAGTCTGTCAATGACCAGAAAGTGGAGCAAGCAGTGAATGTTAAAAGAGCCAGAAGAAGAAAGGATCTCTGAGGTATGAGAGTATTTCACAGGGGAGGTAGGGCTCAGTCCGCATGAAATGGGTGGAATTCAGATACCCAGTACATGGTGGAGAAAGCAATCAAGACAGGATAGGAAAAGCAAAGACAGGGAAGCTGAACTGGATAAGTGATGAGAATGTATTGCTCTATTCCTTGAAGGCAAAGACCTTACCTCACTATATTTTTTGAACTTCAGAATACTCCTGGCCTCAAGTATGCCCTTAAATATTTGTAAGGAGGCTCTGCAGGCTGGACTTGTGTGTGTTTATGTTGTTAGTATCTACCCAGGTTTCTTTTTAGATGGCAAGCACCTCAAGGTGAGGGATTCTTCTTCCACTTCTCTCAAAATGTTCTACAAAGCCTGATATAATATCTAACACACAATTAGTGTCCCAATCTTGGGTGCTAGACTAGAATATTCCCAAAGAACTCCTTAGGTTTAGATTCCTTCATTGATACAATGGAAGTCTACAAGACCATTGAAAAATATTTATCAAATAGTCCATGAATTTATTGTTATTTTCCGGTAGGTTTTAATAAGAATATTATTCTTATGGAAAAACAGACTATTTTCTTA
Organism: Callorhinus ursinus; assembly: GCF_003265705.2. NCBI lineage: Eukaryota > Metazoa > Chordata > Mammalia > Carnivora > Otariidae > Callorhinus > Callorhinus ursinus. The sequence goes on along the minus strand of NW_027397077.1, from coordinate 41,316,877 downwards.
TAATTGGGAATGTGTGGTCATTAATCAGTTGTATATGAGCAGAAGATTTTGATTAGTTGGCACAACTGTAAATCACATCTGCTTAAACTAATATTTTCCATATTCCTCTGAGTCCTTGCTGAGAAGTGTCAGTGTAGCATGCAAAGACACTTGCTTGTAAGTGGGCTTGTGTTTTTAAGAAGCCATATGAAAATCTTTCCTTTTTTTTAAGATTTTAATTATTTATTTGACAGAGAGACACAGCGAGAGAGGGAACACAAGCAGGGGCAGAGGGAGAGGGAGAAGCAGGCTTTCCGCGGAGCAGGGAGCCCGATGCGGGGTTCGATCCCAGGACCCTGAGATCAGGGCCCGAGCTGAAGGCAGACGCTTAACGACTGAGCCACCCAGGAGCCCCATGAAAATCTTTCTTTTATCCTTACCTGTGAATCCAGGTTCCAGATGCAGGGAGAATATAGCACTTTTCAGTCTATCTTATGTCCTGCCTTTTCTCTGGAATTGAAAGGGAAGCAGGGCTTGGAAATTCTACAAAATATACAATTCTGGCACAGTTCAGGCCTTTTCTCTCTATCTCCCTCTGAGACCAACCAGCCATTCCCATCTCTAGGTAGAAGGCATTTCTCCAAGGAAAATTGGTGGAAGGGTCTCCCCCAACCTTTCTGAATCACTCAGGGTCCAACCAAGCCAAATTTCGGAAATATCAGAGGTCTCTCCCAGTTTTAGAAGCCCGGGGCACTGTAAGGCCTGTCCATGTGTAATCTTTATCTTCCCACTGAATTGTAAACACAGGCACACATCTGGCAACTGCAGATGAAAGAATCCTGCTAAAATCAGGAACAAACTTAAATGCTTTATCGCCTCTCTGATTTCTCTCTTCCCCTGAACAACAATGCGGCAGAGAATGCTCACGGGGAGAAAGGCAGGCAGAGGTCAAAAACAGAGCTTAAAGAAAGGCCGGCACACCAAGCCACCTGACCAAACACTTATTGTCCAAGTGTCCTCTCAAACAAGGAAGTTTGCTAGAACATGCCACCTTTGGCCCTTGCTTGCTTCTCGTGATCAGGGGACCCCATTCAGGCCACCTGCCCTAAAGAGATGTAGAAAGAATTTGGAATTCAGAAACTGTAAGTTCCATCACTACTTGGCTTCGTGATTTTCAACAAGTTGCTCAGCTCTCTGGGGAGGGACAGGTGTGCCTTGGGCCTCTCCTGAGATAATATGGGAACACTTTGAAAGTGAAAAGGTTAACCAGAAAAGGCATCAATATTGCTTTCCACACTCAAGTTACCTGTCATTTGGAGAACGCAGTTGAATTGAGTTTGTCACCTTCATTCAGGTGGCCCTTCTTGATAATCAGCCCGGCCAATACCTTCCTCCTCCACCTCTGGATAGAGGACAGCTATGTCCCTGACATTGAATTCTCCCAAGTTAGCCATGTCAGCTGGGCCAGTTTGCTATGATTAGGAATCACACAAATATAAGTTTAATTCCTAAATCTACATCATGGTAACATGTAACTTTGAACAGATCACTTACAGTTTCAGTTTTCTCATCTGTAGAAGAATGGTGTGATGATCACAATGACCTTGAAGGGCTATTATGAAGACTAAATAAGATCAAGTCTATGAGTGTATTTTATAAGCAGTAAATCACTGTACAAATGTTAGCTATTAATATTTCTGACACCAGGGGCATCACAGAACTCCCCAGCACCACAACTAAAATATAAAAAAGGACTCTCCCCCCACATACTTATCCTAAAGTTACACACCCAAGAGAATTCATGGAAAGCATGAGATGGATTCTCTGCAGTTACTCCCAGGCTTAGTCATACCTGCTAAAATATAAGCAACAATCACTTCAACCTTGCTGGGTGACCTTGAACAATGCACTTCTCTCTTCAGGCTTTCATTTCCTGGCCTGGAAAATGAGCTGGGTGATCCCCAAGGTCTAGTGTTGTGAGATTCTGTGAGCAGAGCCCCCAGGGGGAAATAAGCACTTGATGTCACCAGGCTGAGCCAGGGAACACAGGGGCTGGGTCTGGGGAGCAAATACTGAGCATGGCTTTAGGGAGAGAGAAAGAGAGAAGCAGAGGCACCCAGGAGAAACAGGTGGCATGAATCCTAATTCCAAGTCTTCCCGTGACTTAAAGGAGTCAATGATGGTTCCCTTGCCAAGTCTCCATTTCTCTGGCAATATTGGGGACACAATAATGACTATAACTGATTAGATGCTGACCACATGCAAGAAACTGCCCATGTGTTATCTCATTTAATCTCCCTCAAGGGAGGTGTTAAATATCCCCTTTTTACCATTGAAGCAATTGGACTTCAAAGACATTATACTAACACAACATCTTATAACTAAAAAATTGCAGAGCTGCAAGGCAGGTTTGGTTGCTTACAAAGACCATGAGACACCCCATTATAGTACACTGGCAGGCCCCTTAGAAAGGTGCCATTCATCAGCAGTTGCCTGATAAATACATTTCATTGGAAGCCACAGAAGAAATAACGTGCCTTCCTGGGCTCTCCTCAGCTTCCCTGTCATCTCCCTTTGCCCCAAATCCTGCAGACACAGGAGGTTTGGCATCCTGTATAAACATTCCTGCCCCCAGGAACAAGCTAGCTTCAACCAAAAAGAATCAAGCTGATGAGACACCCCTCCCCCCATACACCCTACTCCTACTCCCACCCAGTTTGGACCACAGTTCCCCACAGAGCAGCTTTGGCCTCTTGTGGGATGCGGGTATATTGGTTGTTGCCATGGTGATAGAGGAACCTTACTGTCACGCACACAGGAGCAGCACAGAGTGGGTCTCCCCTCCCTGGGAAACTCAGAGGATTCATCAGAGGTTGTTTTCTAGTTGCTTCCTCATGCCACTTCATGGATAAGTGAAAGAGCATCCTTTCCACTTAGCATTCAACCCACCCCAGGGACAGTGCTGAGCTTTCTGTACCGAGGGGGTGTAGAAGGCAACCCCCTCCCTCTACTTCTGTTACAGTTCCTCTTCAAGGAGGCTCCTGCCAGGTGGTAGGAAGAGATATTTACAAGATGCCAGTGAATGAGCTGTTGTGTTTGTAATCTCTGCTTCGCTTAGATTGTGAACCAATTTGATTTTTAGTGTCAGACCTGTATGGCTTTATCCTCTGCCTCAGCTGCTTATTAGCAAAGCAATCTCATGCAATTTCTTCAGTGAGACTCAGTTTATTTATCTCTAAAGTGGGGTTAATCGTTCTTTGCAGAATTTTTGAAGAAAATTAAGTGAGATCATTTATAAACACTGCTCAATATAATGTCTGCCACATATTCATGACAGCAATTATTTTAAAGAAAGAAATATAATGAAACAGATGTTCTGATTTGGAGACAAATATTTGAATCCCTGGTTCACCACTTAATAGCTTAATAGCTATGTAATATTCTGAAGTCAATTTCATTTTGAGTCTCAGTATCCTCAGGTGTAAAAGGAAGAGGTCATAGAGACTCATAGGCTCAAAACCTATGATTTCTAAGTGAAGATTTATTTTGAAGATGTGGTTATAATATCTGAGGATTTGTGTGAAAAAGACATCCACCTCTTTATTGGTGAAAGGCCATAAGGAATCAATGGCATATCTTCTTAATGTATCTATACATTGAGAACAATCTTTTCCCGGGCGCCTGGGTGGCTCAGTTGGTTAAGCGACTGCCTTCGGCTCAGGTCATGATCCTGGAGTCCCGAGATCGAGTCCCGCATCGGGCTCCCTGCTCAGCAGGGAGTCTGCTTCTCCCTCTGACCCTCTTCCCTCTCGTGCTATCTCTCATTCTCTCTCTCTCAAATAAATAAATAAAATCTTTAAAAAAAAAAAAAAAGAAGAAGAATCTTTTCCCCACCCCCATCCTCGACACCACATTGTATGAGTTCCTGCACAGCTGTCCCCAGGGAAAGGTTCCTTAGTGCCAGGACCAGCTCTGAGCAGATGGCCCCATTTCTTCTCTTGAAAACAGCCAGCTCCAGGGATCGGAGGAAAACAGAGTCATAGTCCAAGGTCGAACACTTGACTATTGTTTTAATGAGTGTGATTCAGCCTGAAAGCCCATCAGCACTTTCTTTCCATCCCCTCCCTTGAACCCCAGAGTCTGCAGGACTGCCAGAGCTGGAGGCCCTCTGGAGAACTGAACTGGCTGGCTTGCCTGTCCCCTGTTCCTGATCAGGAGTGGGTCCATTTTCCTATTCGTTGGTTTTTATCCTCTCCCTACACTGCCATGTCAATAGAATGTCTTTTCTCATCTCCAAAATAGCATCTGGTCCATTTGAAGCAAGCTAGCAGTAGGCTTTCTGCCAGCATTCTCATTTCTTGGAGGATGGAAGGCATTCCCCCATCCAATTATCTAAAAGTCCCTTTGCCTGATGATTCAGCCAACCCCTCCATCATGAGCCAGTCCTGGGTATCCTAAAGTCACCTTGAACAAATCAGTTGTAATGATTGTTTCACGCATTGCCTTGAATTCATACAACTCTACAAGGTAAGAATCATGCTCTCACTTAAACAGATGAAACAGAGGCTCTGAGAGGGGAAGTGACTTCCCCAAGGCCACACAGCCTGTCACAGAAGAGCTGAGATTCAAACTCTAATTGACAACTTTAGGAGGAAGAGTTGAACACTCACTTGCCACTTGCTTTTCCTATAAGCCACAGTGAGCACTTTGGAAAGTGCTCGGGACTAGAGCATGGCAGCCAACGGTTCCAGAAAATTATCCCATATGTCATCTCTAGTGTGCCTCCAAGCCTTTGCCCAAGCTGCTCCCTCTGCTTGGGATACCCTTCCCCATGCCTTGCAACATGGTGCAGTGGAACACCTGGTAACAAGCTTTGCAGTAGATAGCTATTTTAGAATCCTGACGGTACCATTTGCAGATCTATGATCTCAGGTAATTTATCTAACCTCCCTGATGTTTTCTTCTTCTGTAGAGTAAGACTATCTACCTCATCAGGTTGTCATGAGGATTTGAGCTAAAAGGGCCTCGCATGGTGCTTGGTAGTTAGCAGGTGCTCATGACCATAACCAGTCTTTCCAAATGCAGCTCATGCACCACCACATCTGTGAAGCCCTCTCTGTCTATGCCCCCCTCCTCCATGCCCTAACATTCATTGTTTTTTTTTTCTTTCTTCATTCAACAAATACTTAAAATACATAAATGACTCAATTGTAGTACTCAGCACATGGTATTGTAATTATTGGGTCATGTTCTGTTTCCTTCATTAAACTGAGATCTTTCTGAGGGCAGAGATCTCAACCAAGTCATCTCTGAATCCAGAATGCCTCATCCAGGGCCTGGCAGGAGGAAGGACAGGCAGAAGAAAGAAAGATGAAAGAATAAAAGGCAGAAGGAGGGGCGCCTGGGTGGCTCAGCCCCAGGGTCCTGGGATCGAGCCCCGCATCGGGCTCCCTGCTCCGCGGGAAGCCTACTTCTTCCGCTCCCACTCCCCCTGCTTGTGTTCCCTCTCTTGCTGTCTCTCTCTCTGTCAAATAAATAAAAACTAAAAAAAAAAAAAAAAAAAATCTTTAAAAAATAAAAATAAAAGGCAGAAGGAAAAGAAAACAAGGCTAAAGATTGCTTATGAAACCTGCTCAAAAAAACAAAAACAAAAACAAAAACACCTCTCAGTATCCAGGCAGACAGGAAAAACACCTGGTTCTCCCCTAGGCTATTCTGCAAAAGTCTCCCAATTCCTCCATTGACAGGAGCCAACAACAGGATGGGAATATCAATGACTGTCTGAATAGAAAGCCTCAGATGAGCCCCGCACGGAGAGCGGAGACAGGCAAGTGGTGAGTGCTAAAGCACAGCTGCAGGACGGAAAATTCCGTCTGTGCAGCCGCCGGGGATAGACAGCCACTGGGGCCTGGCAACAGCTCCGGCGGTGGACCGAGCTACGCCCACCTCCGGCGACGGCGGCTGCATCCCAGCAAGGGCTTGGCCTGGCAGGTGATGAAGGCAGCTACCTAATCAGAAAGAGGGCGTGAGGCTTGCCCAGGTGAGGGCCTGAGCCCTATAGCTCTACAGAGCTGGAGCTTGGAGCCCCAAGCCTTGGGCAAAAATACCAGGGAGGAGAAGATGAAGGTCTTCTTTCTCCCTGCTCCCCAAACCGTGCCCCTGCCCAACACCAAATCATCTGAGGGCCTTTTAAAAATCCCATTCTAGGGGCGCCGGGTTGGCTCCAGTTGATTAAGCATGGGACTCTTGGTGTATGTGTTACATTTATGAATTTAGACTTCCTATGGTTGCTTCTACGGGCATACTTCCATCTTCTGATACTTGACTATGAGTGTATAAAAATGACTTCTATTAGAAGATAGAATCAGTGCTCAAATTAGAATAACTCAAATAATGAGGTGAGCAAGGGCAGGATGGAAAAAACTTATAAGAATAGTTTGGTTGTGTGATACTTGTTTGGGATCATTTCTGCAATTGTAATCAGTGTCATATAACACATGCTCCTGTTTCATAATGTGAACCCTACTCTGGAAAACACTTTCAGTGTTAAATCAACCAACTGATACTCCTTGGTGTGAAGAAATAGTAGGAAGATTCCTACTGAAATGTTCTATTGTAGTATGCAATAAAATATTCAAATACACAAAAAAATAAAAAAGCATCTGACTCGATCTCAGCTCAAGTCTTGATCTCAGGGTCATGAGTTCAAGGGCCATGTTGGGCTCCACACTGGGTGGATAGAAAAAAAAAATCCCATTCTAATCCCACCATCCTTTCTCCACATTGCTCATCTCCTAGCCTTCCTTGAACTGGTCTGCAATCATCTGCAACTGCTTTCTAGGCCCAAAAGAAGGCATGCTGTCATACTTCTGTGCCTTTACTGATGTTCTTCCCTCTTCTGGGAATGCACTCTGCGTATGCTTTGCTCTGTTGGGTCGGTTTCCCAGAAGCAGACCTTGAAACTAGGATTTGAGTGCAAATAGTTTGCGCAGAGGTGATTCCCAGGAAGCCCCAGTGGGGACACTGACAAGTGAGACCAGGAAGAGAAGAAAGCCAGGACATTACTGAGCAGGTTACCACTTTGGGTGGCTGGGGTCCAATCCTACTCAGCAACCCTGGTAGATATTGTAAAGCATATCTTGGAGTTATGCCACTCAACAGGTGAGAAAACTAGGGCAATTATCTGCCAAATCCCACTCAAGATAGGTTGAGTACTGCTCCTGGGAGCATTAGTGCCCCCACCAACCTGCAAGAGCCAGACATATCTCTTCACCAAAGCTAGTGCTTAAGTAGAGAGTTACAGGCTACTAGTACCACCTGCTACCCTTGTCAAACTACTTCTTATCTTTCAAGGCTCAGCTCAAAAGCCAATACTGCTAAGCCCAAATAAATTTCACAACCCCCTTCTCTGCATTCCCAGAGCATGTTGATCTTAACTCCATTGAGTATTTAAGCTAGTGCATTACAGTGAGTTTCTGCCTACTGTTCCCACTTGACCATGAGCTCCTCTAGGACAAGAATTGTGACTTTATTAATTTTTGTCCAGAGCTCCAGCACAGGATGGCACATAGATAGCAGGTGCTCATTAAATATTAATGTTGGTTAAGTATGCTAATGAACATCAACAAATTCCAATGCCAGCCCAAGATTCCATTTTTCTGGGAGGATACCAGACTCCCTATTGCCTTTTGTGATTTGAGGAGAAAATCATGTCACATCTCTAGAAAGTGTAATACTGAATGCTGCATAAATTTCCTCAAGGTGACGAGTTGTCAGGACACCAAAGAAAAATCTAGCTAAAGAGTCTCAGCTTGAAGGAGCATAAGCTTTAATTTGCCATATTTTGCCGTGATGTGGACAGACGCCTTGCAGTGGATGAGAAGGCATTCGATTCATACAGATTTATAGTTGTTTATAACATATATAACATCATCAACCTGTTTTAGTATCCATGGCACCCATTCTAGAAGGTCTTAGGGTGAATGGATAGGGCTTTCCCTGGGCCAGAACCCTCAGAGGCCACCTCTGTCTCAAGTGGTCTAGGTCTTGCCTGCAAGGGGGCAGCAAGAACTGGAACCCAAATCAAACCAGATATGATGTTTCTCAAGATAGCTTGAGGCAATACTGCCACAGTGGAGATTTTAAATTGTTGCCAAAAGAACATCCAGTTAGAATACACAGAGGAAGGGAACAAATATTTATAATAGCAATAAAAAAGATAGATTATCCATCAGTAAACTTAAAAAGATGTATTCAAATTCTATTTGAAAAAAAATTAATGTTACTAAGGGACACCAAAGTACCCTTAAAAAAAGAAAGCTATATCTTTTTCTTGGGTAGGAAGACTCAACATCATAAAGATGTCATTTCTCCCTAAATTTATCTGTAAATTTAATGTAATTCCAATAAAAAAGATACTGACAGATTTTGGGGGGGAACTAGACAAACTGACTTTGAAATTAATATAGACAATAAGCAAGCAGAGGGGCGCCTGGCTGGTTCAGTCAGTAAAGCATGCGACTCTTGATCTCAGGGTCACAAGTTTCAGCCCCATATTGGGTGTAGAGATTACTTAAAAATAAAATCTTAAAAAAGAAAGAAAAGAAAAGAAACAAGCAGGAATAGCTAGGAGAATTCTGAAAAGGAAGAGTAGCAAGAGAATGACTGGCTCTACCAGATACTAAAACATGGTATTGAGCTGCAATAATTTAAACAATGTGGTACTTACACATCAAGAGACGGATCAGTAGGGACGCCTGGGGGGCTCAGTTGGTTAAACATCTGCCTTTGACTCAGTTCATGATCTCAGGGTCCTGGGATCGAGTCCAGCATCAGGCTCCTTACTCACTGTGGAGCCTGCTTCTCCCTCTGCCTGCCACTCCCTCTGCTTGTGCACTCTCTCTCCTCTGTCAAATATTTAAAATATTTTTTAAAAAATTAAAAAAAAAGAGAGACAAGTCAATAAACAGAAAACTCAGAAATAAGCTAAATATATCCAGAAATCTAGTATAGAATAAATGTGGCATTTCAACACAGTGGGGAACAAGATTATTCAACAAAAATTGTTGGAATAACTTGAAAGTTATCAAGCTAAATTGGATCCATATCTCACACATTACATCAAAAATTTTTCAGATGGATCAAAACCAAAACAGTAATAGAAGAAAACGTAGGGTATTTTGTTTTATAATCTTGGAGTAAGGAATAGCTGTCTAAGGATGACATATCTCCGTCATAAAATTTTAAAAATTGATAAATTAGACTGCCAAAACATTTCTCCATGGAAAAAAACCTTCACATATTCAAAAGGCAAAAAGAGAAACTGGGAAAAATACTGGCAATTCATACCACAGGCGTAGGACTAATTCCCTCATAATAAAAGCTTCTACATATTAGTAAGAAAAAAAAAACAATTCTATAGCAAATAGGTAATAGACATGAAAGAAAGAAAATACAAATGACTTCTAAACCTCATGCATTTTAAAAAACAAAAATTCAGCTGAGTAAATTTCAAGATCAAATTAGCTTTATTCAACGATTCATGGATAAGGCAGTATACTATGAGGCAATAGAACGAGGCTCTGCAAAACTGTAGAAAAGGAAAAGATTTTTTAAGTTTTTATTTAAATTCCAGTTAGTTAACATACAGTTGTAATATCATTTTAGGTGTAAAATTTAGTGGTTCAACCCATACATACATCACCTGGGGCTCATCACAAGTGCCCTCCTTAATCTACCCATCCCCCCACCGATCTCCCCGCTGATAACCATCAGTTTGTTCTTTATGGTTAAGAGTCTGTTTCTTGGTTTGTCTCTCTCTCTCCCCCACCTTTTTTCCCCTTTGCTCATTTGTTTTGTTTCTTAAATTCCACATATGAGTGAAATCATATGGTATTTGTCTCTCTGACCAACTTATTCCACTTAGCATTACACATTCTAGCTCCATCCATGTGTTGCAAATGGCAAGATTTCATTCTTTTTTATGGCTGAGTAATATTCTATATATATGGAAAATATATATATATTGAGTATTGAATATATATCAAACATATATATATGAATACATATATACCTATCTCCATATATATATGTATATATATATCTCTCCACATCTTCTTTATCCATTCATCAGTCGATGGACACTTGGGCTATCTCCATAATTTGGCTATCATAGACAATGCCGCTATAAACATTAGGGTGCATGTATCCCTTTGAACTAGTATCTTGGTATTCTTTGGGTAAATACCCAGTAGTAAGATTATATGTCATAGGGTAATTCCATTTTTAACTTTTTGAGGAATCTCCATACTGTTTAAAGAAAAATTTTTAAAGGCAGAAAGGGGGCAGAAAGAAGAAATTATTAGCAAAGAATCCATTGTTTCGGGCAAAGTCACCCTCCTAAGGGGAAATGAAAGGGGTCTGTTGGGCAGATTATCTCACTATTCCTGACCAGGTGATTCCATGTTGACTGGTTAAAGGTTACATTCCTGGGGCACCTGGCTGGCTCAGTTGGTAGAGTGTGTGATGCTTGATCTCAGGGTTATGAGTTCAAGCCCCACATTGGGTATAGAGATTACTTCCATCCATCCATCCATCAATCAATCAATCTTTAAAAAAAAAATCACATTCCTTGAGGACTGAAACTGCAACTACATTAGGTCTTGGTTTGCTGACATGGGATCTAGCACAAGTGGCTCCATTTTGGATCTGCTGTCTTTTTAACATGCTTAGTAAGATAACTGGGTGATGGGAAATAACTGTATGCTCTTTTGTATCTCTAAATTTTATGCCATCTGCCTATATTACTTAGTTTTCAAAAAAACATTCAAGTTAAAAAAAAGAACAAAGTTATTTTTTAGTAATAATCAATATGACCCTGGGTACTAGCTGAATGGGTAACTGTGGGCATCGAAGGGATATGTGTAAAAACAAATAAAGTGGGTAACTAAAGGAGTTAAAAGCGGGGAGGGAGGCTTGGTGAGGTGACCAATCACATGGAGCTTGGTGTTCAAGCTCCAGATCTACCCTATGCTAGCTATGCGACTTCACCAATCAACTTCATTCTGTGGCCCTCATTTCTCATCTGTGAAATGGGACAATTTTAGAAACTCCCTCATGGGGTTTTTCTGAGGTTCAAAGAAGTTATGCATGAAAAATGCTAGGACAATGTCTGGCATATAGTAAATGCATGAAGGACACCTTGCATGTGCCGGGAAGAGAGTGTGCGTCACAGCTTAGTGGCTGTGCCGGATAAATACAGGGTCCTAGATCTCTGACTTCCCAAGCTTGACACCTGTGAGGCCTCGTCTACATTTCTCGTGACAGTCACAAAGTCATCTCCTTTTATCTCAGAAGATCCATACAAATACCTCAAATCCTTTCTTGCAGTTATTCTCTTTCTTTCCTAAAGCCTCTGACACCCAAGAATTACAGATTTCTGTTGACTTGCACAGGGCTCTCTGGCCCTGAATTCTCCTGGAAAATTCCATTAAGGCTCCAAATATACTAATCTATAATTATGGCTCAATTGGGTTCATGGTAAGAGTTCAATGTGTGCATTTTGCACTGTGCCATGGCTGTTCCATCCCTGGACCTTTCAATGAGACCAGCCCACCCACATAACACATTCTTGCCAGACCTTAACAGCTAGCTATAAATGGTAGCTGATAGGTTAGGCAATCCCTCAAGGCCAGTCGATCCCCACTGCTATCTAATCGGCCTGCCCATTCAATCTACCTCCTAGGTCTAAATTCCTGGCTCCATTCCTTGACTTTGATCCCTGCCTCTGGCCCCTTCTGGGTTTTTGTAGCTTGTCTCTCCTCTGGACTTTGAGCCTTAGGGCTCCTGAATAATTTTTGATATGCATAACCACTATAAGTAGTTAAGGACTTTGTTTCTCCATTAAGGAGGACTCAGATAAGGCTGGCCCGCAACAGAAGAAGATACAAGTTTGTCTCTACTGCATTCCCACTCTCATTACTTGATGCTGCTATTCTCCCCTGGGTACCATCCATAATGCTTGATTCTCAGTTGACCATCATCAGTACCCACAAGACACCAGCTAATAAGGTTTAAGAATGGGTCTAACACCCCTTTTCACCATGGATTTTCCAAAGAGTTCTGAAAACCTGCCATGTTTCCAAGACCCTGTGGAAACTTTTAATTGCATAATCTGTATAGCATCCTCTTCCCCAACCTTATCTTGGGTATTTTCTCCCAACTCCATCCACATGGCTGCCATGTTTCACATGAGTCACTTTCTTGACTGTAGTTGATTGGTTCACCTGACCCAGGCCATCCCAATCAGAGTCTTTCTCTGGGTTTTTTTTTTTTAATAACTAAATTAAAGAATAATAACTAGTCTTTAAAAAAAAAGATTTTATTTATTTATTTGACAGAGAGAGAGAGCACAAGCAAGAGGAACATTAGAGGGAAAGGGAGAAGCAGGCTCCCCACCGAGCAGGGAGCCCAACGTGGACTCGATCCCAGGACCCTGGGATCATGACCTGAGCCGAAGGCAGATGCTTAACTGACTGAGCCACCCAGGTGCCCCTAATAACTAGTCTTGATGGTGGTGGTAACTATAAGGCAAAAATGCACTGAGCCTCTGATGCCACTTCTTCCTGAAATGCACATTCCCCTGTCTTTTCACATAATTTGGCTGTTCACCTTTTCCTTGGTGAGCCAGTAAGTTCCTTTTTTTGGCTTACACTCATTTGAGTTAGGTTTCTGTCACTTGCAACCAAAAGAATCCTGATTAATAAAGACCTAAAGGAAACAAACTGAATGGTAAAATTTCAGCACTATCGCCAGTCATTAAGGGAAATGTTTTTGGTGACAGAATTCAAATCAAGCCAACTCACCGAGCTTAGGTATGAGGAATGTACAGATAAATAAGACTGATGTGGGTATGCCCTATAACAATTTGAATTGAATTTGATGGATAAATGGCTGCTTCTTTACTACACTATGAATTCTTCAAGAGCAGGAACATGCATTAGATCTCTGATGTCTGAGCATGTGTAGTGGTACCAGGCACATAAGGCTTAATAAATAATTGTTAGATAAGTGAGGCAGAGCCCCTGCTTTCAGTGAGCTCCCACTGTGGTAGCAGGAACAGATATATAAACACCCTGATACAATAAGTACTATAATAGAATTATATGCGAGGTGCTATAGAATCCAAGAGCAAAGAACATTCAGTTCTACCTCAAGGGATCAGGAAATATTTACAATCAAGCTGGACTTTAAGGGACAAACAAGACCACCACTGAGAGAAGGAAGAAAGGTCTTGCTAGGCAGCAGGAAGTGCATCTACAAAGAGATGATGTCATAAAGGTATGAGAAACTTTCAGAAACAGCAAATAGACTTTAACTAGACCATGAGTCCTTGTGTCTTAAAAAACTGAGTTGTATTCTTGAGTGAGTATTCAACACTTAGAAATGGCCTAGGATATAGTAGGAGCTCAATGCATTTTTTAGACTTTTTTCCCCAAACTTTAGTAAGTTATAATGGACATATGACATTGTATAAGTTTAAGCAACATGTCGGTTTGGATACACTTATATATTGAAAATGATTATCATAGCATTAGCTAACACCTGTGTTACATCACATAATTACCATGTCTTTTTTGTGGTAGAACATTTAATATCTACTCTTTTAGCAACTTGCATTATATAATACAGTATTATTAACTATAACCACTATACTGCTCAATGCATTTTTTGGTAGTATTTCAAAGTGGCTGAAGCATGGTGTTGTGTGAAGAAGCATGGCTGGAGGAAAATAAGGCTAAACAAGTAAGTTGAAACCAAGTGGTAATAAATAATAATAAAATTAAATTTAAAGGGGCATCTGGGTGGCTCAGTCAGTTGGGCATCTGACTCTTGATTTTGGCTCAGGTCATGATCTCAGGGTCATGAGATCAAGCCCTGCATCAGGCCCCATGCTAGGTATGGAACCTGCTTAAGATTCTCTCCCTCCCTCCTCCAGTGTCTCTCCCTCTCTAAAAATTTTTTTAAAAATCAACAATATAAAATAATAATAGTGATAATAATAAATAGTAACAATAGCAAACACTACATGATTGATGTGTGCCAGGCCCATGCTGAAATCTTCACATGCATTATCTCACATAATCTCAACAACCTTATGAAATTGGCACTATTATAATCCCTTTTTCTTTTTTACAACTGAAAATATTGATGCTCAGAATGTGGAGTAGCTTCACCAGGTCAAACAGGAAGGATGGGACAGGGCTGGGATTCAAACCCAGCTAATTCCAGAGGCAAGGCTCTTCACCACACTGCCTTCCTTGCTAAGGAATATTAATTGATTCTGAGACAATGGGGAGCCATAAGAGCCATTTAAGATTTGTGTGATGCCCTCAAGCTACACTGTATCAAAAACTGCTTTCTCTACTTCTTTGGTAAGCAGAGTCTAAGAAGTGGGCTGAGGTATGGCCAGAGTGACCTGACTCCATCGGATGGGTGAAGCCAAATGAAAATCACGAATAAGATTAGGGGTAGATGCCAGGAAATGATCTTAAAACTACTCTTAACCCAAGTACTGAGAACTTGTCATTCGCCAGGCCCTGTGTTTGGCACTTCCGTTGCATCCTCTTGCCCCATCCGCCTACACACAATCCCACCATATGCATGAGGATTCTGAAGCTCAGAGAAGTGTAGGGTCTTGCCCTAAGGTCACCTAGCTAGTTAGCAGCAAAGCAAGGATTCTAACCGAGGTACTTCTGACTCTTAAACCCGTATTCTTTTCATAGCAGAAAGCTGTTTATCTCGTTTTTATCTGAATCAACTCATTCTTCTTTCCCATCATGGCCCTGTAACAACAGGAGACAACCGTATCCAAGATTTGAGGGATTATGTCAAACCCTTGGTTTCACCAACTACATAAATGCCTGCTAGTGGTCAGGGCCTTGACTATTTTGTCAGGCTTTTCTCTTTGATCAGCTGTGTCAATAGGTCTGTCACTTAGGTTTATCACACATACAGGTCAGGTCCCAAGCTGAACCACAATCTAAGGTAAGATGCCTTATGCGGGATTTCACCCATGAGTTTAATTGGGGAAATTACCAATTAATATCTTTCACTAGGTTCCTCAGAGGAGGAATCACTCTCTTTCCAGTCTGTGTCATTGGTAAAATAGCTCCCATTATCTCTGTTTTAAAATCTGAAGCTCTGTTTAAATGTGCTCTTTAAAGCAATGCTCTGATAAACTTAGATCTATAACTGAAAGCCTTCCAGCTTAAAAAAAAAAAATGGTAACAACTTCTAAACCAGCTGTCAGAAAATGTGATTGGAGAAAAATTAGTTTGAAACATTGATGTGATCACACCATTATGTAAACTATTTCTCCTTCTGTTTCACCCAGAGGTGACAAAGGACCCATCTAGGAAAAAGTGTGTGGTTGAGACTTCTCTGGCCGAACAAGAATGCTAAGAAGGACAACTGAGGCTGTTCCACTAATGATCCCTAACAGGAGAGGAATGTGAACCAGAGAAGCTGCTGGGAATTGAGAAGTCTCTGTAAGAATGCTTAATGTCAACTTTATTTGAAGCATGTCCAGCATGGATAAGCTCTAGGAGGATTTAATGCTAGAACAGACTCAGAGTGTTTCAAAAATATCATCTACCCAGCAGCCAAATCAATTCTCAGTTCTGGCCCTTCCTCTCTTGACCCACCTGACAGCAACTCATGTTAAAAGCTAAAACTGGGTAGTGGGGGTGGAGAGACTTGCTCAGGGTCAGAAAATAAGGAAGTGTCAGATTCAGGGCTTTTCCTCCAAGCTCTTTGTAACTCTGCTGTATATCTACATTGTATTTGTAGGCGATCTTAGTGAGAGAAATCAGGTCTGCTTAATGTTGTCTTTATCTTTATTCAAAACAAAAATTTATCATTATCTCTAAGAGTCCCCCTTTAGTCTAAATCAGTTCTTCAACAGAGTAATTTGAGGGAAGCCTGGGTAACACAGTTGATTAAGAATCCGATTCTTGGTTTTGGCTCAGGAGGTGATCTCAAGGTCGTGAGATCAAGCCCCATGTTGGGGTCCACGCTCAGCCCAGAGTCTGCTTAAGTTTCTTTCTCTCTCTCTCAAATAAATAAATAAATCTTTAAAAAAAAAAAAGTAGTTTGAGAGATTTGTCATTCAGGTTCTCAGACCCCCTATTTTTCATTTTTCCTTATTCCTTTTCTCTTGCCCTAAGACTCATCTCAGTCTGCTCCTGTTCCCCCCCACCCCTTGGTTCCCTTTCCCCAGTTAAAACCTCTCTCAAGGAATGGGTGTGTACACATCCACTTCGGAATGCTTGAGCAACTGAATTTTAACAAAGATATAAGAATGGCCTAACTTAGAGGAATTAATATTTAATGGTAGAACCTCAGAGACCATCTAATGGCGGGAAGCATATCTTGGGGAAAACAGTCATCCCAGGGCTTTCAAAGTCATACCAATAGGGAACCACTTATATGCATTATAAATCAGATCCATTTCACTAACTTTATAGATTTGGCCAGTTGCAGTAAAAGGCAGTGTGGTGCATCATCAGAAACCACACTAGACCAGGAATCACCTGAACTTTGCTTTCCTCCTACGTAAGCTTCGGAAGATGTACCTTATATTCCCCTGTTTGACATTCTAGAATTCAGAGTTAGATTTTTCCAGGATCATAGTTCTGCAAGCAGTCAGACCTGGATGAATGTGTCATTTCTGTCACTTATCATCTGAAACAACTTGACGAATCACTGAACCTCGCTAAACCTTGTTTTTGCCATCTGTATAATGGGAATTAAAATTACCTACCTCAGGGGTTGCCTGAGTGGCTCAGTTGGTTAAGCGACTGTCTTCAGCTCAGGTCATGATCCTGGAGTCCCAGGATTGAGTCCCGCATCGGGCTCCCTGCTCGGCAGGGAGTCTGCTTCTCCCTCTGACCCTCCCCCCTCTCATGTGTGCTCTCTCTCTCATTCTCTCTCTCTCAAATAAATAAATAAAATCTTAAAAAAAAATTACCTACCTCAGTATTACACTAAGTGAAATAAGTCAGTCAGAGAAAATAAAAAACTGTATGATTTAACTTATAGGGGGAATTTTTAAAAAATGAAACAAACAAAACAAAACTGGTAGTTATAGGGAACAGCTAGAGGTTGCCAGAGGGGAGGGGGCTTGGAGGAGTGGACAAATGGGTGAAGGGGATCAAGAGGTACAAACTTCCAGATATTAAAAATAAATAAATCAGGGGCGCCTGGGTGGTTCAGATGGTTAAGCATCTGCCTTCAGCTCAGGTCATGATCCCGGGGTCCTGGGATCGGGTCCCACATCGGGCTCCCTGCTCCTTGGGAGCCTGCTTCTCCCTCTGCTTCTCTCTCTCTCTCTCTCTCTCCCTCTGTCTCTCATGAATAAATAAATAAAATCTTAAAAAAATATATTTAAAAAATAAAATAAAAATAAATAAATCATAGGGATATAAAGTACAGCATGATGACTATGGTCAATAAAATTGTAGTGCAAATTTGAAAGTTGCTAAGAAAGGAAATCTTACAAAGCTCTTGTCACAGGAAAAAATTTCCTAACTTTGTATGGCAAAAAATGGTAACTAGACTTATTGTGGTGATCATTTCTCAGAGTAGACAAATGTCAAATTATTATGTTGTCCACCTGAAACTAATACAATGTTAAATGTCACTTATACTTCAATAAAAATAAAAGTGTGGTGAGAAATTCAACAGGCTGTGTGGTACACGAAAGAGCTCAGTAAGTATTAACTATTACCATCATTGCTTCCTGTTAAAGGGTGATCAGTTCCTCCTCAGCCAGTGGCCTGTCACCAGGTAGTTGGATATTCTTTCAATAAAGCCTGGGGATGAACCTTCCTTTAGTTTTACTGACTTTAGAGAGAAAATTATGTCCAAAACAATTAGAAGTCTATTGAGAAGAAGAAAATGATTTCTTTCTTAAACAAATGTAGCTTTAATATTCTAATTTCTCACCCTAGCACTTATGAGTCACTGAAATTAATTGGGTTCAGTTTTGAAAGAAGCACATTATCCGCCTTATGTTTTCAAAATCAGCTCCCTGGAAACTATTTTTAAACAGAAATCAGTATGTCACACCTGGTCAGCATTATACCATGATTAGTTCTTAAATTAACAAGGAGCAAAAAATGCCATATTTTATTAAGTCTTTGTGGGAATGCTGTTGGATTCCAGCAGCTGAAGAGTTTGTAACAATTCAGCATGGATCACACCCAAGTAACTATTCAACTGAAAAGTGTATATTTTATTCATCAAAAGTTAAAGATGCTTATCATATTTTAAAATACCTCCTTACTTACCTGGTCTCCTTACAGTATCATCAATTTCTTTTCTATCCCCTCTTCAATGCACAATTAAATGCAAGTTCTTTATAAGAAATGTAGATCCATGGGACGCCTGGGTGGCTCAGTTGGCTAAGTGGCTGCCTTCAGCTCGGATCATGATCCCAGGGTCCTGGGATGGAGTCCTACAGCAGGCTCCTTGCTCAGCGGGGAGCCTCCTTCTCCCTCTGCCTGCCATTCTCCCTGCTTTGCTCTCTCTCTCTCTCTCTGACAAATAAATAAATAAAATCTTAAAAAAAGAAAAAAAGAAATGTAGATCTGAGAAAAGAAAATCCACCCAACTCTGCCATCTAGTTACCCAAACCAGAAACTTAGAAATTCATCCTTGATTTTAACACATATCAAAACCATTGTCTAATCATGTCAATTCCATCTCCTTCGTAGCTCTAGAATCTGGAACCTCTCCATCCCACTGCCACTAACCTAAGATTAAGCCCTCATCCTCTCTGACTTAGGTCCTTGCTATTCCAAACGTGATCCTGGACCAGAAGCATTTGCATCACTTAAGAACTTGTTACAAGTTAGCCCACCCTCCCCTGCTTGAAGCTGACACCAACACAAAAGAAAGCAGATCCAAAGATCGGAGATAGGTTCCTAACAACATTGAGCATCTTGAATCAAGGTAGGCCTGAAGCCAGTGTTATTCTTAGATCTAATGGAGTGATTCTTTCTCATTTAAGCCAGTAGGAGTCAGATTTCTATCATTTACATCCTAGAGTCATGACTAACGCAGGCAAGAAGTCTCACTGGGGAAGCCAGGGGGTCTCTCTCATCTCCTCCTCCATAGCCTCATTCACCTCTTTCTCTTTACAGAATTTTTGCCTTTGTGTGAACCTAACCGTTAATGACCACCCCATAGCTCCCAAGTTTACATGTCTTCATTTTGAGTGACCAGTAGAGAGTATCAAGCATCTCAAATCCAATTCTCAATTTCTGGGAGAGAAAATCTGAGTGATTCAACCTGGATCAGATGTCCAATCCTGAGCTGAGGCTCGGGGGGCTTTGGCAATTTACCTAACTCTCTTGGACCTCAATTTCTTCATCAGTAAAATGAGGGTAATAGCAGAACCTACCTGAAATTTATTGGGGGACAAAATGAGATCACACATGGAAAGTTCTAAGCATAGTACCCAGTATGTAGTAAATACAGAATAAATGGAAGCCATGAAAATAGTGCTTCATCAGTAATTATGATGCTCCTCCTCTGTCCTTGGTGTCCTTAGATTCTGCCTAAAGTCAGGGTGTTGTTAAGGCTGTAGGGAGTGGGGGGCTCTCAGCTATGGATAAGAGGTGATTTAAGGCAGAAAGCCAGATGGGTGATTGGAGTGGTACAAGGTTCCACCCAGGGGGCAGCCTCAGAGAGGGCCAAGAGAGTGAGGGAATATTTGAAATTCAGCCCAAACACTTCTCCCTCCAGCAAAGGGAGGCTCACTGAAATAAGCTCTTCTCCCTCAAACTGATCTTGCTGCCTTCAGAGAAATTCTCAGTCAACTCAGCCCTTCACCGGGTTTCCTCATCCCCTATTCTTTCTACCGGGCCATGCCTGATTCTTCAGTGTCAAGATTGACCCATCAGTCTCACTGGCTAAACAAAATCCATTACTTCTGTGACTTTAGCCATCAGTCTGACTTCTCCAACAACTGGTACAAGCCACAAGTCACCTGATAGAACAGAGGGTAATTGTAGGGAAATTGGGCATAGGAGCTAAGTTCTGGAAAGTAGGGAAGGGCTAGATTTTTAGGAGTTGGGCTTTAGGCTGTGGTCTGAGGGAGCTATTGGTGCTTGAAGGGAAGTTATGCTAAAAGATAGCCCTCTGAGCTCTCATACTTCTATTGACTAGATTGTGTCCTCCCCCCAGATTCGTATGTTGAAGCTCTAACTTCCAATGTGATGGTATTTGGAGATGGGGCCTTTGGGAGATAATTAGGTTTAGATGAAGTCATGAAGGTCAGACCGTCATGATGGGATTAGTTCCCTTATAAAAAGGGACTCCAGAGCCCTTGCTTTCTCTCCACCATGCAAGGACATAATGAAGAGCTTGCCATCTGCAACCCATGTGATCCTGGACCAGCAGCATTTGCATCTGGGAAGAGAGCTCTTCCCAGAACCCAAACAATGCTGCTGGCACCCTGATCTCAAACTTCCAGCCTCCAGAACTGTGAAAAAATAAATTTCTCTTGTTTAAGCTACCCAGTCTATGATATTTTGTTATGGCAGCCTGAAATGACTAAGACATATTTTGACTCGTAATAGTTAATTTTAAGTGTCAAATTTACTGGGCCATAGGATAAACAGATATTTGGCTGAACATTATAGGTGTGTCTGTATGTCATCTAGGCATTTCTGTGTGTCTGTCTAGGTATTTCTGAGATTAACATTTGAATGAGTAGAATTAATAAAGCAGATTGTCCTCCTCAGTATGGGTAGGCCTCATCCAATCCATGGAAGGCCTGGATAGATTAAAAGTTGAGTAAAAAAGAATTCTCTCTCTCTGCCTGACTGTCTCTGAACTGGGACAATGGTCTTCTCTTGCCTTCATATTTGGACATGGACTGGAATCTACACCATCACCTCTCCTGATCTCCAGCTTGCCAATTGCAGATCTTGGATTTCCAGGATCCAGAACCGTGAGAAATAAATTTATGTTATATAAGTCACCCAATCTGTGGTATTTTGTTATGGCTAAAGCTAAGACACATACCCAAGTTCAGAGAAGTACCCAAGACACACACCTGAGCTATGACACACACCCAAGTTCAGACTACCTTTGGAAGTTCCTTTTCCCCAGTTTTAATTAAATGTGTGTATAGGGAGGGACACAGAGATAAGAGAGTCCACAGCTGCCTCTCTAGGGACATCCTCTATCTCACCTCCATCACAGTGGGCAGGAAAGGCGTAATCCAGCCCCCAAGGAAACAAGTTTTATGGCCCGAAGCCCACATGGACGATCCAGTCTACCCCACGAAAGTCTAGGGAAGAACCAGTTGCAAGGATGGGATACAGGGCCTCTTCCTCTTCTCTCCATTCATTTTGTCACTGTCTTAATCCAATCCTTCCTCAAAGTCTGCCCGGGATTCTTATAATCATCTCCTAATTTGTCTATGTGCCACCTATCTCTTCTCTCCCATCCATCCTTCACCATGGGGCTGGGAAAATCTTATCTGGTTTGTCCCTTCGTTTCTCTGTGATTAAAAACATGGGCTTTGGAGCCCAACTGCCTGGATCCACATCTCTGCTCTGCTATTTCCAGCTGCGTTGCTTTAGTAAGTTACTCAGTTTCATCATCTGTAAAATGGGGTTTGTGGTGAGTTGGATGGTGACCCCCAAAAAGATATGTATGTACATATCCTAATCCCCGGAACCTGTGAACATAATCTTACTTGGGAAAAAAAAAAGTCTTCCTAGACATAATTAAGTTAAGGATCTTGGAGGGGTGGGGGGCAGATCATCCTGGATTACCTGGTGAGCCCTAAATCCAATGACAAATGTCAAAAATCAATTGACTATAAAAATAAGAGTTTATGGGGCACCTGGGTGACTCAGTTGGTTGAGTGTTGAACTCTGGCTCAGGTCATGATCTCAGAGGCATGAGATCAAGCCCCCATGTTGGACTCTGTGCTTAGCAGGGAGTCTGCTTGAGATTCTCTCTCCCCCCTCCCCTTACCCTTCCCCCCACTCACACACATGCTTTAGCTCTCTTTAAAATAAATAAATAAATATTTTTAAAAAAATAAGGGTGTACTTTGAGATTCCCAATTCTATTCCATTGATTTTATATGTCTATCCTGCATAAATCATTTTTTATTGAGATATAACTTACTTGCCATAGAATTCACCTTTCAAAGTATACAATCCAGTGGTCTTTGACGTATTCATAAAATTGTGCAATCATCTTCACTATCTACGGGCATATCTTGGAGATATTTGTGGGTTTGGTTCCACACCAACACAATAAAGCAAATACCACAATAAAATGAGGCAAATGAATTTTTTGGTTTCCCAGTGCATGTAAAAGTATTGTTTACACTATAGTCTACTCAGTGTGCAATAGCATTATGTCTAAAAAAACAATGCACATATCTTAATTAAAAATATTTTATTGCTTGGGGCACCTGGGTGGCTCAGTTGTTAAGCATCTGCCTTCAGCTCAGGTCATGATCCCAGGGTCCTGGGATGGAGCCCCACGTCAGGCTCTCTGCTCAGTGGGAAGCCTGCTTCTCCCTCTCCCACTCCCCCTGCTTGTGTTCCTTCTCTTGCTGTGTCTCTCTCTGTCAAATAAATAAATAAAATCTTTAAAAAATATTTTACTGCTTAAGAAATGCTAACTATCATCTGAACTTTCAGCAAGTTGTAATCTTTTTGCTAGTGGAGGTTCTTTCTTTGATGTTGGTGGTTGCTGACAGATCAGGGTGGTAGATGTTGAAGGCTAAGATGGCTGTAGCAATTTCTTAAAATAAGACAACAGTGAAATTTGTTGCATCAAATGACTTTTCCTTTCATAGATGATTTCTCTGTAGAATGCAATGCTATTTGACAGCATTTTACTCACAGTAGAACTTCTTTCAAAATTGGAGTCAATCCCAAAACCCCTCCACTGCTTTATCAACTAAGTTGATGTCATATTCTAAGTCCTTTGTTGTCATTTCAACAATCTTCATGGTATCTCCACCAGGAGCAGATTCCATTTCACAAAACCACTTTCTTTGCTCATCTATAAGAAGAAACTCCTCATCCATTATAGTTTTATCATGAGATTGCAGAATTCAAATATAATAATAATGAAAAAGTTTGAACTATTGTGAGAATTACCAAAACATGACACAAAGACATGAAGTGAGCAGATGCTATTGAAAAAAAAAATGGCACTGTCTTGCCATGGTGTCTTGCTCCACACACAGGTTTGCCACAAACCTTCAATTTGTAAAAAACCTAATAAGTACAATAAAGTGAAGTGCAATAAAATGAGGTGTACCAGTAATTCTGGAACATTTTTATCATCTGTAAATCCTTTCTGGTCCTTTCTTTGCAGGCAGGAGTTTTGAGTGATGGATGGGCTTTAATACCTCATTTTCTTTTGCCCCTATAGGTAGGGTGACCTCCTCATCTTGGTTTGTCTGGGACCTTCCTCATTTTAAAACTGAAAGTTCCACATCCCAGAACCCCCTTAGTTCTGGGCAAACTGGGATTGGTTATTCCCTTTCCTTATAGGAAACACCATCAGTGCCTTGCCCATATTCCTCAGCACTTGGATGTTTACCAGCCACCTTCCCACTGCCAACCCCTGCATCTCTGTCTAAAGACTTCCTCCAAAGTCTTGCAAGCTTGCTCTGAACAGAACAGCAGGATGGACGGAATTAAATCCTGCTCTACAGGAGCAGCTCTGATAACAACTGGAACACCAATACCCCAGCTCTGTCACCTCTTGGGTGGGATAATCTAAAGGTGAGAGTTTTACACGGGCTCCAGTTGTTTCCCCAGCAAGAGAAGCTCCATTCACTCATGATGATAGCTGGTTTGCTAATATGCCTTTTACTGCCTGCCTTCCCTTGCTGTCTCACTTCCCTACTCTTCACTCTTTATCTCAGGGTCTACTTCTGGTCAAATACAAAGAAAACCCCCTTTCCCACATCTTTGAAATAGACAACTAATGCTTTCTCAAACATATGTAAAGTGTTATGCAAATGGAACTTCCCATCTTTTCTTCCAACCAGATTGCTGCCCACAAAGCCCCCCATATAGAAATTCTGGAACTGCCACCACTTTCCTAGATAGATCTTGATACCTCCCTTCCCCAATACACACACTCCCTTACCCAGAGCCCACCTTCAGTCCATAAGCTTCTCCTAAGGCCCAGGGAAGGCCTACTTCAAAGCAGGAAACTTTTTAGTCACTGCTGGCTGGACTCCATCCGATGGCCCAGAAGCAAATCAGCACTTTTTATTTCTGTTCATTGTCAATGTCAGGTCCTCTTGGCAGGCAACATCATGCCCCTGCCTATCAGTGGTGAGGGCTGTCTGAGCCCTTTGAGAAATGGATCACAAATTCCTGCAGGATAAATGCAGAGCAGAGAAAAGCAGAATTATGCATGTAGGAAGCTGAAGCAAAGTGATCCCAGGAGCAATGAGATCTGATTGGAGCCACACTAAAAGGACCCCCCCACTGCCCAAAAATCTGTTCCCACAGACCAAACACATGCATGAAATCCCACCATTAGAGTTGTGCCAAATTGTTTTCCAAAGTCAGTTGTACCAATACATATCTACCCCACAAGTTCTTACAATGTGACATTTACATCCCTCTCTTGAGAAGTGGGGTCCATGTTACCCCTCCTTGAAACTGGGTAGACTTTGATACTGCCTCAGTCAGTGAAATGAGGCAGAAATAATACTGCATAAACTCCAAGACTAGGTCATAAAAGGCAATATGAGTTCTATCTGGTCTCTCTTGGGATACTTGCCCTGGGAACCCAGTTACATGTTGAAAGGAAGTTCAGGCCACATGGATAGCCCACCAGCATGTTCCAGTTGATAGTTAACAACACCCACCAGATGTATGAGTGAATGAGTCTTAGATGATTTCTGCCCCTAGTTTTTGAGTCTTACAGCTGAGGACCAACACATCATGGAGCAAGGGCAAGACTTCTCCTCTGCCCTGAGTTCCAGACTCACAGAAATTGTGAGAGACAACAAATGATTATTTACTGTATCAAGCCATTAAGTTTTAGGGTTGTTATGTAGCAATAGATTACAAATATAGGACTGGGGCGCCTGGGTGGCTCAGATGGTTAAGCGTCTGCCTTCGGCTCAGGTCATGATCCCAGGGTCCTGGGATCGAGTCCCGCATCGGGCTCCCTGCTCCTTGGGAGCCTGCTTCTCCCTCTGCCTCTCTCTCTCTCTCTCTGTCTCTCATGAATAAATAAATAAAATATTAAAAAAAAAACAAATATAGGACTGAATTCCTCAGTTGTACTAAAGAACAACCTCTCTAAGTGCAAACACACCCAGATGAAGCTAGGTATAGTCATCCACACATCAGTATGAATCACTCATACTTGGCACAATTACCCCATCCTTACTGGAAAAGAGGTAAGATTGAAAATTAGGAAATAGGGGAATAGCATTAGGACCTAGGAAACTGAGGAAGCTAAAATAGATATGGGGCATTTTGTAGAAGAAATCTGGACTATAAGCCAATATGATTGGGTTCTAGTCCTAAGCAAGCTCCTTTCTGACAGAATTTCTTCTGGCATGTGCAATAGGCTTTGCCACTTACGAGCTACATGACCTTAAGCACGGCCTCAGTTACTTCATTTATAAAGTACTCACAATAATATCTACCTATCTCCCAAGATTGCTGGGAGAAGCAAATAAGACAATTGATATGGGGGCACCTGGGTGGCTCAGTCTTAAGTGTCTGCCTTCGGCTCAGGTCATGATCCCGGGGTCCTGGGATCGAGCCCCGCATCGGGCTCCCTGCTCCGTGGGAAGCCTGCTTCTCCCTCTCCCATTCCCCCTGCTTGTGTTCCCTCTCTCGCTGTCTCTCTCTCTGTCAAATAATAAATAAAATCTTAAAAAAAAAAAGACAATTGATATGAAGGGAAATTGTCCATGTAACTTAAGAAAGCTGCAGGATGTGGTTGATCCAAGTGGGACTCAGCAAATCTGGGTTTTAGATCAGGCTTTGCCAGTAATTCACTCTGCACCCTTGGCGAGGTCATTCCCCTCTCTGTTGTAGCCCCCACAAAGCTCATGCTAACGTAATACTCACCTCTAAACCCAAGCATCCCGGGTGCAAGGTCTTCAGCTATCAGTGCTAGCAGAGGGTTTCAGAGTCTCAAAGTCACCAGTTAACAAGGGAAGGTCAAGGTCAGAGCAAGGTCAATTCAGGATCAAGCTAGTAAGGGGAGAAGCCAGTTATCAGACAGGGTTAAGGGGGTCCAAGGCGAGTCCCATTGTCTAAATATACCTTTACAGCTATGAGAGACCAGAGATGCAGATTATAACTTTTAATAGGACCATCTATTCCCATCATGTATATTTATTATATATGTAATATTTAATATTATAAATTCATTAATATATCAATATATATATTTTAGGAAATTATACTCTGGAGCCAAAATACCCGAGTTCTACATCCCAGCTCTTTGATTGATCAGCTGTAGCAATCTTGGACATTTTAGTTAACCTTTCCATGCCTCAGTTTTCTCATCTGTAAAATGGAGGTGATGGTTATAGCCCTTTTACTAGGGTTACTGAGAAGATTATATGAACGTGGGCAGTGGGAGTTCTCTCACACCTAGGAAGCTAGTCCTCAGTGCGGCAATCTTGTCTAATGTTTCCCAAGTGAGGAAAATGATAGTTATAGAGATCATTTTAGGAAGGAAATTCACAGCTCCTTCAACTTAAAATCACATGTCCCCCACCCTTCAAAAAAAATCACTTTTCAATGCACTTTTGATCTTTCTGACTATACCAAGGGGAAAGTGTCAGCTTGGTGCTAGTAAGTCTCTAAACTCTCTAGCACTTGCTAATTTTCTAATCCCCTCTCTAACAGTGCAAAGTTCAGGACCTGGAACTCAGAACCTTCCCAGGCAACAGTGTTTAGCTACAATCTAATAACACTTGCTTTTGTTATATTTTGTCATATTTATTTTTTTATAGTTACTTTCTTTTTATGGGAGTGATTCTGGTTTTACATTTATAGTAGTGATTTAAAGTTTTCAAACTTTAAATGTAAGCATCTGCCTTTGGCTTGGGTCATGATCCCAGGGTTGTGGGATCGAGTCCCGCCTCGGGCTCCCTGTTCAGCGGGGAGCCTGCTGCTCCCCCTGCTTGTGTGTGTGCTCTCTCTCTCTTTCAAATAAATAAAATCTTTAAAAAAAATAAACTTTAAATGTATTTTTTAAAGTAAGTCTATTTTTAAATATTAAATATAGTATAGATGGTTCTTAGATATGGAAAAAATCATGAAGGTGGTACTGAAATGACTGAAGTTTGGAAAACACGGTATTAGGCTGCAAAGGCTAGACATGTCATCTCTAGGAAACTACGTGGATTTACTGACAACTAACACATATCCCCACTAGTCCCAATTTGTGTCCTCACAGTCCCCTGTTCTGTTTCCCAGGACCTCAGAGAGTCATGCTCTGTCCTGTCCTTTCAAATGCTGCCAGGATATAAATCGGTACAAACTTGGGATAATTTGGCTAGTACACCCTCTTATAAATCAGCGATTCCATTTTTAGGAATTTAGTAAAATAACCATAGATGTGCTCAAAGATACATGGTTAGGGATATTTGTGGCCACATTATTTAGGATAGGAAAAAATTGGAAACCATCTAAAGAGCCAACAATAGGGGACCAGCTTAGCAAATTGTGGTATATTTTTAAAAATGAACTGATCTAAAAACAATGTGACATTCCGTACCAAGTGCTTTTCTAAGGACTTTAGATAGATTAACTTGTTTAATCCTCACGACAATTCTACAAGGTAGGTGTTATAATTATTAGTCTGATTTTACAAGTGAGGAAACTGAAGCACAGAGAAGTTAATTATCTTGCCCAAAGTCACACAGCTAATAAGTGGCAGGGCTGACATTTGAACCCAGGCCATCCAGATCCAGAGTCCATGCCCTTAACCACTATGCTATAGTCTTCTCATTGAAGCTACTGTTGTAGATTAGAATATATTGACATGGAAAAGCATTCCCAATGTATGAGTAAAAAAGCAGGCAGGAAAAAAAAAAGATCTGGAAAAACGCACAACATTCATCAAAAAAGATTATTTCTGGTTGGTGAGACTATATCATTTTTGTTGTTTGGCTTTTTTCTTAAATGTGTTTTCCAGGTTTTCTGTTCTAAATGCTTATTACCTTTACAATAGAAATGAAATACATGAAAAGGTGACTTTGCTCTTCAGTTCTCCCATTTCTTGCTGCTTCCAAAGACAAGGCGAGTGGTCCTTCATGATCACAATAAATTGATGATGGTGATAATAATAGCCAACACTTAATGAGTTTTTTGTATACTAAAGAATTAGCAAGCGTAATTTCATTAACCCATCACAGCCAGGACCGCCATGGACAGCCTTGTAGACTGTGCACTGCACAACTCCAGAGAGTACTACTCCTGCATTGTCTACATCACGGACTGTGCTGTGAATGGTGCTGCTTGGAGTTATACAACATGGCCACCCTGTCAACAACCCTAAGAGGTAGGTGTTCTGATAATTCCCATTTTGTAGGAGAGGAAATTGAGGCAGAAAAAGGCTAATTAACTTGGACCATATCACCCAGCTAGTAAGGGCAGCCAGTATTGAAACCCAGGCAGTCTGACTTCAGGGTCCGTTCTCTGACTTTCAGTTGCAGAAGGGAGATACACAGGTCATGACGAAGAAGACAAAGTATAATCTGGACATCTAGACAAAGATTACGGAACCAGCAGGGGCATTGTGGCAACATCAAAAAAGCACTGGCCTGAGTGGCCTGACATCCACATTCTAGTCCCTGCTCTGTCCCCACCTACCTGTATGACCTTAGGGAGGTCCCATTTTTTCCCCTCTATGGGCTCAGCTTCCCCTTCTGTAAAATGAAGGAATTAGACAAGATGATCTTTAAGATCTCTTGCAGTTCTGAGAGTCTACAATTACAGATGGCATCCCAATATGGGCCCAGAATCGTACCCTCCCACTCAGCATGGACCATTCTCCCTCCTGCTCCCTCAAGGCAGCGTCTCTCAAGCTGACCTACTTTGTGTGTGAGGGAGGGAAGGGCAGAGAGGAGGGCGAAGGGTGGTGTGAATCACCAAAGGTTTGCCCTCCTGAGAGAGTCAGGCTCCTCTCCAGCCAGTGGCCATTTCACCTGTTTCGGACGCCTCTCCCCTCTGCTCCACAGAACGCAGCAGGCTTAAAATATCTGACAGGGCGGTGGTGCTGTTTTAACGCACTGCTTTTAGTTTTTAATAGTGTTGCTGATTCACTAGGGTGTTTTTCTTACTTCCCAAACATGCTTTGTTAACAAAGTCATTATTGCAGGAGCTCGGGGATGTTTTATTAAACAAAAAAGCAAGGTGCAAAACAGTGTGTATCGGGTGAGAAAAATAATTTAAATATACTTTTGTGGAGAGAGAGAAAAATGAATATGAGGAGACCTGAGAGACTGGTAACCATTTGCCTCTCAGGAGGGAAAGCAGATGGGGGTGGAGGCGGGGCAGAGGTAGGAGGGAGGCTTCATGCCTTTTGAATGTGCATGTATTATTACCTAGGTAATTTTTTAAAAAATCAACAAAAGACATTGTTCCTCTATCTCAATACCATTTCATCCTGACTCTTCTTTTTCCAAGATATTCCTGGCTGTCTTAGTTTGCTAGGCTGCCACAGCAAAGTACCCTAGACTGGGTGCCTTAAATAACAGAAATTTATTTTCTGACCCTTCTGGAGGGCAGAAGCCAAGATCAAGGTGTGTCTGCAGGACTGGTTTCTTCTGAAGCCTCTCCACTTGGCTTGCAAATGGATGTCTTCTCCCTGCGTGCTCCCATGGTCTTCCCTCTGTGTGTCTCTGTATCCAAATCTCCTCTTCTTAGAAGGACACCAGTCATTTGGGATGACAGCCCACCCTAATGGCTTGTTTTTAGCTTAATTACCTCTTTAAAGATCCTATCTCCAAAAACAGTCACATTCTGCTGTCCCAGGAGTTAGGACTGCAATAAATGAAATTTGGAGGAAGTAATTCAGCCCATAACACCATCCTATGCCAGTGAGCTCACTCCTTCAGACCAGTGGCCCTCTGAGGATCATGGACACATTCTTATATCCATTCAATTTTAATTGAGCATCTCTTGTGAGTAAAACACTGTTTCAGGGCTGGGGGTAATATCAAATTGAGTTAGATTTGCTTCTGGCAAATAGGGAGACGAGAAAGAATGCTAGATCCTGACTACTTCTCACTGGCTGAGTAAGCCTGGAAAAGATCTTTAGCCACCAGTTTTGCCATGTGTAGGTCCTCATACATACCTCAAAGGGTTGTTGAAAGGATTGAAAGAGAAAGGTATGTTAAATTCCTAGTCTCTAGTAAATGTTCAGGATGTAATGTTTATTGTTCATCTTATTTCCCACCTGGACTGGGGGCTCAGGGAGCAGGACCCACAGCTTTTTCATCTTATGGTTCTGGAGTGTAGCAATGAACAGCAGGGCACTGGCTGGAAAGTTTCGCTGAAGCAATAGCCCAGACTGATTTGTGAGTCCACATGACCATACCCCAGAGGGACTTTGACTTTGAGAAATATTTGAGGGGCAACCTTTAAAAGCAGTCTAAAAGAGAGAGAGAGAGAGAGAGAGAGAGTATTAATGTTAATATGACCTTCGTGGGAACCACAGGCTGATGAAGCCCAAGGATGTTTGAGCTATATTTCGAACATCTGTCTTTCGTGCCACATACATCTCCCCAGTACAACAGGATGCACATCAGATTTATACTTGCATTTGCTGTTTTGATCTGCCAGTCACCGATTCCCCCTTCTTCTGGTAACAGAATTCCACTTTTCCTTTGGGGACCCACCCTCATCCATTTTCAGCCCATGTAGTTTAGATGGGCAGACCACATTTGCAGCTCCTAGGAGTGAGCACATGGCTCAAGCCTGGCCAATGAGAGTATTATATTCTCTGGTTAACTAGGGTTGACTCAGAGATTAGCATATGATCCCAGCTGGAAAAATCAGCAACTCCTGGGAGTTTTACTGACACTATCAAGAAAGAATGGAGGCCTGGGTGGCTCAGTTAGTTAAGCATCTGACTTTGGCTCGGGTCATGATCCCAGGGTTCTGGGATCGAGTCCCGTATCGAAGCAGGGAGTCTGCTCCTCCCTCTGCCTGTTGCTCCCTCTGCTTGTGCTCTCTCTTTCTCTCTCTCTCTCTCTGACAAATAAATAAAATCTTTTAAAAAGAAAGAAAGAAGTGCTCTCTTTTCACCACGGTTGCTAAACTGGAACTTCTAGTGTCTACTTTGCCACTATGAGGGGAAAGCCTGCCTGAGATCCTGGTTACATTGTTGGAGCACCTGGATCCAGCCTTATCTGAAGCCAATAGCCCTGAACATCTTGGTTATGTGAGCCAATAAGCTTTTCTTATTTCTTTTTTTTCTGCTCATTTCCCCCTCTACACTTCCTGGCAACCAGCAGTTTGTTCTTCATATTTAGGAGTCTGATTCTATTTGTTTGCTTGTTTTTTATATTCCACATATAAGTGAAATCATATGGTATTTGTCTTTCTCTGTCTGACATATTTCACTTAGTATAATACCTGCTAGGTCCATTCATGTTGTTGCAAATGGCAAAATCTCATTCTTTTTATGGCTGAGTAATATTCCATTTATATGTATACCATATCTTCTTTATCCTTTCATATATCAATGGACATTTGAGTTGCTTCCATATCTCAGCTATTGTAAATAATGCTGTAATAAACACAGGAGTGCATATACCTTTTTGCATTAGTGATTTTGTTTTCTTTGGGTAAATATCCCATAGTGGAATTACTATTTTTTAAATCTATTTTTTTTTTATTTTTTGAGGAACCTCCATAGTGTTTTCCACAGTGGTTGCACCAATTTGCATTCCCACCAATTTACATTCCCCCAGCAGTGCATGAGTGATCCTTTTCTCCAGCCTCACCAACACTTGTTATTTCTTGTCTTTTTGATACTAACCATTCTGACAGGTGTGAGGTGGTATCTCATTGTGGTTTTTTGATTTGCATTTCACTGATGCTGAGTGATGCTGAGTATCTTTTCATGTGTCTGTTGGCCATGTGTATGTCTTCTTTGGAAAAATGTCTATTCGGGTTCTTTGCCCATTTTTTTATTGGATTACTTAGAGGGTTTTTTGGTGTTGTGTTTTATAAGTTCTTTATATATTTTGGATATTAATCCCTTATCAGATATTTCATTTGCAAATATCTTACCCTATTCAGTAGGTTGCCTTTTTGTTTTGTTGATGGTTTCCTTTGTTATCCAAAAGCTTATTATTTTTATTTTTGTTTCCCTTGCCTGAGGAGACATTTCCGTGAATACGTTGCTAAGGCTGATGTCAAAGAGATTACTGCCTGGGCTTTCTTTTAGGAGTTTTATGGTTTCAGGTCTCACATTTATGTCTTCAGTCCATATTGAGTTTATTTTTGTGTATGGTATAAGGAAGTGGCCCAGTTTCATTCTTTTGCATGTAGATGCCCAGTTTTCCCAGCACCATCTACTGGAAAGACTGTCTTTTTTCCATTGTATATTCTCATCTCCTTTGTTGTAGATTGGTTGGCCATATAGGTGTGGGAAGCTTTCCTTTCTACTTAAATCAGTTTGAGTTGGGTTTCTGTCACTGACCAGCCAAAGGAATTGCATGTACAGGATTAGTTCTCAATGACTTCTCTCCTCTTGTAACTCTAATCCTTTGTTTGGAGGTGTAGAATTAGTCGCTACTAAAAATCAGTTCATCAAACAACTTGCATGAGGATAGCCCTTTGGAGTTTACAAATACCTTCCACATATCCGGGTGTGTGTGTGTGTGTGTGTGTGTGTGTGTGTGTGTGTGTGTGTG